>NC_064281.1:69864995-70184459 GCF_003254725.2 Canis lupus dingo
TACTTTGGTTATTAATTGATTGATATCCTTGGCAACTCCCACATTAGGGGCATAAATCTTCATGATTGTTAGGTCTTCTTGTTGGATAGATCCTTGCAGTATGCTGTAATATCCCTCTTCATCTCTTACTACAGTCTCTGGGATAAACATTATTATATCTAATATGAGGATTGCTAACCCAGCTTTCTTTTGAGGACCATATGAATGGTAAATGGTTCTCCAACCTTTCATTTGCAGGCTGGAGGTGTCCTTAGGTCTCAAATGAGTCTCTTGTAGATAGCAAATAGATAGGTCTTGCTTTTTTATCCAGTCTGAATCCCTTCATCTTTTGATGGTATCATTAAACCCATTCACATTCAGAGTTACTATTGAAAGATCTGAATTTATTGTCATCATAATACCTATTCAGTCCCTGTTTTGTGGATCATTTCTTTGGGCTTCCTCTTTCTTTTCAGAGCCCCCCTTAATATTTCTTACAGAGCTGCTTTGGTGGTCACATATTCTTTCAGTTTCTGCTTATCTTTGAAGGTCTTTCTCTCTCCTTTTATTCTTTATGAGAGCCTTTCTAGTTATACTATTCTTGGCTGCATGTTCTTCTCATTTAGTACCGTGAATATATCCTGCCAGAACTTTCTGGCCTGCAAGGTCTCTGCAGAGAGGTCTTCTCTTAATCTAATATTTCTCCCCATATAAGTTAGGGATCTCTTGTCTCTCACTGATTTAAGGATTTTCACTTTATCTTTGGAATTTGCAAGTTCACTATTAAATGTCGAGGGGTTGAATGGTTTTTATTGATATTGGGGGGGGAACCTCTCTATCTCTTGGATCTGAATGCCTGTTTCCCTCCCCAGATTAGGCAAGTTCTCTGCTATGATTTGTTCAAATATGCTTTCTCACCCTCGGTCCCTTTCAGCACTCTTTGGAACCCCAATTATACGTAGATTTTTCCCTCTGAGGGTATCATTTAATTCACTTAATTCTTCTTCATGGTATTTTAATTGTTTTTCTCTGTTCCAATGTTTCCTTCATTGCCATCAACCTGTCTTCTATATCTCTCACTCTCTCTTCCACCTCATAAACCCTCATCTTTAGGACCTCCAGTTTGCATTGCATCTCATTTAATTGGTTTTTAATTTTGGCCTGATTAGATGTAAATTCTTGAGTTTCTTGAATCCTTTATGCTTTTTTCCAGAGCCACCAGTAGCTTTATAATTGTGTCACTGAATTGGCTTTCTGACACTGAATTGTAATCTATATTCTGTAAATCTGTGGCAGAAAATACTGTTTCTGATTCTTTCTTTTGTGGTGAGTTCTTCTTTCTAGTCATTTTATTCAGTGTAGAGTGGCTGTATGAGCGGGCTGAGTCAAGAATATCAACCACCACATATGTAAATTTCACCCTAGATGATTCTGATGTGGTGAAAGACCAGAAAATGAAAACAAAGATCAAAACGAGGTAAAACAAAAGTACCCCTAAATTGAAAAACAAATTTTAAAACAAAGCAGCAAAAGATAAAGCCCAAAGTCCCAAAGGATAAGAAAAAAACGAAAAGAGAAAAAAAGCAAAAGTAAAGAAGAAAAAAAAAAGAAAAAAGGAAAAAAAGGAGAAGAAAAAAGGGGCGACTGGGAGAATGTAGTACCTGAGGGGTCCTAGAGGGTGATCCTCTTGGTTCTGCGTATATTAAGTTCTATATGTTAGAAGATGCTCAGTCCCAAATTTATATAAACCAGAAATACTTGTAGAGAACCCCACCATTGAAACATAAATGAGTTAAAAGATGGGCTGCAGAATGGGAATGAAGAGAGAATATAATCACACAGAATGAATCAGCATGGTATACTACTGGGTTCTGGGTGTATGGTCATCATTTTTTAAAAGGTATTAACTTCCACCATTGTAGAACAAAATGAGGCAGAGTAAACAAAAAACACAAAACAACAAAACTTATCTTGTATACATCCCAAAAATATGTTGAGTATGTTGAAGCGAATCTAGAAGTGGAAAATATATCTTAGACCTGTAATTGTACAAGTATGAAAGTCAAAAAGGAAGAAACTTAAAAATGAAGAGGTGGTAAAATATTGTAGTTAGGTGGGAAAAGAGAAAAAAAAATATTGGAAAATTTTAGTCTGATATAAAAACGAGTTGAATTGGAAAAAAGGGGGTGAAAAGGATGGGTACCCTCTAGTTCTATATACTGTAAATATCTGGACTTCCCCTGGAGCTTTCCAGCGCTGCTTGGTCAAGGACTTGCTCTTCTGCTATCCTTCCAGCTGGTCTTCTGGGGGAGAGGCCTGCTGTACTGATTCGCAGGTGTGTGTGCCTGGGGGAGATGTGCCCCCTCGCCCCCTGCTGGTGCCAGGCTCTGTGAGAGCTATCTACCCCATGAGGCCTCTGTTCCTGGTGGCCCGGCCTCACCCAGGCACACAGTGACACAAAGAGGAACAACTGCACTGGCGGCGACCAGATCTCCAGCTCTGTAGTCAGCTCCTCGCTTTACCTACCACAGTCTCCCAGTCCGCACTGGCCTAAGATACTCCTGGGGCTGGTGCGTGTGGGTTGACCTGCACAGCTTGAGGGCGCCCAGCAGGAAGAGAGTCCTCCCTGTCCTGTGCCTTCCCTGCTTCCGCCTGTCCCAGGGGGTGTGCAGGATCATGGACTGTGTCTGCTCGGGCATCCTCATATCCGGGGCCTTGTGCTGCTGGAATCACACTCCTGGGTCTCCAGCTCCGAAGGCAGCAGGGCATAGACCCTTCTGTCTGGAGCCACCTGCCTAACCAACTGGCTTCTCCCTGATGCCCTGCCAGGTGTGCACTCCAACCTTTACAGACCTTGGACCACAGTTTGTGATGCCCTTTCCCCCGGGTACACTTCCTCTATTAGTGACTCCAGGAGACTGGAGGCTTCACTGGCCCTCCGGTGATTCTAATTTCTCTGCCAAGCACTTTTCTGTCCGGGAAGAATCCGGTGCAGATTTTTAAAGTTTCTGCTTCACTGGGGCTGGGGTTTCCTTTCCTGGTGGCTCCCACTGCTTGGCTTTAGCCGGGCTCCTCGCTGTGCCCCTCCCCCACTTGATTCTTTTTTATTTTATTTTATTTTCTCCTCCTTCCGACCATGTTAGAAGTGAAAACCCTTCTCTCTGTAGCATTCTAGCTGTTCTCTCGTTAAATCTCAGGTCAAATTCATAGGTGTTCAGGATGATTTGAAAGTTATCTAAGGGGACCCCTGGGTGGATCAGCATTTGAGTGCCTGACTTCAGCTCAGGCATGATCCTGAACTCTCTGGATCGAGTCCCACATCCGGCTCTCTGCATTGAGCCTGCTTCTCCCTCTGCCTGTGTCTTTGCCTCTCTCTGTATCTCTCATGAATAAATAAGTAAAATCTTAAAAAAAAAAAAAAAGAAAGAAAGAAAGTTATCTAGGTAAGTTGGTGGGGCCAGGTGAGTTGAGAACCCCTACTCCTCCACCATCTTGCCCCATCCTGGTCAGTCCTTTCTAAACAGTCACTCTCGGCTATAGTCATATTGAGTGGAATTTTACAGCCTAGTAATTTTTGAAAAGGGCCAAAGCTTTCAAATGCAGAAAGTCATCACTATATAACACTAGATTTGAAAATTTATGAGCAATCTTTCCCACCATTAATCCTTAGGTTGGATCAAAGAGCATTATTGAGCATATCAGATAAATAGAGCAATAAAGTGAAATTTTATTTTACTTTTCATCAGCTCAAGTCAATGATTTTAGCTGAGATTTAAATGCATTAAAGGAAAAATAATTTATGGTATAAAAAATGAATTTTCACAAAGATAACAAGACTGGCAAACAAATGCATAACATAAAAAACACAATTAAATTTTCTAAGCTTTAACTGCAATACATATTGCCCAGTATAACAATGCTACATTCCAATCATTTTTTTAATTGAACATTTCATGCTTTCTTATAAATTTTTTAAATTTTTCTTATAATTTTCTAGTCATGAAAATTTAAATTTTATACAGATGGTTGATTATACTATAATGCTTGAGACATGATATTAAAGGAACATTTTAAAATTCAGTGTAATACTGAATAAAACCAAGAAAAATTACAAACCTTTAAATCTAGAAAGTTGTTCTATACATGACAGAACACAATATATCATTTTTCTCTTGTTCTCAGTTAATTTGTTTGATAAATGAACATTTATTTGAAAATAAAGAATTAAGTAAATACCTAGAGAATGCCTTGCCTCTATTACTGAGAGGTTCTAAAGTTGAATACTTTTAATTTTTTTCTAATTTTTAACTGTTCTAGCCTTTAGTGAAAGGATAATTTCTGGGAAGATATCAAGTGTATAGATAATATTTTTAAAGAAAATCCAAAGGATTTAACAAAACACATAATCTAAATAAATTAACAAATAATGGGTATCATTTATTTAGGTGTAACTTTGTAGCAGCCACTTTAGCAATATTATCATTGTCACATTCAAAACATTCCTTCAAAATAGGTATTACCTATCTGTTCTCTAATCTGTACTCCTCCACCACACACTGACCCTTCCATCACTACAAATGAGGATCTGAAGGTTGGGGGTATTAAGATATTAAGGATATTAAGGCCTGAGACCATAAACATGAGTGAATCTGAAACCAGTTCTATGCAGCGCCAAAACTCATTCTACCTCTAAAGAAATATTCAAGTCCCAGGACCACAAGCCTTTCTTTCCCAAAGCAGTGCAGCAATTTTCTCTTTGGAAAAAAATGAATTTTTAAAATTATAAATATATGTGTTTATTGTGGAAAACATAAAATATAAAGAGGCAAAAAAAAAAGGAAATTAGAAACAATCGATTATAATATCAGTACATGGTGTCATGAATGCTGTGCTGTGCCACCCAGATACCATTTTTGGCGAAAACAATTTATCTCCCAAAGTATTAGAAATATCGTGCTATTAGCTTTCAGCCCCCTTTGGGAATTTCTGTGACTGACAAAAGACACCCTAAAGTCACAGCTCCTTTCCGGACCAATCTACATACAATGACTGCTATGTGGTTAAAAAACTCCCCTTTTCCTCCACTTTGGGAACTCAAGACAACTAACAAAAGTCATAACCACGGAATCAAATGGTGGTTTGTTGTGGCTACCTCTCAGCCCAAATTTTCCCTCTGCCCAATTATGTTTCTTTCCTTCCCCAAATATAGGGTTTGAACTTGAAAGTATACTTTAATAAACTTCCTTCATGTCATTATCTGTTTCAGAGTCTGCTTTTGCGGGAATCCAACCTGTAGTTGGATCTCTGTCCAGGCTTGGAAAATGTATGTGTAAACTATAGGACAATAGTGTAGTTATTGCACTAAAATCAGCTTTTATTTTACAAATACATGAAAAACATTTTTCCACAATCTAAGAATTCTTTTATATTATATAGATTGTCTTGTATTTCATTGTACATTCCATATTTTATCTGCCTGATCTCTAATATTAAAGTGTTTTCAAATGATCAGCTCTAAACAGGATATTTGCCGTCTCAAAGTATATTCCCGTAAGATGATTATCAATTACTTCATGGTGGAGAATCCTTACAGATACTAAAAGGAAGCAGAATTTGTTACCTCTAAATATGCCCTAAGGATTATTTTACCCTGGTTATTTTTAACAAACTGCAGACACAAAATCTGCTCTGGAATGGAGCAAATGTTACCTTTTGTAAGAAAAATTTACATCTATAAGGGAAATATCCATTTGTAAAGAAGTCTCCCTATCAGGAGGAGGAAGATGATCAAATCTCTAGAAACTTTATCAGTGGAGAAGTCGGAGGTGGGAGGGCAAGATGGCAGAGGAGTAGGGTCCTCAACTCACCTGGCCCCACCAATTTACCTAGATTACTTTCAAATCATCCTGAAAACCTATGAATTCCACTTGAGATGTAAAGAGAGAATAAGTGGAACGCTACAGAGAGAAGGGTTTTCACTTCCAACAAGGTAGGAAGGCAGAAAAAAAGTAAAAAAGAATCCAGTGGGGGAGGGGCACCGTGAGAAGCCTGGCAAAAGCTGGGTGGGCGAAATCGTTGGGACAGGAAAGCCCAGCCCCAGAGAAGCAGGAACTTTAAAAATCCACACTGGATTCTTCCTGGACAGAAAGGTGCTTAGCAGAGAAATTGAGCAGAAATGCAGGAGGGGCAGTGGAGCCTCCAGTTTTCCGGAGTCAATAATAGAGGAAGTGCTCACCAGGGTAAAGTGGGCCACAAACTGTGGACCCATCTTGGTAAAGGGCTGGAACGCGGGCCTGGTGGGGCATTCGGGAGAAGCCGGTCAGTCAGACAGCGGCTCTGGACAGAGGGTCTATGCCCTATGCCCTGCTGACCTGGGGAGACTTGGTCCCATGAGTGTGATTCCAGCAGCACAAGACCCAGATCCCACGGCACCACGCGGACACAGCCCAGCATCCTGCACTCCCCTGGGGTAGACAGAGGCAGGGAGGGCACAGGACAGTGAGGACATTCCTGCTGCTGGGTGCCCCCAATCTGTGCAAGTCAGTGCAGCCACACCAACCCGGGAGCGCCCAGGCCAGTACGGACTGGAGGACTATGGTAGTTACTGTGGGAGCTGACTCCAGAGCTGGAGACCTGGCTGCCATCAGTGTGGTTGTTCATCCTTGTGTCACCCTGTGCCTGGGAGAGGTGGGGCCACCAGGCAACCAGGGGCCTCACAGTATAAACACCTTCCACTGAGCCCAGCACCCGGTGGGGTGGTGGGAAGCTCCCCCAGGTACACAAACTTGAGAATAAGCACAGTAGGCCCCTCCCCCAGAAGACCAGCTGGAAGAACAGGGGAAGAGCAAGTTCTTAACCAAGCAGCACTGGAAAGCTCCAGGGGAAGTTGAGGGATTTACAATATTTAGAACCAGAGGGTACTCCTTCTATTTTCTTTATTCCTTTATCCAGTACAACTCGTTTTTATATCAGACTGAAGTTACCAATTTTTTCCTCTTTTCCCACCTTAACTACAATATTTTACCACCACTTAATTTTTAAGATTCTTCCTTTTTTGGCTTTCATATTTCTACAATTACAGGTCCTAGATAAATTTTCCATTTCTAGATTCCCTTCAACATACTAAACTTAATTTTTGGAGATATACAAGATATGTTTTTTTGTTTTGTTTTGGGTTTTATTTTCTCTGCCTCATTTTGTTCTAAAATGGTACAAGTTAATACCTTGTAAACTTGACCAGCATGCACACAAAACCATTGTTCTAAAATGGTACAAGTTAATACCTTCTAAAACTTGACAAGCATGCACACAGAACCAAGTGGTATACCATGCTGTTTCCTTCTGTGAGAATCTTCATTCCAATTATGCCCCCAACTTTTATCTCATTCATGTTTTGGTGGTCAATGTTGGAGCCCTACACAAGTATTTCTGGCTTATATTAATTTGGGACTTGAGCATCTGCTAACATAGAGACTTAATAAACTCAGAAAAAAAAGAGGATGACTCTTAGAACCCCTCAGGTAGACTGCATTCTCTCTCCACTACAACTTCTTCACCACCACCATCTCCCAACCACCCCATTTTTTCTTTTTTCTTTTTCTTTTCTTTCTTTTCCTATTCTTCTGTAAGATTCTTGACGTTTTATTTTTTACAACTTTGTTTTAAAATTTGTTTTTCACATTAGAGGTCCTTTTGTTTTAATTCCTTCTGAATTCAGATTCAATTTCTGGTCTCTGACCTCAACAGAACTATCTAAGGTGAAATTTACTTAGGCAGTAGTTGATATTCTTGACTCAGCCCGCTCATACAGCCACTCTGCCCTGAGCAAAATGACTAGAAAGAAGAAATCAACACAAAAGAAAGAATCAGAAACATTACTCTCTGCCACAGAGTTAAAGAATATGGATTAAATTCGATGTCAGAAAGCCAATAAAGAACCACAACAATAAAGCTACTGGTGGCTCTGAAAAAAAAAGCATAAAGGATTCAAGAGACTCCATGACTGCAAAACTTAGATCTAATCAGGCCAAAATTAAAAATCAATTAAATGAGATCAATCCAAATTGTAGTTCCTAACGATGAGGGTTAATGAGGTAGAAGAAAGACAGAGATATAGAAGACAAATTGATGGCAATGAAGGAAGGAGAGGAAAAAAGAGAAAAACAATTAAAAGACCATGAGGAAAGGTTAAGAAAAATAAATGATAGCCTCAGAATGAAAAATCTATGTATAATTGGGGTTCCAGAGAATGCCAAGAGGGACAGAGGGGCAGAAAGCATATTTGAACAAATCATAGCTGGGAACTTCCCTAATTTGGGGAGGGAAACAGGCATTCAGATTCAAGAGATAGACAGGTCCGACCCAAAATAAAAAAAAAAAAATCAACACCTCGATATTTAATAGTGAAACTTGAAAATTCCAAAGATAAAGTGAAAATCCTTAAAGCAACAAGAGACAAGCGATCCCAAACTTATACAGGGAGAAATATTAGATTAAGATCATACCTCTCCAAAGAAACCTGGCAGGCCTGAACGTTCTGGCAGGATATATTCATGGTACGAAGAGAGAAGAACATGCAGCCAAGAATAGTATGACCAGAAAGGCTATCATAAAGAATACAAGGAGAGAAAAAGAGCTTCCAAGATAGGCAGAAACTGAAAGAATATGTGACAACCAAAGCAGCTCTCCAAAAAATATTAAGGAGAACCCTGAAAAGAAAGAGGAAGCCCAGAGAAATCATCCATAAAAACAGTGATGGAATAGGTATTATGATGACAATAAATTCATATCTTTCAATAGTAATTCAGAACATGAATGGCCTTAATGATCCCAGCAAAAGACGCAGGGTTTCAGACTGGATAAAAAAGCAAGACCCATCAATTTGCTGTCGACAAGTGACTCATTTGAGACCTGCGAACACCTCAGACCTGCAAATGAAAAGTTGGAGAACCATTTACCATTCAAATGGTCCTCGAAAAAAAGCTAGGTTAGCAATCCTCATATCAGATAAATTAAAGTTTATTCCAAAGACTGTAGTAAGAGAAGCAGAGGGACACTATATCATACTTAAAGGATCTATCCACCAAGAGGACCTAAAAATCAAGAACATTTATGCCCCTAATGTGGGAGCTGCCAAGTATATCAATTAATAAACAAGTTAAAAACATACTTATATAATAATACACTAATAGTGGGAGACATCAACATGGCACATTCTGTAAAAGACAGATATGCTAAGCACACCTCCAAAGAAACAAGAGGTTTAAATGATACATTGGACCAGATGGATTTCACAAATATTAACAGAACTTTACATCCAAACGCAACTGAATACAAATTCTCCTCAAGTGCACCTGGAACTTTCTCTAGAATAGACCACATACTGAGACACAAATCAGGTCTCAACCAATACCAAAAGATTGGGATTGTCCCCTGCATATTCTCAAACCATAATGCTTTGAAACTTCAACTCAAACACAAGAAGAAATTCGGAAGTAACTCAAACACGAGGAAGTTAAAGATCATCCGGCTAAAAGATGAAAGGGTTAACCAGGAAATTAGAGAAGAATTAAAAAGATTCTTGGAAACTAATGAAAAGGAAGATACAACCAATCAAATCTTGGGATACAACAACACAATCCTGAGAGGGAAATACATCGCAATACAAGCATCCCTCAAAAAATTGGAAAAAAACACACATACACAAGCTAACCTCAACCTAAAGGAATTGGAGAAAGAACAGCAAAAAAACCTACACCCAGCAGAAGAAGGGAGTTAATAAAGATATGAGCAGAACTCAATTTTATAGAGACTAGAAGACCTCTAAAACAGATCAGCAAAATCAGGAGTTGGTTCTTTAAAAGAATTAATAAGATAGATAAACCATTAGCCAGCCTTATTAAAAACAAAAATGACTCAATAACATCACAAATGATAACGGAGAGATCACCACCAATACCAAGGAAATACAAACGATTTTAAAAACATTATGAGCAGATATATGCCAATAAATTAGGCAATCTAGAAGAAATGGACACATTTCTAGAAAAGCACAAACTAACAAAAGTGAAATTTGAAGAAATAGAAAACCTGAACAGGCCAATAACCAAGGAGGAATTTGAAGCAGTCATCAAAAACCTCCCAAGACACAAAAGTCCAGGGCCAGGTGGCTGCCCTAGGGGATTCTATCAAAACTTTAAAGAAGAAACAATACCTACTCTACTAAAGCAGTTCTGAAAGATAGAAATGGATGAAATACTTCCAAACTCGTTCTATGAGGCCAGCATCACCTTAATTCCAAAACGAGACAAGGACCACACCAAAAAAGAAAATTGTAGACCAATATCCCTGATGAACACGGATGCAAAAAATTCTCAACAATACACTAGCCAATAGGATCCAACAGTACATTAAAAAGATTATTCACCATGACCAAGTGTGATTTATCCCTGAGATGCAAGGTTGGTTCAACAATCGTAAACCAATCAACATGAGAGATTATATCAACAAGAGAAAAAACAAGAACCCTATGATCCTTTCAATAGATGCAGAGGAAGCATTTGACAAAATACAGCACCCATTCCTGATCAAAACTCTTCAAAGTGTTGGGATAGAGGGAACATTCCTCAGCATCTTAAAAGTCATCTATGAAAAGCCTACAGCAAATATCATTCTCAATGGGGAAACACTGGGAGCCTTTCCCCTAAGTTCAGGAACACGGCAGGGATATCCACTCTAACCACTGCTATTCAACATAGTACTAGAAGTCCTAGCCTCAGCAATCAGGCAACGAAAAGAAATAAAAGGCATTCAAATGGGCAAAGAAGAAGTCAAACTCTCCCTCTTCCCAGATGACATAATACTCTACATAGAAAACCCAAAAGCCTCCACCCCAAGATTGCTAGAACTCATACAGCAATTCATCAGTGCGGCCGGATACAAAATCAATGCCCAGAAATCAGTGGCATTTCTATACACTAACAATGAGACTGAAGAAAGAGAAATTAAGGAGTCAATCCCATTTACAATTGCATCCAAAAGCATAAGATACCTAGGAATAAACCTAATAAAAGTGGTAAAGGATCTCTACTCCAAAAACTACAGAACACTTCTGAAAGAAATTGAAGAAGACACAAAGAGATGGAAAAATATTCCATGCTCATGGATTGGAAGAATTAATATTGGGTTAATGTCAATGCTACCCAGGGCAATGTACACATTTAATCCAATGCCTATCAAAATATCACGGACTTTCTGCAGAGAGTTGGAAGAAATCATCTTAAGATTTGTGTGGAATCAGAAGAGACCCTGAATAACCAGGGGAATATTGAAAAATAAAACAAGAGTTGGGGGAATAACAATGCTGGATTTTAAGTTGTACTATAAAGCTGTGATCATCAAGACAGTGCGGTTGGCACAAAAACATATAGATCAATGGAACAGAATAGACAACCCAGAAATGGGCCCTCAACTCTATGGTCAGTTATACATTTGACAAAGGAGGAAAGACTATCCACTGGAAAAAAGACAGTCTCTTCAATAAATGGTGCTGGGAAAATTTTATAGCCACTTGTAGAAGAATGAAACTAGACCATTCTCTTATACCATAGACAAAGATACTCAAAATGGATAAAAGATCTAAATGTGAGACAAGAATCAATCAAAATCCTAGTGGAGGGGCAGCCCCTGTGACCCAGCAGTTTAGCACCACCTCAGCCCAGGGTATGATCCTGGAGACCCGGGATTGAGTCCCACGTCTGGCTCCCTGCATTGATCCTGCTTCTTCCTCTGCCTGTGTCTCTGCCTCTCTATCTGTGTGTCTGTCATTAATAAATAAATAAAATATTTCAAAAAGAAAAAAATTAGCTGTAAAAAAAATCCTAGAGCATAACACAGGCAACACCCTTTATGAACTCGGCCACAGCAACTTCTTGCAAAATACATCTATGAAGACAAGGGAAACAAAGGAAAAAATAAACTCTTGGGACTTAATCAAGACAAAAAGCTTCTGCACAGCCAAAGAAACAGTCAACAAAACTAAAAAACAAACTACAGAATGGGAGAAGATAGTTGCAAATGACATAGCAGGTAAACGGCTAGCATCCAAGATCTATAAAGAACTTATTAAACTCAATAGCAAAGAAATAAGCAATCCAATCATGTAAAGGGTAAAAGTCATGAACAGAAATCTCAACAAAGAAGACATAGACATGGTCAACAAGCACATGAGAAAATGCTCTGCATCACTTGCCATCAGGGAAATACAAATCAAAAACACAATGAGATACACCTCACACCAGGGAGAATGGTGACCATTAACAAGACAGGAAACAACAAATGTTGGAGAGGATGTGGAGAAAGGGGAACCCTCTTACACTGTTGGTGGGAATGTGAACTGGTGCAGCTACTCTGGAAAACTGTGTGGAGGTTCCTCAAAGAGTTAAAAATATAACTGCCCTATGACCCAGCAACTGCACTGCTGGGGATTTACCCCAAAGATGCAGATGCAGTGAAACACTGGGACACCTTAACCCCGATGTTTATAGCAGCAATGTCCACACTAGCCAATCTGTGGAAGGCCTCCATGTCCATCCACAGATGAATGGGTAAAGATGTGGTCTATGTATGCAATGCAATATTACTCAGCCATTAGAAATGCAAATACCCACCATATGATTCAACATGGTTAGATCTGGAGGGTATTATGCTGAGTGAAGTAAGTCCATTGGAAAAGGACAAACATTATGTGGTGTCATTCATTTGGGGAATATAAAAAATAGTGAAAGGGGTTAAATGGGAAAGGAGAGAACATGATTGGGAAATATCAGAGAGGGTGGCAGAACATGAGAGACTTGTAACTCTGGGAAATGAACAAGGGGTAGTGGAAGGGGACTAGGGCAGGGGGTGGGGTGATTGTGTGATGGGCACTGAGGGGGGCACTTGACGGGATGAGCACTGCATGTTATGCTATATGTTGGCAAGTTGAACTCCAATTAAAATATATACAAAAAAATCCGTGAAGTCATTGACTTAATTCTGCATGACATCCATATCCCAGTTTCCTGGCCTTTTTGTGGTAACCTCCCATAACTGGTTTCATCCCCAACACCAACCAACATCTTTGTACTTAGCTGGGGATGGCATTTAAAGTGGTGGCTTGGGTCATTTCCAGAAGTTACTATTTTCCTGGGAATCTACTATGTATACAGGTGGTATGCATGTTACTCAAATTCTGTTTGTTTCCCCCCTGTTAACCTTTTATCACAGGATGTTCTCAGTAAAGAACATGGAAAGGTGAAGGGAAAATTATTTGTCCTTCCCTATAACATCATATTAACCAAATGATGCAAGTAAATATTGTGAATAATGGGACTAAGCAACAGCATTTTTAAAAGAAAAGTGATTTTATTTATTTATTCATGAGAGACACAGACAGAGAGACAGAGACATAGGCAGAGGGAGAACCAGGCTCCATGCAGGGAGCCTGATGTGGGACTCATTCCGGGACTCTTGGGTCATGCCCTGAGCCGAAGGCAGCCACTCAGGAGTCCTTTTTTGTGTTTTTTAAAGATTTTATAGCATACACCCTCTTGATATGATGCAGTAAAATTCAGAATTGCTTCTGTGGTATTCCTACAAAAAGTGTTTAATATGAAACTGATCATAAGAAATATCATATAAACCCAAATTGAGAGACCTTCTACAAAATTACTTGACCATACACATCAAAAACATCAATGTTGTGAATGCAAAGAGAAAAAAAGTCTTGGGAAATTTTTCACATAAAAGAAAACCAAAAAGACATTACAACTCAACACACCACATAATGCTGAATTTTCTATTGCTACAAAGGACATTATTTAGACAATTGACAAAAGTTCAATGAGATATGTATATACATAATAGCATTCTATTAATGTTGCTACTAATTTTGATAAGTGTGCTATGATTATGTAGGGGAATTCTTATTTTTAGGAAACATACACTAAAGTGTTTAGAGGTAAAGGAGAATCATGCCTGAAAGTCACTCTCAAATAGTTCAGGAAAAATAAATTGGTGTGTGTGTGTGTGTGTGTGTGTGTGTAGAAAGAGATAGAGGAGGAGAATAGAGAAAGAGAATGAGTTTGGGTGGAGAAAGAAGGCAGAAGACAGGGAGAAAAGAATAAAGCAAATAAATAGAGAAAATATTGACATTTAGAATATCTGGATAAAGGATAAACAGAAATTCTGTCTACTATTCCTAGAACTTTTCTCTAAGACTGAAATTATATTTTAATAGAGGGATATTATTCTTTTATTATATACGCTGTAATTGTTCCAAGTGTGTAACTTGCATTTTAATTTTGGCTATGGTAATTATTAATGTATAAAAGCTTTTATTTTTTGTAGTAGCTATACAGGTGGTTTCCTATACAGTGTAGGGCTTTCATGTTACACTCAGAAAGACCTTCTTCATCCCTTAATTATATAAACACTTACTTATAGTTTTTCTAACATTATTTGTATTCTTTTACTCAATTTAATACATATTTAATTTTGAATTGGTTTGGGTCCAATGCAGGGACTTAATTTTATTAGAGTTAACCAGGGGACCCACCATATATTAATTAATCCCTTCCACATTGGTTTGAAATATCATAAATACTATATTCTAATTTCTTATACAGTCCTGTTTCTAGGCTTTCTGTTCAATTCATGACACTACTCTCATGTTAAACTTTTAAAAATATTTTAGCTAATCCCTTTTGATATTTTGCAGTACAGTATGTCCTGCGTTATTTTTTTAATCTCCCCAGTATTGGGTGATATATTACCATTTTCAATGTTTTTATAAATTTATTTTTTATTGGTGTTCATTTGCAAACATATAGAATAACAACCAGTGCTCATCCCATCAAGTGCCCCCATCAGTACCCCTCACCCAGTCACCCGAACCCCCGGCCCACTACCCTTTCTACCACCCCTAGTTCGTTTCCCAGAGTTAGGAGTCTCTCATGTTGTCTCCCTTTCTGATATTTCTCACTCGTTTGTTCTCCTGTCCCCTTTATTCCCTTTCACTATTTATTATATTCCCCAAATGAATGAGACCATATAATGTTTGTCCTTCTCCGATTGCCTTATATCACTCAGCATAATACCCTCCAGTTCCATCCACGTCGAAGTAAATGGTGCGTATTTGTCGTTTCTAATGGCTGAGTAATATTCCATTGTATACATATACCACATCTTCTTTATCCATTCATCTTTCAATGGACACCATGGCTCCTTCCACAGTTTGGCTACTGTGGAAATTGCTGCTATAAATATTGGGGTGCAGGTGTCCCGACATTTCATTGCATCTGTATCTTTGGGGTAAATCCCCAGAAGCGCAATGGCTGGGTCATAGGGCAGATCTATTTTTAACTCTTTGGGGAACCTCCACACGCTTTTCCAGGGGCTGCACCAGTTCACATTCCCACCAACAGTGTGAGAGGGTTCCCCTTTCTCCACATCCTCTCCAACATTGGTTGTTTCCTGCCTTGTTAATGTTCCCCATTCTCACTGGTGTGAGGTGGTATCTCATTGTGGTATTGATTTGTATTTCCCTGATGGCAAGTGATGCAGAGCATTTTCTTATGTGCCTGTTGGCCACGTCTATGTCTTCCTCTGTGAGATTTCTGTTCATGTGTTTTGCCCATTTCATGATTCGATTGTTTGTCTCTGCTGTTGAATTTCAAAAGTTCTTTATAGATTGTGGATACTAGCTCTTTATCTGCTTTCTCATTTGCAAATATCTCCTTCCATTCTGTAGGTTGTCTTTTAGTTTTGTTGACTGTTTCCTTTGCTGTATAAAAGCTTCTTATCTTGATGAAGTCCCAATATTCATTTTTTTTGTTTGTTTCTCTTGCCTTCATGGAGGTATCTTGCAAGAAGTTGCTCTGGCCAAGTTCAAAAAGGGTGTTGCCTGTGTTCTCCTCTAGGGTTTTGATGGAATCTTGTCTCACATTTAGATCTTTCAACCATTTGAGTTTATCATTGTGTATGGTGCAAGAGAGTGGTCTAGTTTCATCCTTCTGCATGTGGATGTCCAATTTTCTCAGCAACATTTATTGAAGAGACTATATTTTTGCAGTGGATAGCCTTTCCTCCTTTGTCGAATATTAGTTGACCATAAAGCTGAGGGTCCACGTCTGGATTGTCTATCCTGTTCCATTGATCTATGTGTCTGTTCTTCTGCCAGTACCACACTGTCTTGATGACCACAGCTTTGTAGTACAACCTGAAATCTGACATTGTGATACCCCCAGATATGGTTTTCATTTTTAAGATTCCCCTGGCTATTCGGGGTCTTTTCTGATTCCACACAAATCTTAAAATACTTTCTTCCAACTCTCTGAAGAAAGTACATGGTATTAGGATAGGGATTGCATTAAACATGTAAATTTCCCTGGGTAACGTTGACATTTTCACAATATTAATTCTCCCAATCTATGAGCATGGAATATTTTTCCATCTCTTTGTGCCTTCCTCCATTTCTTTCAGAAGTGTTCTATAGTTTTTAGGGTATAGATCCTTTACATTTTTGGTTAAGTTTATTCCCAGGTATCTTATGCTTTTGGATGCAATTGTAAATGGGATTGACTTCTTAATTTCTCTTTCTTCAGGCTCATTGTTAGTGTATAGAAATGCCACTGACTTCTGGGCTTTGACTTTGTATTCTGCCACAATGCCAAATTGCTGTATGAGATCTAGCAATGTTAGGGTGGAGTCTTTTGGGTTTTCTATGTAGACTATCATGTCATCTGGGAAGAGGGAGAGTTTGACTTCTTCTTTGCCCATTTGAATGCCTTTTATTTCTTTTTGTTGCCTGATTGCTGAGGCTAGGACATCTAGTACTATGTTGAATAGCAGTGGTGAGAGTGGACATCCCTGTCTTGTTCCTGATCTTAGGGGAAAGGCTCCCAGTCCTTCCCCATGGAGAATGATATTTGCTGTGGGCTTTTCGTAGATGGCTTTTGAGATGTTGAGAAGTGTTCCCTCTATCCCTACGCTTTGAAGAGTTTTCATCAGGAATGAATGTTGTATTTTCTCAAATGCTTTCTCTGCATCTATTGAGAGGATCCTATGGTTCTTGTTTTTTCTCTTGCTGATATGATGAATCACATTGATTGTTTTACGAGTGTTGAACCAGCCTTACATCCCGGGGATAGATCCCACTTGGTCATGGTGAATAATCTTCTTAATGTATTGTTGGATCCTATTGTCTGGTATCTTGCTGAAAATTTTTGCATCCATGGTCATCAGGGATATTGGTCTATAATTCTCCTTTTCGGTGGGGTTTTTGTCTGGTTTTGGAATTAAGGTGATGCTGGCCTCACAGAACGAATTTGGAAGTATTCCATCTCTTTCTATCTTTCCAAACAGCTTTAGTAGAATAGGTATGGTTTCTTCTTTAAACATTTGATAGATTTCCCCTGGGAAGCCATCTGGCCCTGGACTCTTGTGTCTTGGGAGGTTTTTGATGACTGCTTCAATTTCCTCCCTGGTGATTGGCCTGTTCAGTTTTTCTATTTCTTCCTGATCCAGTTGTGGTAATTTGTGGCTTTCCAGGAATGCGTCCATTTCTTCTAGATTGCCTAATTTATTTGTGTATAGCTGCTCATAATATGTTTTTAAAATCGTTTGTATTTCCTTGGTGTTGGTAGTGATCTCTCCTTTCTCATTCATAATTTTATTCATTTGAGTCTTCTCTCTCTTCTTCTAAATAAGGCTGTCTAATGGTTTATCTATCTTATTAATTCTTTCAAAGAATCAACTCCTGGTTTTGTTGATCTGTTCCACAGTTCTCTTTGTCTCTATTTCATTGAGCTCTGCTCCAATCTTTATTAACTCTCTTCTTCTGCTGGGTGTAGGATCTATTTGCTGTTTTTTCTCTAGCTCCTTTAGGTGCAAGGTTAGCTTTTGTATTTTAGTTCTTTCCAGTTTTTGATGGCTGCTTGTATTGTGATGTATTTCCCCCTCAGGATTGCTTTTGCTGTATCCCAAAGATTTTGAATGGTTGTATCTTCATTCTCATTAGTTCCCATGAATCTTTTTAATTCTTCTCTAATTTCCTGGTTGACTCTTTCATCTTTTAGCGTGATGGTCCTTAACCTCCACGTGTTTGAAATCCTTCCAAACGTCTTTTTGTGATTTAGTTCTAATTTCAAAGCATTATGGTCTGAAAATATGCAGGGGATGATCCCAATATTTTGGAATCGGTTAACAACTGATTTGTGATCCAATATGTGGTCTATTCTGGGGAAAGTTCCATGTGCACTTGATAAGAATGTTTATTCAGTTGTGTTTGAATGTAAAGTTCTGTAAATATATGTGAAATCCATCTCGTCCAGTGTATCATTTCAAGCTCTTATTTCTTTGGAGATGCTGTACTTAGAAGACCTAGCGATTGTAGAAAGTGCTACATTCAAGTCACCAAGCATAAGTGTATTATTATCTAAGTATGTTTTAACTTTCGTTATTAATTGATTGATATGCTTTGCGACTCACACATTCGGGGCATATATATTGATGATTGTTAAGCCCTCTTGTTGGATAGATGATTTAAGTATGATGTAGTGTCCCTCTTCATCTCTCACTATAGTCTTTGGGATAAACTTTAGTTTATCTGATATAAGGACGGCTACCCCTGCTTTCTTTTGAGGACCATTTGAATGGTACACGTTTCTCCCACCTTTTATTTTCAGGCTGTAGGTGTCCTTCTGTCTCAAATGAGTCTCTTGTAGACAGCAAATAGATGGGTCCTGCTTTTTATCCAGTCTGAAACCCTGCACCTTTGGTGGCGTCATTAAGCCCATTCACGTTCAGAGTTACTATTAAAAGATATGAATTTGGGGCAGCCCCGGTGGCGCAGCGGTTTAGCGCCACCTGCAGCCCAGGGCGTGATCCTGGAGACCTGGGATCGAGTCCCACGGAGGGCTCCCTACATGGAGCCCGCTTCTCCCTCTGCCTGTGTCTCTGCCTCTCTCTCTCTCTCTCTCTTGAATGAATAAATAAATAAATTTTAAAAAAACTAAAAATAAAAGATATGAATTTAGTGTCATCATGATACGTATTCAGTCTCTGTTTTTGTGGATTCTTCCCTTGGATTTCCTCTTTCTTTTATAGAATCCCCCTTAGTATTTCTTGCAGAGCTGGTTTGGTGGCCACATATTATTTCAGTTTCTGCCTATCCTGGAAGTTCTTTATCTCTCCTTCTATTCTGAATGAGAACCTTGCTGGATAAAGTATTCTTGGCTGCATGTTCTTCTCATTTAGGACCCTGAATATATCCTGCCAGCCCTTTCTGGCCTGCCAGGTCTCTGTGGAGAGGTCTACTGTTACCCTAATACTCCTCCCCATAAAAGTTAGAGATATCTTGTCTCTTGCTGCTTTAAGAATATTCTCTTTATCTTTCGAATTTGCCAGCTTCACTACTAATTGTCGAAGTGCTGAGCGGTTTTTATTGATTTTAGGGGGAGATCTCTCTATTTCCTGGGTCTGAATGCTTGTTTCCCTTCCCAGATTAGGAAAGTTCTCAGCTATGATTTGTTCAAATACATATTCTGGACCTCTGTCCCTTTCAGTGCCCTTGGGAACCCCAATTAAATGTAGATTTTTTCTTCCCTAGGCTGTCATTTATTTACCTTAATATATCCTCGTGATCTTTTAATTGTTTTTCTCTATTTTTCCAGTTTCCCTCTTTGCCATCAACTTGTCTTCTATGTCACTCACTCATTCTTCTACCTCGTTAACCCTCATCTTTAGGACCTCTAGTTTGGATTGCATCTCATTTAATTGATTTTTAATTTCTGCCTGATTAGACCTAAATTCTGCTGTCATGAAGTCTCCTGAGTCCTTTATACTTTTTTCTAAAGCCACCAGTAGCTTTTTAGTAGTGCTTCTGAATTGGCTTTCTGACATTGAATTGTAATCCAAATTTTGTAATTCTGTGGGAGGGAGGACTGTTTCTGATTCTTTCTTTTGAGGTGAGTTTTTCTTTCTAGTCATTTTGTTCAGTGTAGAGTGGCCAAAAGAAGTTGTATTGGGAAAAGGAGAAAAAGAGAAGAGAAAGAAGAAAGAAAAAGAAAGAAAGAAAGAATGAAGAAGGAAAAGAATGGGGGAAGAGAAGAGAAGAGAGGAAAGGGGGGAAGCAAACAGAAAATGAAAAACAAGGGGGAGTATCCTCTGATTCTGTATACTACAAATCCCTCGACTTCCCCTGGAACTTTCCAGTGCTGCTTGGTCAATAATTTGGTTTTCCCCTGTCCGTCTAGCTGGTCTTCTGGGGGAGGGACCTGCTGTGCTGATTCTCAGGTGTCAGCACTTGGTGGAGCTGCTCACCCCCCTTCCTGGTGCAGGGCTCAGTGAAAGTTGTCTAACCTGTTTATCCTGTGAGGCCACAGTGAAGCTCAGTGCGGGTTGTTTACCCTGTGAGGCCCCAGGAGGAACAACAACAGTGGCGAGGCCAGCTCTCCAGCTCTGGATTCAGCTCCCACAGTAACTACAGAGCTCTCAGTCTGCAGGGTCCTGGATGCTCCGGAGGTGGGGGCTGCGGATATGCACAGCTCGGGGCCGCCTGGCAACAGGAGTGTCCTTGCTGTCCTTTGCCTTCCCGGCCTCTGCCTGTACCGGAGGGAGGGCCGGATCTTGAGCTGTGTCCCCAGCGCCCTGTGCTCCCGGTCTGCACTGTAGGATTCGCGCTCCCGGCTGCTCAGCCCCCTCAGCGTGGAGCCTCTGCCAGAGCCACCCCTGAGCTGCTCCCGGATCCAGCCAGGCCCCCGCTGCAGCCCTTTAGGGAGCTCGGCCATGGGGTATGGCGTTCTCCCCCCGGGCCCAGTTCCTCTGTTAGTGCCCCTGGGAGCCCGAGGGCATCCCCGCCCCTCCTGGGATCCTGCTCCAACTCCCTGCGAGTGCCTTTCCGTCAGGGAAGATTGGTGAAGCTCCTGCTTCTCCCAGACTGGGCTTTCCTGTCCTGCGGGCACTCGCCCTGCGGCCTTAGCCCGGCTCCCCGCGGGGCTCCTCCCCCTTGGAGGCCTTTTGCTTCTTTATTTCTTTTTTTCCCCCATCTTCCTACCTTGATAGAAGCGTGAACTCTTCTAACTGTAGCATTCCAGCTGTTCTCTCTTTAAATATCAAGCCTAATTCGTTGGTTTTCAGGATGATTTGAAAGTTACCTAGGTATTTTGATGGGGACAGGTGACTTGGGGACCCTACTCTTCCACCATCTTGCCATCTTGCCCTGCCTCCACCATTTTCATTTTTAATGTAAATTTGAATTTTACCTCTTTTCTTAATTAAAATTGGCAGAAATTACTTTTTCAAAGGATTAGTTCTTGGATTTATTTCTTGAGCCTACGCTTCTCTAATTAATTTTATTGTGACTTCTACCATTATTAATTCCTTCCCTTTGCTTTACTTAGCCTTATTTTATAACCCTTCTTATAAACTGATTTTGAATTCTTAGTTTATTTTTATTATTTTTCATTTGAAAAGAAAATCGTTAACTACTATGAATTTCATCAGTATAAGTTTAACCATTTTCCATACACTTTTAGGAGTAATATTGTCTTTATTGTTGCTTTCTAAACAGATTGAAACAAAAGTTTTCACTTTCTTATTGATCTAACAGCTATGAAAAGGATATAGTTTAATCTCCAAGTAGCTATATATGTATCATTGTTTATCCTTTCATTACTAATTTCTATGTTTAGTGCATTGAGATCAGAGAATATTGATTGTATGATTTCCACTCTTTAGAATTTAGTGAAGTTTTCTTTATCACTTAATATGCAATCAGTATATTCAAAAATAAAAGCTCAATATGCAGTTGAAAATAATATGTGATCTCTTTAATGGTCTACATTATATTCCACTAGTAAACCCTTCAATGTTACTCTTTTAGTTTAATTGACTGAGAAATGTTCCATTATGATTTTTATTTTAAATAAATTTATCTTTATAGTTTTAACAATACTTACTTTGAACAGTTTAATAAACTTTTTCTAGATATGTCTCCTGAGGCAAAGGAAATCAAGGCAAAAATAAACTATTGGGACTACATCAAAATAAAAGGCTTCTGCACAGTGAACAAAATAACAAATCTAAATGGCAACCTACAGGGGTGCTGGGTGGCTCAGGTGGTTAAGCATCTGCTTTCAGCTCTGGTCATGATCTCAGGGTCCTGGGATTGAGCCACACATCCAGCTCCCTGCTCAGTGGGGAGTCTGCTTCTCCCTCTCCCTCTGCCTGTTCCTCCCCCTGCTTGTGTGCTCTCTCTCTGTCGAATAAATAAATACAACCTTTTTTAAAAATTTAAAAAATAAAAGGCAACCTACAGAATGAGAGAAGATATTTGCAAATGACATCAAATAAAGAGTATCCAAAATATATAAAAAGCATACAAATAAGCACCCAAAAACCAGATAATCCAGTTAAAATAAGGGCAGAAGACATGATTGGACATTTTTCCAAAGAAAGCATACAGATGGGGAAGGAAGTTAAGATGCTGGAGTAGTAGGGGGATCCTGGGTTTGCCTCACCTCTCCAGCACAGCTAGATCAACATCAAATCATTTTGAACATCTCAGAAATTGATCTAAGCATTAAGAGAACAATCTGCAAAATTAGAGGGAGAGAACATTCCAGGTATCTAGTGCAGAGACATGAACTGGGGGAGAGAAAAGCCACAGTGCCACAGAGAGAATGGAGCCCTTTCCACAGAGAGAGGACAGAGAAAGGAACAGGGAAGAGAGCAGTGCATTGGGTTCAAACAAGAAAAACCCTCCCTCCAAACCATTGACTAAGGAGTCAAGAGAAACTTACTATCACAAGATTTCACAAACAGTGGAGCTCAAATTCTGAGGTTTTAGAAGTCCTCCACCATTTGCCAGTCAATCCAAGTTGGCAGCAGTGCTGTATGGGAGAAGGACAGCAGAGTTCCAGAAGTGGGCCGTGGACAGCATGGTGTAGGGATCTCCTGGGTTGCACTGAGAGAGAATGTCTCCCTTCTTGGAGTAACATTTGGAAAAATGTATATTGCCTCTCCAAGGATAAAAGACCTGCCGGGTGCCATTGTCGGACGTTTGCTCATCAGCAAGGGACAGAAGTGCACACAAAGGGCAGGTAACCTGGTCACATCTTTTTGCTATGCTTCACCATAAACTCCAAGCACATGTAAACCTGTGTGACTGCTTTTCTGGGACAAAATGGCACTGTGTCTAGTGCCATTTTGTCCCAGTGCCAGTCTCTCCCTCAGAGGAGGGAAGTGAGTCTGCGCTTTCCTGGTCCTTTAAAATTTGGAATTTTGAATTCCAGCTGTGTGCCAGAGATAAAACACAGGAGAACTGTGATGCCAGGCATGCCAATGACCCTGTGACAGGCAGGCTGAGGGTAGGGATCTGATAAAAGCCTGGGACACAAGCATGGGGATTGTTCACTTTTCTGTGAGAGCTTCCTGGATAGCAATGGCAACAAGGTCCCCTCTCTGGGGACCAGAGAGTGTAGTAATGTCAATGTCATCTGCTTCCCACCCAATAGCATGGTTGGACTTCAGTAAGCAACACAGACCCCCCAGTAGAGGCTAGAGAAGCTTACACCAAATGCCACCTCTCTGCACCCTGCAGGGGCATTTTAAGAGGACAAGTCTGACTGTGAGCCAAAGTAGCAGGCCTCTTCCCCAAAGGACCAGCAGAGGCCTCCTGCAGGCATCAAGTCTACTGATCATAGAGTGCTCCAAGCATTATCTTCAGTTCTGGTGGAAATAGGACAAGGGTTTTTTTCCCCCTTTGGAATCAGACTTTTTGTTTTTTATTTGTTTATTTTTTTCATTTTCTTTTCTCTTTTTTCAGATCAAATTTCTTTTTTCTTTCTATTTGTTTGGAATCAGACTTATAATTTGTAATTTGCATGTTTTTTGTTGCTGTTTCTTTTCCTTTTCTCTTTTTTTTTTTGGATTACGTTTTTTTTCCAGGTGTATCTGAATAAACAAATCCTAGCACACCCAGTTAAAGGTCCAGATAATTCCCATTGCAACCAAGGAAGAACTCTGCAAAAGACTGACCTGTGGGAAACAGCAGCCAAAACACAACAGCAGAATGCACAAGGCACACACCAGAAACACTTCCTGCAGTGCCAGGCCTTGAACATTGCATGAACCCTTCATAATATAGCATTACTCTCACGAGCAGGAAACATAATAAGCTTTCATAACACACAAAAGGCAAAAACCTATACAAAATGATAAAATGAAGGAATTCTCCCGAAAAGAAAGATCAAGAAGAAACCACAGTCACGGATTTGCTCAAAACAGATATAAATAGTATATATCAGAACAAGAACTTAAAATAATAGACATAAGACTACCATCAGGATTTGAGAAAAGCATAGAAGACACCAGAAAAATCCTGCTGCACAAATAAAAGAACTAAAAACTAGTTAGCCTGAAATATAAAATGCTATAACTGAGATGAAAAACCAACTGGACATAATCATAACAAGGATGGAAGAATCAGAGGAACAAATAGGTGATATAGAAGGTAAAATTATGGAAAATAATGAAACTTCAAAGAAGGGGGAAAGAAAACTATTAGATCACAAATATAGACTTAGGGAACTAAGTAATTCCATAAAGCACAATAATATCCATATCATAGGAGTCTCAGAAACAGAAGAGTGGGAAAAGGAGGCAGAAGATTTATTTGAACAAATTATAGCTGAGAATGTCCCTAAACTGTGGAAAGAAACAGGCATTCAAATCCAAAAGGCACAGAGAACTCCCCTAAAGACCAACAAAACACATCAACAACAAGACATTTCATAGTGAAACTTGAAAAATACAAAGAAAATTCTGAAAGCAGAATCCTACAAGGGTAGACACATAAGGTTAGCAACAGACCTGTCCACAGAAATGTGACACCAGAAAACAGTAGCATGATATATTCAATGTGATGAATAAAAAAATATGCAGCCAGGAATACTTTATTCAGCTAGACTGTCATTCAGAATAGAAGGAGAGACAGAGTTTCTCAGACAACCATAAACTAAAGGAGTTTGTGAACACTAAACCAGCTCTGCAAGAAATATTAAAGGGGACCCCTTTAGTGGGAAAGAGAGATGAAAATCAACAAGGACTAGAAAGGTATAGAGACAAACCACAGGAACAGCAACTTTATAGGTTACAAAATGGCACTAAATTTATATCTTTCAATAATTACTCTAAACGTAAATGGACTAAATGCTCCAATCAAAAGACAGGGTATCAGAATGGATTAAAAAAAACCCAAGACCCATCTATATGCTGCTTAAAAGGGACTCATTTTAGACCCAAAGACACCTCCATATTGAAAGTGAGGAAGTAGAGAATGATCCATCATGCCAATGGACATCAAAAGAAAGATGAAGTAGCCATTCTTACATAAGAAAAACTAGATTTTAAACCAAAGACTGTATTATAAGAGATGAAGAAGGGCCTATCCTACAACAGATCTAACAATTGTAAATATTTATGACCCCACACGGGGAGAAATCTAAAAATAAATAACAAACTTAAAAAAAATATCAATAATAATACAATAATAGTAAGGGAACTTAACACCTCATTACAACAATGGAGAGATTGTATAAGCAGAAGATCAAAAATAAAACAGAGGAATTGAATTACACACTGAACCATATGGACTTCACAGATATATTCTCAACATTTCATCCTAAAGCAACTGAATATACATTATTTTTTAGTACACTTGGAACATTCTCCAGAATAGATCACGTACTGGGCCACAACCAGTACAAAAATATTGAGATCATAGCATGCGTATATTCAGACCACAACAGTATAAACTTGAAGTTATCCACGACAAAAAAAAAATGGAAAAACTACTAATACATGGAGATTAACGAACATCTTACTAAATAATGAATGGGTTAAACAGAAAATTATTTTAAAGATTTGTTTATTTATTCATGATAGACAGAGAGAGGGAGGCAGAGGGAGAAGCAGGCTCCATGCAGAGAGCCCGATGTGGGACTCGATCCTGGGACCCTGGGATCACACCCTGAGCCAAAGTCACCTGGTCAAACTGCTGAGCCACCCAGGAGACCCTTAAACAGAAAATTAAAAAAATAAACTAAAAAATGCCTGGAAACAATTGAAAAAGAAAACACAAGAGTGCAAAACCTTTGGGATACAACAAAAGTGCTCATAAAAGGGAAGAATATAGCAATACAGGCTTTCCTCAAGAAGCAAGAAAAGTTTCAAATATACAACCTAACCTTACACCTAAAAGAGCTGGAAAGAGAACAGCAAGGAAAGCCTAAAATCAACAGAAAAGGAAAATACTACAGATTAGAGCAGAAATCAATGATACAGAAAAAGAACAGTATAACAGATCAACAAAACTAGGACCTGGTTCATTGAAAGAATTAACAAAATTGATAAACCCCTAGCAAACTTATAGTAAAAAGAAAGGACTCAAATAAATAAAATCATGAATGAAAGAATACAGATCACAACTAACACCACAAAAATACAAAGAATTGTAAGAGAATATTATGAGCAATTATATGCAAGGGGGAGGGGGCAAGAGGGTGGAAGAGTAGGGTCCCCAAGTCACCTGTCCCCACCAAATTACCTAGATAACTTTCAAATTATCCTAAAAACCTACAAATTCGGCCTGTGATTTAAAGAAACAACAGCTGGAATGCTACAGTGCGAAGAGTTCGTGCTTCTGTCAAGGTAGGAAGATGGAAAAAAAAAAAAAGAAATAAAAAGCATCCAAGAGGGAGGGGCCCTGCCAGGAGCATAGCTAAGGCCCGGGGCGAGTGCCCCCAGGACAGGAAAGCCTCCTCCTGAGAAGCAGGAGCTGCACCCATCTTCCCCAATGGAAAGGCGCTAGCAGGGAGCTGGAGCAGGATCCCAGGAGGGGCGGGGATGCCCTCAGGCTCCAAGGGGCACTAACAGAGGACGTGCGCCCAGGGGGGAGAGTGCCACACACCGCAGCCCAGCTCCTTAAAGGGCTGCAGCACGCCCCCGACTGCGCCCCTTAGGCCCTCGGAGCGGGATTCCAGCCCCACAGGCCCCAGAGCCCAGGGCACCAGGGGACACAGCCCAGGATACGGCTCTCCCTCGGGACAGGCAGAGGCCAGGAGGGCACAGGACAGCAAGGACGCTCCTGCCGCTGGGCGGCCCGAGCTGTGCAGATCAGCAGCCCCGCCCCCAGAGCATCCAGGCCAGTGTGGACTGGGAGACTGCGGTAGTTACTGCAGGAGCTGACTCTAGGGCTGCAGAGCTGGCTGCCACTGTTGTTGCTCCTCTTGGGGCCTCACAGGATAAACAACCGCCACTGAGCCTCACAGTGGCCTCAGGGGATAAACAGGATTAACAACTCCTACTGAGCCCTGCACCAGGTAGGGGGCTGAGCAACTCCCCCAGGTGCTCACACCTGAGAATCAGCATAGCAGGCCCCTCCCCCAGAAGACCAGCTAAAAGGATAGGGGAAAAGCAAGTTATTGACCAAGCAGCACGGAAAGTTCCAAAGGAAGTCGAGGGATTTACAGTATATAGAATCAGAGGATACTCCCCCTTGTTTTTTGTTTTCTGTTGGCTTCCCCCCCTTTTCTTTCTTTTCTTTTTTTTTTCTACTTCTTTTTCTTTTCTTTTTTCTCTTCTTTTTCTCCTTTTCCCAGAACCTGTTTTTGGCCACTCTGCACTGAGCAAAATGACTAGAAGGAAAAACTCACCTCAAAAGAAGGAATCAGAAACAGTCCTCTATCCCACAGAGTTACAAAATTTGGATTACAATTCAATGTCAGAAAGCCAATTCAGAAGCACGATTATAAAGCTACTGGTGGCTCTAGAAAAAAAGCATAAAGGATTCAAGAGACTTCATGACAGCGGAATTTAGATCTAATCAGGCAGAATTTAAAAATCAATTAAATGAGATGCAATCCAAACTAGAGGTCCTAACGACGAGGGTTAATGAGGGATAAGAATCAGTGAGTGACATAGAAGACAAGTTGATGGCAACGAGGGAAACTGAGGGAAAAAGAGAAAAACAATTAGAAGATCATGAGAAGAGAATTAGAATAACATGAGAGACTCCTAACTCTGGGAAATGAACAAGGGGTGGTAGAAAGGGAGGTGGGCGGGCGGTGGGGTGACTGGGTAACAGGTCACTGAGGGGGACATGTGATGGGATGAGCGTTGTGTTGAGCATATGTGTTATGCTTGAGCATATGTGTTATGTCACATAAGGACACCTACAGCCTGAAAATGAAAGGTACTCAAATGGTCCTCAAAAGAAAGCAGGGGTAGCTATCCTTATTTCAGATAAACTAAAGTTTATCCCGAAGACTGTAGTAAGAGATGAAGAGGGACACTATATCATACTTCACGATCTATCCAAGAGGACTTAACAATCATCGATATTTATGCCCCAAATGTGGGAGCTGCCAAGCATATCAATCAATTAATAACCAAAGTTAATGCATACTTAGATAATAATACACTTAGACTTGGTGACTTCAATGTAGTGCTTTCTACAATCGATAAGTTTCCTAAGCACAACATCTCCAAAGAAACAAGAGCTTTAAATGATACACTGGACCAGATGGATTTCACAGATATTTACAGAACTTTACATTCAAATGCAACTGAATACACATTCTTCTCAAGTGCACATGGAACTTTCTCCAGAATAGACCACATACTGGGTCACAAATCAGGTCTGAACCGATACCAAAAGATTGGGATCGGCCCCTGCATATTTTCAGACCATAATGCTTTGAAATTAGAATTAAATCACAAGAATTTTGGAAGAAATTCAAACACGTGGAGGTTAAGGACCATCCTGCTAAAAGATGAAAGGGTCAACCAGGAAATTAGAGAAGTTTTAAAAATTCATGGAAACTAATGAGAATGAAGATACAACTGTGCAAAATCTTTGGCATACAGCAAAAGCAGTCCTAAGGGGGAAATATATCACAATACAAGCATCCATCCAAAAACTGGAAAGAACTAAAATACAAAAGCTAACCTTGCACCTAAAGGAGCTAGAGAAAAAACAGCAAATAGATCCAACACCCAGAAGAAGAAGAAAAGAGTTAATAAAGATTCGAGCAGAACTCAATGAAATAGAGACCAAGAGAACTGTGGAACACATCAACAAAACCAGGAGTTGGTTCTTTGAAAGAATTAATAAGATAGATAAACCATTAGCCAGCCTTATTAAGAAGTAGAGAGAAAAGGCTCAAATTAATAAAGTCCTGTATGAGAAAGGAGAGATTACCACCAACACCAAGGAAATACAAATGATTTTAGAAACATATTATGAGCAGCTATATGCCAATAAATTAGGCAATCTAGAAGAAATGGATGCATTTCTGGAAAAACCACAAACTACCAAAACTGGAACAGGAAGAAATAGACAACCTGAACAGGCCAATTACCAGGGAGGAAATTGAAGCCGTCATCAAAAACCTTGCAAGACATAAAAGTCCAGGGCCAGATGGCTTCCCTAGGGAATTCTATCAAACGTTTAAAGAAGAAACCGTACCTATTCTACTAAAGCTGTTTGGAAACATAGAAAGAGATGGAACAATTCCAAACTCGTTTTATGAGGCCAGCATCACCTTAATTCCAAAACCAGACAAAGTCCCCACCAAAAAGGAGAATTATAGACCAATATCCCTGATGAAGATGGATACAAAAATTCTCAACAAGATACTAGCCAATAGGATCCAACAAAACTTTAAGAAGATTATTCACCGTGACCCAGTGGGATTTATCCCTGGGATGCAAGATTGGTTTAACACTTGTAAAGCAATCAATGTGATTGATCATATCAGCAAGAGAAAAAACAAGAACCATATGATCCTCTCCATAGATGCAGAGAAAGCATTTGACAAAGTACAGCATCCATTCCTGATCAAAAGTCTTCAGCTTGTAGTGATAGAGGGAACATTCCTCAGCATCTTAAAAGCCATCTATGAAAAGCCCACAGCAAATATCATTCTCAATGGGGAAGCACTGGGAGCTTTTCCCCTAAGATCAGGAACAAGACAGGGTTGTCCACTCTCACCACTGCTACTCAACATAGTATTAGAAGTCCTAGCCTCAGTAATCAATAAAAAGAAAAAAGGCTTTCAAATTAGCAAAGGAGGTCGGGCGGTTTGAACGAGACAAGACAGAATCGAAGCCAGGCACAGGCAGTGGACGCGGTCCTGCCGAGAGCCGAAGATGGCAGTGAACGTTTACTCAATGTCCGTCACCAGTGATAACCTAAGTTGACATGATATGCTGGCCTGTATCAATGAGTCTCTGTAGCTGAATCTGACAAAGATTGAACAGTTGTGCTCAGGGGCTGCCTATTGTCAGTTTATGGACATGTTTTTCCCTGGCTCCATTGCCTTGAAGAAAGTGAAATTCCAGGCTAAACTAGAGCACGAATACATCCAGAACTTCAAAATACTACAAGCAGGTTTTAAGAGAATGGGTGTTGACAAAATAATTCCTGTGGACAAATTAGTAAAAGGAAAGTTTCAGGAGAATTTTGAATTTGTTCAGTGGTTCAAGAAGTTTTTTGATGCAAACTATGATGGAAAAGACTATGACCCTGTAGGTGCCAGACAAGGTCAAGTAACTGCAGTGGCTCCCTCCCTTGTTGCTCCAGCTCTGAACAAACCGAAGAAACCTCTCAGCTCTAGCAGTGCAGCTCCACAGAGGCCCATTGCAACATACAGAACTACTGCAACCCCTAAGGCTGGCCCGGGTGTGGTGCGAAAGAATCCTGGTGTGTGCAACGGGGATGATGAAGCAGCTGAATTGATGCAGCAGGTCAATGTATTGAAATTTACCGTCGAAGACTTGGAGAAAGAGAGAAATTTCTACTTTGGAAAGCTAAGAAACATTGAATTGATTTGCCAGAAGAACGAAGGGGAAAACAACCCTGTATTGCAGAGGATCGTGGACATTCTCTATGCCACAGATGAAGGCTTTGTGATACCTGATGAAGGGGGCCCACAGGAGGAACAAGAAGAGTATTAACAGCCTGGACCAGCAAAGCAACATCCAAATTCTTCACTCCAAATCATGTGCTTAACTGTAAAATATCCCCTTTTATTATTCTTAGAGGACTCACTGGTTTCTTTTCATGAGCAAACAGTACCTCTTCTTAAAGTGCACTTTGCAGAAGTTTCACCCCTTTTCCAATGAGTTTCAGTTAGGAGCTTTTACCCTGTAGCAGAGCAGTGTTAACATCTAGTTGGGTCACCTGGAGAACAGAGAGGCTGACCATGGGGCTCACTGTGTGGATGCTGGTAACACTCAGTGCTGGAGAAGGTGCTCTTATGTCATACACTGAGGTGGAGTCCTCAGTAGAGAAATGTAAAGACTGATTTGAATTTTAAGCTACTGTGAAATTTGGCAGAGAACGTTTTAATAAATAAATGCTTTAAGAGTATTTAAAATATGCTTCCATATTTCAAAATAAAAAATGTACCATGACAGATTTTACATGTTTGACATGGTGTCTGGGAAGGAAGGGCCAGACCTCTGGACCTTTGGAATCTGCTGTTCACAGGCCTTGCAGGGCTACTTGAATCCTCAAAGACCTAGACCTTGGCTCAAAAGGGAAGTTTAAAAAGTTGCTCTGTAAAGCCATTTGGTGTCCTTGACCAATCGTATCCCTCCTCTAAGAAGCAAGAGGCATTGTTGCCTGGATGAATAGAGGGCACGTTTCAGCCCTGAGATGTTGAAGAGCTTGAATTTCATTGAACATTTCTCTGACGATTTTTCCAGTTATCCCTGAAATTTCTATGTATTGTGTTTTTGGGAAATGAGGTGTGTCCAGTTTCTAAATCTAACAACTACCTTTGGGGACTTGCCCACATCTCTGGGATTTGAATGGGGGTCATGTCCCATTTTACTGTCTTTTAAGTTTACATTGAACATGTTTCTCTTCTCTGCTCCCTGTGCCCACTGGAGACTCCTCTTGGGCTCCTTAAAGTTTGCTGCTTAGAGTGTAAGTTCAGCAGGCAGGTCACGCTGCAATTTCTTTCTGGATCTCTGGCAAAGAGAGTGACCAGTGAAGGCCATCACTACCTTAGGATCTGCAAGGCTGGGTGTTCTCTGTACCTGCTGCCCACCACCCTCCACTGTTATCGGAATACTTTGCCAGTGCACTAATCTCCTTGGAGATAAAATTCATTAGCGTGTTACTAAATGTTAATTTTCTTTTGCAGAAGATACAGTACTGTGTCTGAATTAATTATTAATATTTAAAATATTTCATTCCTTAACTCTTCCTCATTGCTTTGCCCCTAGCCTATTCAGTTTCTTTGTTTGGCAGAATTCTGCAAAATGTGTGTCACCCACTACTGAGATTGTTCAGCCCCTGATGTATTTGTATTGATTTGTTCCTGGTGGTAGCTTGTCCTAAAATGTGTGTAGAAAGCAGATATTTTATGATAAAATTGTTTTGTAATGCATGCTCTGTGTGGAATTCAGAGGAAAACCGAGATTCAGTGATTAACAATGCCAAAAAAATGCAAGTAACTAGCCATTGTTCAAATAACAATGGTGTTATTTCTCTTTTGTGGCCTTTTGGACTTTTGTTGCCCTAAAATTCCATTTTATGGGGAACCCATTTTCCACCTGGTCTTTCTTGACAGGGTTTTTTTCTACTTTAAACAGTTTCTAAATAAAATTCTGTATTTCAAAAAAAAAAAAAAAAAAACAAATTGGCAAAGGAGAAGTCAAACTCTCCCTCTTTGCAGATGACATGATACTGTACATAGAACACCCAAAAGTCTCCACCCCAAGATTGCTAGAATTCGTACAGCAATTCAGCAGTGTGGCAGGATATACAATCAATGCCTTGAAATCAGTGTAATTTCTATCCAGTAACAATTCAACTGAAAAAAGAGAAATTAAAGAGTCAGTCCCATTTACAATTGCATCCAAAAGCATAAGATACCTAGGAATAAACCTAACCAAAGAAGTAAAGGATCCATACCCTAAAAACTACAGAACAATTCTGAAAGAAATTGAGGAAGACACAAAGAGATGGAAAAATATTCCATGCTCATGGATTGGAAGAATTAATATTGTGAAAATGTCAATGCTACCCAGGGCAATGTACACATTTAACACATTCCCTATCAAAATACCATGGACTTTCTTCAGAGAGTTGGAACAAATCATCTTAAGATTTGTGTGGAATCAGAAAAGACCCCAAATAGCCAGGGGAATTTGAAAAAAGAAAACCATAGCTGGGGGCATCACAATGCCAGATTTCAGGTTGCACTACAAAGCTGTGATCGTCAAGAATGTGTGGTACTGGCCCAAAAACAGACACATAGATCAATGGAACAGAATTGAGAATCCAGAAATGGGCCCTCATCTCTATGGTCAACTACTATTCGACAAAGGAGGAAAGACTATCCACTGGAAAAAAGACAGTCTCTTCAATAAATGGTGCTGGGAAAATTGGACGGCCACGTGCAGAAGAATGAAACTGGACCATTCTCTTACACCATACACAAAGATAAACTCAAAATGGATGAAAGATCTAAATGTGAGACAAGAGTCCATCAAAATCCTAGAGGAGAACACAGGCAACACCCTTTTTGAACTTGGCCACAGCAACTTCTTGCAAAATACATCTATGAAGACAAGGGAAACAAAGGTAAAAATAAACTCTTGGGACTTAATCAAGATAAAAAGCTTCTTCACAGGAAAAGAAACAGTCAACAAAACTAGAGAACAATCTACAGAATGGGAATGGATATTTGCAAGTGACATATCAGATAAAGGGCTAGTATCCAAGATCTATAAAGAACTTATTAAACTCAACAGCCAAGAAACAAACAATCGAATCATGAAATGGGCAAATGACATGAACAGAAATCTCACAGAGGAAGACATAGACATGGCCAACAAGCACATGAGAAAATGCTACGCATCACCAGCCATCAGGGAAATACAAATCAAAACTGCAGTGAGATCCCACCTCACACCAGGGAGAATGGGGAAAATTAACAAGACAGGAAACAACAAATGTTGGAGAGGATGTGGAGAAAGGGGAACCCTCTTGCACTGTTGGTAGGAACGTGAACTGGTACAGCCACTCTGGAAAACTGTGTGTAAGTTCCTCAAAGAGTTATAAATAGATCTGCCCTATGACTCAGCAATTGCACTGCTGGGGATTTACCCTCAAAGATACAGATGCAGTGAAACACCGAGACACCTGCACCCCAATGTTTATAGCAGCAATGTCCAGAATAGCCAAACCATGGAAGGAGCCTTGGTGAGGAAGGAGCCTCATTGAAAGATGAATGGATAAAGAAGATATGGTCTCTATATACAATAGAATGTTATTCAGCCATTGGAAATGACAAATATCCACCATTTTCTTCAATGTGGATGGAACTGGAGGGTGCTATGCTGAGTGTAGTAAGTCAATAGGAGAAGATTATATGGTCTCATTCATTTGGGGAATATAACATATAGTGAAGGGTAATAAAGGGGAAAGGAGAGAAAATGAGTGTGATATATCAGTGAGGGTGACAGAACATGAAAGACCCCTAACTCTGGGAAACGAACTAGGGGTGGTGGAAAGGGAGGTGGGCACAGGATTGGGGTGACTGGGTGACAGGCACCGTGGGGGGCACTTGAAGGGATGAGCACTGGGTGTTATGCTATATGTTGTCATATCCACCTCCAATAAAAAAAAATATACAAAATAATTTCCAATCATTATTGAGTAACTTCTGTTAAATAACTCTGTGTACCTATTTTCCTCCAGTCCCTGGTAACCACTATTCTGCTTTCTATCCCTATGAATGTTATACTTTAAGTACCTTATATACGTAGAATAATACATATTTTATATCTGGCTTATTCCACTTAGCATAATGTTTTCAAGGTTCATTCAGGTTATAGCAAACATTAAAATGTATTCATTTTTAAGGTTGAATAATATTCTATTGTATGAATATGTTACATTTTGCTCATTCTTTCATCCATCAATTAACATTTGAATTGTTTTAACCTTTTGGCTATTGTGAATAATGCTGCTACGAATATTAATGTACAGATATCTTTTGGAGCCTCTGCTTTCAATTCTCTTGGAAATATATCCAGAAATAGAATTGCTAGATCATCTGATAATTCTGTTTATATTTTTGAGATGTGGCTATACTGTGTTTCATAGCATCTGCATCATTATTCATTCTTATCAGCAAGACGTAAGGGTACCAGTATCTCCACATCCTTACTAACACTTTTTACTTTCTGTTTCTTTTTTTATTTCAAATTTTTATTTAAATTCAAGTTAGTTAACATATATGGTAAAATTGGTTTCAGGTTAGAATTTAGTGATTCATCACTTACATATAACATCCAGTGCTCATCACAATAAGTGCACTACTTATGACCCATCACCCATTTGGCCCATCCCCCGCCCACCTCCCTCCTGTTTCTTTTAATAATAGCCATGCTAATAGGTATGAAATAGTACTTAATTCTGTTTTTTATTTGCATTTCTCTTAAAGATTAGCGATGTTGGACATCTTTTTCATAGGCTCATTGGCCATTTGTTTCTTTTTCAGAGAAATGTGTGTTCCAGTCCATTGCCTATTTTTGAACTGAGCTCTTTATTTTTGTTGTTGAGTTTCAGGAGTCCTTTCTATATTCTGGATATTAATCCCTTGTCAGATATATGATTTGCAAATGTTTCTTCCCATTCTGTGGATAGCCCTTTCACTCTCTTCAGGGTGTTCACGATACATAAAAGGTATTTTTTGGTTTTTAGTTTTTATTTTATTTCTAGTTACATTTTAGTTTCAGATATACAATATAGTGATAAAACACTTTCATTCATCACTCTGTGCTCATCACAAGTGCACTACTTAATCCCCATCACCTATTTCATCCATCCCCCGACCCCTCTCCTCTTTGGTAAATATCTGTTTGTTCTGTATAGTTAAGAACCTGTTTCTTAGTTTGTGCCTCTCCCTCTCTTACAACTTTGCTTCTTTGATTTCTTAAATTCTGCATATAAGTGAAATCATATGGTATTTCTCTTTCTGACTTATTTTGCTTAGCATAATAATATCTAGCTCCATCCATGTAGCTGTGAATGGCAAGATTTCATCCTTTCTGATGGCTGAGTAATATTCCATTGTATATGTATACCACATCTCTTTTATCCATTCATCAGTCAATGGACATTTGGGCTGTTTCCACAGTTTGGCTATTATAGATAATGCTCCTATAAACACAGGGGTGCATGTATCCCTTTGACTTAGTATTTTTGTGTTTTGGGGATAAACTTCTAGTACTTTAAAAATCATTCGGTTTAGATCTGGAAGAGCCTGAAGGCAATAAGAAATTGAGCTTCTGCCCTTAAAGAGACAGCATAACAAACAACTCCACTGAAATAGAGCACAGAAGCAACAGTTTGAAAAAAGCCTGGGGTATATACGAAGATTTATTGACTAATCTCAGGATGTGTGCTGGAGGGCCATAGATCTTTAGGAGACTTCTGGAAGAATGAAATTGCTGGTGGAGGCCATTTCTCCCCTAACCCCCATACCCTAGATAGCCAGACACTTGCATGATCCAGTAGGAACACTCTCCACATATTTTGCTAAAGCCTTGCACCCCACCCCCATGGAGATTCACCCTGCCCAACTAGTCCCACTCAGCAGGTATCCCTCCTAAGTAACTGCTACAGTGACATATCCAGCAAGCAGCCCCAGCAAGGACAAGACCACTCCACTCCATCTTTCCAGCTCTGAAGAGAGGGAAAGATAAACACACATACCAGTTTGATTAAAGTCTCAGCTGAGAGACTGGGGGCAAGCATCTGGTTTGACTGCATACCCCACCCACCAATAAAAGCTTTTTCAGGAACAACACAGGGAGAGCACCATGTAGTTCCATGCAACCACAGCCCCAGCTGACAAACTGAGGTCAGGAATCTGGTCTGACTGCTGACACCTCCAAACTACAAGCTCACAGGTGACCCAGAAGGGCCCCTTAATGGCACAAGGACCAAGCTTTGCCCACAGAAAAGTGGGCCACTGCAGCCCACTGGACTGAATGCAAACATGGTTCAACCACAATAGTAGGGCATGTGTAACCCACATAGGAGACACCTCTGAAGTTCCAAGTTCTGGTGAACAGGGGACATTGTACTATAGGGCACCACAGGACCTCTTCTTCATAAGGCCACTAGTTTTGAATCAGGAGACATAGCTGACTTTCCTAATACATATCAATAGTAAATTAGAGTAGGCAAAAAAATGGATCAGCAACCTGGAAGACAGGATAAAAGAAACAAATGAAACTGAACAGCAAAAAGAAAAAGAATAATAAGAAATCAGAATAGGGTAAGGGAACTCAGGGACATCATCAAGCATAATTGCACTGGAATTATAGACATTCCAGAAGAAGAGAGAGAGAGAAGAGAACAGAAAATTTATTTGAAAAAATAACAGCTGAAAAAAATCCCTAATCTGGAGAAGGAAAAAAAGACATCCAGATCCAGAAGGCACAGAGAGACCCCAGCAAAATTAGTACAAAGAGGTAGACACCAATACACATAATAATTAAAATGAATAAAAGTGGGGCACCTGGGTGGCTCAGTGGTTGAGCATCTGCCTTTGTCTCGGGTGGTGATCCCGGGGTCCTGGGATCAAGTCCTACATTGGGCTCCCTGTGGGGAGCCTGCTTCTCCCTCTGTCTATGTCTCTGCCTCTCTCTGTGTCTCTCATGAATAAATAAATAAAATCTTAAATAAAATAAAATGAGTGAAAGTAATGATAAAGAGATAGTGAAAAGCAGCAAGAGAAAATAAAAGTTACATACAAGGAAAACTTCATAACCCTATCAGCTGACTTTTCAGAATAATCTACAGGCCAGAAGGGGTCTGTAAAATAAAATATTCAAATTGCTAAAAAGGGGAAAATCTGCAGCCAACAATACTCTACCTAGCAAAGCTATCATTTAGAATAGACCAACAGATAAAGAGTTTCCCTGACAAACAAAAATTAAAGGAGTTGATCATCACTAGACTAGCCTTACAAGAAATGTTAAAGGGAATTCTTTTTTTTTTCAGATATTACTGTATCGATTTAATTATAACATATACATAAACATTTTAAAATATACCCCCCTAACATGGCAGAAACATGATCAGATGTTACAATTTTGTTTTGTTTTGTTTTGTTTTTTAATAATAAATTTATTTTTTATTGGTGTTCAATTTGCCAACATACAGAATAACACCCAGTGCTCATCCCATCAAGTGCTCCCCTCAGTACCCACCACCCAGTCACCCCCACCCCCCGCCCTCCTCCCCTTCTACCACCCCTAGTTCGTTTGAGTGGAAACAAAAGGCAATAATCAAGAGTAAGAAAATTAGTAAAAGAAAAAATTTCACAGGTAAATGCAAACATAATAAAAGTAGTAGATTAATTATTTCTAAAACCAATATACAAATTAAGGCACAAAACAGTAAAATCAATTGTATCTATAAAAATCAGTTAAAGGATTCACAAAATAAAAGTATGTAAAGTATAACATCATATATACAAAACATTGGAGGTTGTCAAAACTTAGTTCTTTTAGGAAGTATTCAAGTGTAAGCAACCATTAGCTTAACATAGACTGCTATATGCATAAAATGTCATACATGATCTCATGTTAATCATAAATCGAAAATCTGTAATAGATACACAAAAAATAAAAAGATAGGAATCTAAGCATATTATTAAAGAAAACCATCAACCACAAGGGAAGGGGGAAGAGAAGAAAGGAATAGAAAGGAACTACAAAAGCAACCATAAAAACAAATAACGAAATGGCAATATATACATATCTATCAATAATTACTAAAATAAGTCAGTCAGAGAAAGACAAATTCCATATAAGTTCAGTCAATTGTGGAATTTTAAAAACAAAACAAATTTACAAGAGTCCTACATATAGAGAACAAAAATGGTGGTTGCCAGAGGGAAGGTGTGTGGAGGGGTGAGAGAAATAGGTAAGGGGAATTAAGTACACTTATCTTGATAATCATTGAGAAATGTATAAAATTACTAAATATATTGTATACCTGAGACTAATATAACATTGTATGTTAATTATACTTGAATTTAAATCTTATTCAATTAAATTTTTTTAAAGATTTTATTTATTTATTTAAGACAGAGAGTAAGAGTGGGGGCAGAGGCAGAAGGAGAGGGAGAAGCAGATTCACCACGGAGCAAGGAGCCCAATGCAGTACTCAATCCCAGGATGCAGGGATCATGACCTGAGCTGAAGACAAATGCTTAACCAACTGAGTCGCCCAGACACCCTTTAAAAAAAAATTTTTAAAGACTATCTTAGATCAATTAGGATCCATCTCCCATGGTCTGAAATAGGATCAGTTCATCAAGGAGGATTGCTATCTGAACAAAATCCAGGGTTTCTTAGAATGAGGAAAGAATGTAGGGAGCACATATTGGTTGAATCATCAATAGTATCTCTTTTAAGGGTAATAGCATACCATACTTGAAGACAAGGAGAAGGAGATCACTGGATATCTTTTCTGAGATTCTGGAGCATATTACTTTATCTCCTATTTTATTTCTATCAGTAACAACAAAGTTTCTGACAAAAGTCTGTAATTAGAGTACTTGCTATTATGTTGGCAGTCCTCAAAATATAGTATATAATTTCTAATGATCCATCACCTATTCCATATCAGTAACTTATGGCATTTAAACATAACAGGCCACTAACCAATTTATTAATCACATATTGATTGAGTGCCTACTGTATGTTAGTCACTGTACTCAGTGCTGGAGATAGAGAGGTAAACAAGATAAAGTTCCTTTCTTTATAATCTAGCAGTAATTGTCTCAACCTGCTTCCAGAGGGGTCCATATCTTCTTTCTCCTTGCTAGACAATATGAGAGAGGCTTATTCACCATGGTATCCCCAGAACCTAATGTATGGTTGATGTTTACTGATTGTTATAAGAACGAGACATATAAGGGAATAATAAGATGAGTGGAGGGGATAAGGGACTAAAAGACTAATCCTGTTACTATAAAGTAGGGAAACTGGTTGTGTTTTGTTTTTGTGTTGCTGATAAACGATTTCTGAAAGGAATTTAATAAAGGTTTGAGAAATGGTTGAACTATGGTAATAGCACTTTAAATGTTTATTTTCACCCAATGTGATTACTTCTAAGGATAATATTCATTTGAATGTAGAAGCTAAGGCACATTTGTCACCAAAAAAGTATCATTTCATTATTTTATTCAAACTTTAAAATTGTTTCTAAAAGGTAAAAACAGTACCCCAGTGACAGTTACAACCTACCACTAAATGGCAACATGCAGAACTTGTTCCTGAAGTGGAAAAGCTCTTTCCTACAGATTTGGGATCAAGCTTAGCCCTGTGTACTTTAAGTTTGGGCAAACCAAGGTTCTAATTGTTTTTGGACAATGAGAAGCAGGAACATTATAAAGGATCAAAGGATGAAAATTTTAGTGCAAATCAAGGTTTATTCATAAGGTCTGCCCTTGCCTAACATCAGGATATGACTGAAACAGCTGGTACTGATGAGATGGCAGCTCAAATTAGCCTTTCTGTCTGAAGGCAGCAGAAGGGGCAAGACATTGTTTGTTACATGGCAATTTGTATTAGCAAAAAAAGCAGATAGCACTATGATCATTTCTAAGAAATCATCAAGTGGTCAGAGATACTCCCCAAAAAAAACACTCCTAAAAAATGCCTGTGAAAATCCGCCAAAGGCAGAACATCTGAATTAACCTATGTTTATTTCCAATTCTAATTTGTTTTGCCATAAAAAATAAAGTGGAAATTATGAAGATTAACATAAGAACTATAATTGTATTACTAAATACAATTTTCTAATTATTCTGACTAATCAGTTTACATACTGAACAGGAGCAGCAATTGCTTGCCCCAAAATATGCTTCTTTGGCTTATGAGTTATTTTAGGCTAACTATTGTCAAGAAACTTCAGATTCAGGAAAAGCTCTTTATCGCCCCCCTCAACTGCCTGAATTTACATTGAAAAGGAGGCCTGTACTAGGGAGAGAGCTATTACCAGAGATACCCTTTTACCTAAGCAACTTAACTGCATAGCAGAACAAACTTTGTCTTCCAAACATGTCGTCTAACTTTCTTTCCTCAGACCCATACCCTTTCCTTAGCTCAGGATGTTATATAAGCCTCGAATGCCTAGCTGCCCTTTGGGTCTCATATTTTTAAAAAAGATTTTATTTATAAGAGACAGAATGAGACAGAACGTAAAGACTGCTAACTCTGGGAAACGAACTAGGGGTGGTAGAAGGGGAGGAGGGCGGGGGGTGGGAGTGAATGGGTGACGGGCACTGGGGGTTATTCTGTATGTTAGTAAATTGAACACCAATAAAAAATAAATTAAAAAAAAAAAAGAGACAGAATGAGAAAGAGCATGGGTGGGGTGGGGGCAGAGGGAGAGGGAAAAGCAGACTCCTCACTGAGCAGGAAGCCCAATGTGGGCTCAGAACCCAGAGACTATGATCTGAGCTGAAGTCAGACATCTAACTGACTGAGCCACCTAGGTACCCCAGGTCTTTATATGTAAGCTGCCTTACATATGAAATTTGTTTAGCATTATCCTGTTAGTCTGTCTTACATCAGTTTAATTATTAGACCAGCCAAAGAATTTAGAAGAAAAAATTTTCTTGCCCTTTCAATATACTTTAAAAATCTTTATGATATGCAAGTGTAGGGGAGGAAATAATCCTTTTTCTATAATCCTCTACTTCTTATCTAGGGATCCTATTTAAAAAAGACAGATTAACAAGAAAAACAAACAGAAGTTCATTAATATGTACAGTTGAGCCTTGAACAACACAGCTTTGAACTGTGCAGGTCCACTTGTTTGTAGATATTTTTTGACAAATACAGATATTTCTGTAAATATATATTCTCTTATGATTTTATTCATAGGATTTTCTTTTCTCTAGCTTACTTTATTGTAAAAATACAGTATATAATATATAAAACATTCAAAATATGTGTGAATTGGTCATTCATATTAAAATTAAGGCTTCTGTCAATAGTAGGCTATTATTAATAGTTACATCTTAGGGGAGTCAAAACTTATATGAAAATTTTTGACTGTGTGGAGGGGTCAGTGGCCCTAACCCTCATGTTGTTCAAGGCTCAACTAGCTATTTCATATACACATGGGAGAAACCCAGGGAAACTGAGTAACTCAAAGAGAGAATTTGAACTTAAATACCATACTCAGCTAAAACAAAGGAAAAAAGATGTGGGGAGGTAAGTTATCTATCAGAAGGTGATCAGGAAAAGTGAGATAAAGAAGAGTTAAATCTGTTATGCAGATTTATGTTAGTGCCTTCTCCATTGATAAGAGTCTCTGGAGATTTGTAGTCATCCTTCTCTTCCCGGTACAGAGAAAGAGAGACACATTTACAAATAGAGATTTCCCTTATAAATGTAAATTTCCTTTACAAAAGGGTAATTTGTGCTGTTTTTGGAGATTCTCCTGTGTCTCCTATTTTTTAAAATGATCCTTATGCCAAAATAATCTTTATACCAAAAAGCATATTTGGGGTGGCATATTCTGTTCTATTAACATCTATAATTTTAGTTAATAAAGTGTGGTATATGTAGTTGTTTAACAAAATAAAAAAAAGTGAGAATAGATGCTTGGTTAAGGAGTCTTCATTTGTTTAGGAAAAAAAAAAAAAGATTTCATTTAATTTTAACCCACAGAAACTTTTCCAGTAATAAAATTCACCATAAACCTAGGAGTTCCTGTATCATAATTTGAGGTTAAAAATAAGTCTTTTAACATCTACATGTTATACAACAAAAGCTAAAAATAAGAAAATCAATTTTTTACCAATCTATCACAGCCACTAACTCAGGAGACAAACAGTTAAGCCCTGGCTCACTGCCATGGCCAACTACTTCATCCTAGGAAACTGTGAGATGGTTAGACAAATCAGAGGCATAGCTCCTGGCTGGGTTTTCCAACACTGTTGCCAAACAAACTTGGATAAACTTGTCCCAAGAGAAGCCAGTAACTGAAGAGATGATGTTTTGGAAAAAAGAAAGGGGGGGGATTTATTTCAGGTGCTGGCAGCTGGGAGAAGTGGCAGGCTCAAGCCTTAACAACTGGCTTCTGTGTTGACAAGATGGGCACCTAGAGTTTTATAAGGAGAGATTGGAGGTCTAAGGGATGCATGGAAGAGACCTGGCAGAAAGCGTGTGATCATAGGTGAGGATCGGTATGTGTCTATGATCATGGGCAGGGAAGGGATGTGATCTTCTAGGCATTCTATAGCTATCAGAGCTTTTCTGGCCTGACAACTGAAATGTTCAAGTCATTACAAAATATTCATCAATGCCTCAAGAAAGTATGATAAGAAATAGTAATGGTTCTAATAGTTAGAACATGAGGTAAGTGGTTTTGTCTATTTCTGGTTTTAACTGTGGGGTCTATAGTTAGACAAGAGGGCTCACTGACAAATTCACTTGAAAAATCTTGTTTTTATAACCAAATTGATTTAGTTGTATATTTTACATCTTTTTCCTTTCCATTCCTCTCCCCTCCCTCATTGCCATGCTATCCTTTTTCCCACCCCCATTTCTACCTCAGTGAATAGGATATTATAAAACTCCCATGACCAACATGCTCTTTGGTATCTCTGATGATTATTACATCCTTCTCCTCTTTCACTAACCCAACTGACTGAAGTCCTTCCATCTAAGAGTAGGTAGTTCTATTTAACTGCTGTCCTCTCCATTTGAGAGAAGGCATAGTGTTCCCTAAATATTCTATCCTAATGAAAATTAATGATTGAATCACTTTGGTACAAATTTTGAAAGCAAAAGGAACTTTTGGATCCTGGAATCAATGTCTTCCCTAATGCCTTTTTCTATCTTTTTTGTCCTTCCTTCCTTTCATTCATTCGACAATTTTTTCATTGTTAAATGTGCCAGGCATTATTCTAGGAACCAGATAAGAATAACAAACAAAATATAAGAATAACAAACAAAAATCTCTGCCCTCATGGAACTTACATTCTAGTTAGGGATACAGGCAAAACAACACACACACACACGCACACACACACAGTTTATATTCTAGGTAGCAATATGTGCTAAAAAGACAAAAATAAAGGAGGAAAAGCGATATATTGAGTGTGTGTGTGTGTGTGTGTGTGTGTGTGTGTGTGTGAGGGTAGGACAAATTGAAACTTTAAATGGGATTGATTTCAAAGCCTTCAATGTAAAGGTAACTGTGGTGTCTAAAAGGAGTTTCTTTCTATAGCATGGGGGCCCCAAAATGTGGGGTGATGATCCAGTGAAAGCCAGTGAGGCAGGAGGTTAAATAATTCACCTGAGGCAGAACAAAGAAGATAGAAGTTTACTGAATACACCACAAGGGAGCAGGACAGTAGAGGAGAAGCTATCTTCAATGAAGCAGTGGGTGGAAGCTATTTTCAAAGGGGGAAGATGAGGAGGTAAAGCAACCTACAGAATTTCACCTTTTTGGTAACTGTGCCTAGGTGTAAGTAATCCATTGGTCAGTTAGGAGGGCCTATGGATATTTTGGGGTGGGTCACCTGATGGGCCTGCCTATATTCAGCCAGGTGGTCACTGTGGGCCTTTTCTACATTCCATCACTCAAGAATGTTTGCCTAAAAGCAGCCTCTACCGTAACATGTTAGGAAACATCAAGAGGTGAGGAAAAAGCCAAGCAATTCTTTTGGGAAAAGCTTTCTAGGAAGAGGAAAAGTCAAGTTATGAGACATTTCAAAGGATAATTCTTTGCTCCACCAAAATTTGAAGACTGAGATTGAGATAAACAAAGGTATTTAACTAGCAAGTAGTAATGATGAGATATAAAAGCAGAAAAATGTTCACCTTTAGCCCAGAATGTTGACCTATAGCCGGTATAGTTTTGATAAGGATCAAATACATACTGATTGCTATATTCTTAAAGGGTCTCATGACTGCCTGTACATCTCATGAACAATTAATACTGAGCTGAAAGATAAGCACCAGAGAAATCTTGTGAAAATAGTTTTATGAATAGAAATTCAAAGAAAATATTTATGATCTAATACTCCTTGCACCTCCCCTATCCCTTGAACACTAACCATATAACCATCAGCTTTGTACAGCAAAAGTGTAGCTCTTTCTGCCCACTGGTCCTGTCCCCATGCTATAATAAAAGCACCTTTTTGCACCAAAAGCATCTCAAGAATTCTTTCTTTTTTTAATATTTTTTATTGGAGTTCTATTTGCCAACATATAGCATAACACCCAGTGCTCATCCTGTCAAGTGCCCCTCTCAGTGCCCATCACCTAGTCGCCCCAACCCCCCACCCACCTCCCTTTCCACCACCCCTTGTTCATTTCCCAGAGTTAGGTGTCTCTCATGTTCTGTCATCCTCACTGATATTTCCCATTCATTTTCTCTCCTTTCCCCTTTATTCCCTTTCAGTATTTTTATATTCCCCAAATGAATGAGACCATATAATGTTTGTCCTTCTCCGATTGACTTACTTCACTATTGACCATTTGTTTGCAGCCCCACATCAGTAAATACTCCCCTACAAATATAATGATCCAGGTTTGTCCAAACTCCTCCCAGAGCAATCGTGACTACTTAAAGTCCATATCAAATGGCATCATCCTTTTCCCCCACATAACACCCATACAGACTAGCACTAAGACTCCCTCTGATGAAAGGGAGCAGAATATACCATCTCAAAACAATTCTTTTTAACAGAAGTATTATTTGAGTTGATTATTTTCAAGAAACAGCACACCTCAGAGCTGAAAACTAGTTCTGAAAACTAATAGAAGTCACTATTTTGTAAGGGACATTTTTACATTTATAAGGGAAATTTCCATTTATAAGGTGTCTCCCTCTCTGTATCAGGAAGAGAAGAATGACTCAATCTCCAGAAACTCTTGTTACTGAAGAAGGCATTGATTTAAATCTACCTAACTTTACCTTCTTTACTGTGCTTTTTTCTGGTAACCTCCCATAACTGTCCCCTCTCCCTTAACTTCTTTTGTCTTTAGCTAGAAATGGTATTTAAGGTGGTAACTTGAGCCATTTCAAGGAGTTACTTGGTTTTCCTTGGTATCTCCCATGTATACAAGTTATACATGCTACTAAACTTTTGTTTGTTTTCGTGTTAATCTGTCTTTTACTATGGGGTTGGAAGTAGTTTCAGCCAAGAGCCCAGAAGGGTAAAGAGAAAATTATTTTTCCTCCCCTCAACTACAATTCCATATTAGCTATTAGTTTTCAGGTAGCATTTTTTCCATTTGAAATTTACTCCATCACTTATAGGCTATGTGTCGTAGACAGCTATCAATTAGACAGATTCCAATTTACCACTTGTCAAAAGATGGATTTAGTACCCAGGCCAACAAGCTTGTCTTCTCTGACAAGTACTAATTAACTGTCCAGAAAGAAAGCCCTCCTCAGATTGAAGAAAACCCAGCAGGACCCTCAAATATACCCTGACAAAATGCTTAATGGTGTGGTTATAACTTAGTCATTATTACAAACTAACAATAGTTACATACGTTTATATACATTTTTTGTTAAACCAGTTGTCAACACACTGACAAGTGTACACATAAGAAAAAATGTTAAGTATTTATCACAAATGGGCATTGGGGCAAATGATACGTGTATACAGGAGTAAATAAATAGTATCTCTTCCTCCTCCATTGTTCTCAAAAAGCTTCAGGATCAAAAAGATTTACCAAGTGATAGTTTTTTTTTTTCTGAAAGAAAATACCACTTTTAGTTTGTATTATTTTTCTCCAATAAATACGTGAGTATAATAATCTATATCAAAATTTTTAAACTGTTGATTGCATTCACCACCAACCACAGAAATTCCATCTCTAATTATCTCATGATAATCAAATGTGAAATCACTAGATTAAATGAAAAGGAGAATACATATTTAACTCTTAGGTAAATTTAGCAATGTACAATCAAATCCCACATAATTAATCTAAGAGTAGAAAATTAAATCGCATACCTTGTCTAAGAGCACAGAAGAGAACCTGACAAAGCAGAATACAACTAGAAGAGGGAAGACAGAAGATCCAGTTAACTGAGCCAACCATACATGATGGTCTTTACACTTAACATATGGTTTTATGTTTCCAGGTAAACATAACCTATAACATAACCTTTATGTTTCCCAGGTAAAGTCCTAACCTAGAATTGCTTCTCTGTTGCAATGCACAGGTATAAGCTGTATTGCTTCATACCTATGTCGTGTTTCAAAAGGTGCCATGTTGTCTGCTCAGAGGCACTGAAATAAAATAAAAAAACACAAATATATTCCAAGTCAAGTAGTTGCAAAGGGATGAAATGAAACCACTGCAGTACTAATATATGGATTAATGTTGCATTTTGCTGTCAATTCCAGCAAACACTACATCAAATTTGCAGCAAGAGCTGATTCATGTTATGATGTCCACTATTAGATTTTTTCTCCATAGAGCCTATTCCACAGTTTATGAAGCTAGATTGACAAGTTATACATAACTTCAGAAAAGCTAAAGGCATCACATTTATTCACTCGAGTGGATTAGTGGTCAAATAGTTAATTATTTTCCTCAGAAAAGAAGGAAAATTTTTCCATTTGAAGATTTTTACCCTATATACCTTACATTTGAGGAATGTGCAGTTTTGTTCATAAGTTGGTTAAAAAACTTGCAATCAATCTCTTGATAGCAGACATTGCGAAAGCTTATTATGTTATTTTTAATATTTCTAAAATTCTCAGAGTTTATTTATTTTTTAAGATTTTATTGTTATTTATTTATTCATGAGAGACAGAGAGAGAGAGAGAGACAGAGACACAGGCAGAGGGAGAAGCAGGCTCCATGCAGGGAGCCTGACATGGGACTCGATCCTGGGTCTCCAGGATCAGGCCCTGGGCTGAAGGCAGCGCTAAACTGCTGAGCCACTGGGGCTGCCCAAATTCTCAGAGTTTAGTTGAGAACAAATCAAAATCCTAGGAGTATGAATCATTAAACATGCATACATAATACCCAGAGAGACCCTCAAAAATTTAGGATTATACAGAAGAGGCTATGATTTCTATAGAGAAATGTGAAAATCAAACACATTGTCTTTTATCTGAAATTTAGACTACCAAAAGCATAAACTTAAGGGATTCTTAAGTCACATGAATCTGTCAGGCAGACTGCAACAAACTAACCTACCTGTCAGGACTAAAGCAGAAAGTAGGGAACCCTGGGTGGCGCAGTGGTTTAGCGCCTGCCTTTGGCCCAGGGCATGATCCTGGAGACCCGGGATCGAATCCCATGTCAGGCTCCTGGTGCATGGAGCCTGCTTCTCCCTATGCCTATGTCTCTGCCTCTCTCTCTCTCTCTCTCTCCTTCTCTCTCTCTCTCTGTGACTATCATAAATAAATAAAAATTTTAAAAAAGATTAAAAAAAAAAGAAAAAAAGAAAGCAGAAAGTACTGCTGAGGTCTAAGAGGGAAGGGTGAAAGATGTGCAGGGCCAGAGTCATGCTGTAGCATCTTCACTGTTCCCTTTTGGGCTGTGGCGCAGGATGGAGCTCAGGGATATGTAGAAAGATGTTTCTTGCTCACCCTACTTAAGTTCTAAAAAATAGTCAAATAGCTCTCTGCTTAGCACTATGCCTGGCTTCATACCTATAATGAATGCCATGGTTCATATCAATATTAAATGATTAATTTCCTCCCCAAAATACTCCAAGTTGCTTCTAAAAGAAACTAAATAGACATTTTAGAAATTTAAGACCCAGCTATAAATCTAAAAAAAAGTAAAAAAATAAAAATAAAAAGTACATAATTCATACAAAGGGTTTGTGTTTAGTTTAGTGGTACTTGATGTTATTTCTGTCAGTAATGGTAAAAGTAATACTATAGCCAAGAGATTTAGCTACTTTCCACTAGAATGAGTGACAAGAACAATCTTGAAAATGGCAGTGTTGGGGGGCCGGGGCAAGATGGCGGAAGTGTAGGGTTCCCAAGTCACCACTTGCCACCAACTAACGTAGATAATTTTCAAATGATTCTGAAAACCTACGAATTTGACCTGAGATTTAAAGAGAGAACAGCTGGAATGCAACAGAGAGAGGAGTTTGCGCTTCTAACAAGGTAGGGAGGCAGAAAAAAGAATAAAAAGGAATCCAGTGGGACGGGCCCCTGCGAGGAGCTGGGCTAAGGCCTGGTGGTGAAAGCCTCCAGGACAGGAAAGCCCAGTCCCGGAGAAGCAGGAACTTTATAAATTTGCACCTGATTCTTCCCGGACAGAAAGGCGCTTAGCAGGGAAACTGGGCAGAACGGCAGTACCGGTAGTGGAGCCTCCAGGTTCCTGGGTAACTAACAGAAGAAGTGTGCCTGGGGGAGAGCGCCCCACAGACTGTGGGCTGATCTCCATAAAGGGCTGGAGCCTAAACCCGGTGGCGCCTCGGGAGAAGCTCAGGCAGCAGTTCGGGAAGGAGGGGACTGTGCCTTGCTACATTAGGGAGCACGATTCCAGCAGCACAGGGCTTGGATCCCAGGGTGCCTGGAGGCACAGCTGGCCATCCTGCGCTCGCCCCCAGGACAAGTGGAGGCAGAGAAGGTAGAGGACAGTGAGCACTCTCCTGTCGACAGGTGCCCCCAAACTGTGCAGATAAGCACCTCCTGTCCCCGGGAGCATCCGGGCCAGTGCAGACTGGGAGACTGCAGTAGTTACTATGGTAGCTGACTCCAGAGCTGGAAGGCTGGCCGCCGCCAATGTACTTGTTCCTTCTGGTGTCACCGTGTGCCTGGGACAAGGTAGCGCCACCAGGGAAGAAGGGCCTCACAGGATAAACAGCTACCACTGAGCCATGTACCTGGCAGGGAGAGGGGCAGCTCCCCCAGGTACACACACCTGAGAATCAGCACAGCAGGCTGCTCCCCCAGAAAGCCAGCTGGGAGGACCCGAAAAGAGCAAGTTATTGACAAAAAGCACTACAAAGATCCAGGGGAAGTCGAGGGATTTACAGTATAAGAACCAGAGGATACCTCTCCTTTTTTCTTTTTTTTTCCTTCCTTTTTCCAGTACAACTCATTTTTAGCCACTCTAGACTTAGCAAAATGCCTAGAAAGAAGAAATAACCAAAAAAGAAAGAATCAGACACACTACTTTCTGTCACAGAGTTACAGAATTTGGATTACAATTTGATGTCAGAAAGCCAATTCAGAAGCACAATTATAAAGCTACTGGTGGTGCTAAAAAAAAGCATAAAGGATTCAAGAGACTTCATGACTGCGAACTTAGATCTAATCAGGCCGAAACTAAAAATCAATTAGATGAGATGCAATCCAAACTAGAGGTCCTAACAATGAGGGTAAATGAGGTAGAAGAACAAGTGAGTGACATAGAAGACAAGTTGATGGCAAGGAAGGAAGCTGAGGAAAAAAAGAGACAAAAAAAATTAAAGATCATGAGGAAAGGTTAAGGCAAATAAAAAGCCTCAGAAAGAAAAAAAATCTACGTTTAATTGGGGTTCCAGAGGGCACTGAGAGAGACAGAGGACCAGAAAGCATATTTGAATAAATCATACTTGAGAATGTCCCTAACTTGGAAAGGGAAACAGACATTCAGATCCAGGAGATAGAGAGATCCACCCCTAAAATCAATAAAAACTGTTCAACACCTCGACATTTAAGAGTGAAACTTGCAAATGCCAAGGATAAAGAGAAGATCCTTAAAGCAGCAAGAGAAAAGAGATCCCTAACCTTTATGGGGAGGAGTATTAGGTTAACAGCAAACCTCTCCACAGAGACCTGGCAGGCCAGAAAGGGCTGGCAGGATATATTCAGGGTCCTAAATGAGAAGAACATGCAGCCAAGAATACTTTACCCAGCAAGGCTCTCACTCAGAATAGGAGGAGAGATAAAGAGCTTCCAAGATAGGCAGAAACCGAAAGAATATGTGACCACCAAAACAGCTCTGTGAGAAATAATAAGGGGACTGTGTAAAAGAAAGAGGAAATCCAAGGAAACAATCCACAAAAACAGAGACTGAATAGGTATCAAGATGACACTAAATTCATATCTTTCAATAGCAACTCTGAACATGAATGGGCTTAATGACCCCATCAAAGGCACAGGGTTTCAGACTGGATAAAAAAAGCAAGACCCATCAATTTGCTGTCTGCAAGAGACTCATTTTAGACATAAGGACACCTACAGCCTGAAAATGAAAGGTTGGAGAACCATTTACCATTCAAATGGTCCTCAAAAGAAAGCAGAGGTAGCCATCCTCATATTAGATAAATTAAAGTTTATCCCAAAGACTGTACTGAGAGATGAAGAGGGACACTATATCATACTTAGAGGATCTATCCAACAACAGGACCTAGCAATCATGAATATTTATGCCCCGAATATTGGAGCTGCCAAGTATATCAATCAATTAATAACCAAAGATAAGACATACTTAGATAATAATACACTTATACTTGGTGACTTGAACACAGCGCTTTCTACAATTGACAGATCTTCTAAGCACAACATCTCCAAAGAAATAAGTGCATTAAATGATACACTGGACCAGATGGATTTCACAGATATTACAGAACTTTACATGCAAATGCAACTGAATACACATTCTTCTCAAGTGCACTTGGAACTTTCTCCAGAATAGACCACATACTGGGTCACAAATCAGGTCTTGGGGGAGGAGCAAGATGGCGGAAGAGTAGGGTCCCCAAATCACCTGTCTCCACCAAACTACCTAGAAAACCTTCAAATTATCCTAAAAATCTATGAATTCGGCCTGAGATTTAAAGAGAGACCAGCTGGAATGCTACAGTGAGAAGAGTTCGCGCATCTATCAAGGTAGGAAGACGGGGAAAAAGAAATAAAGGAACAAAGGCCTCCAAGGGGGAGGGGCCCCGCGAGGAGCCGGGCTGAGGCCGGGGCGAGTGTCCCCAGGACAGGAGAGCCCCGTCCCGGAGGAGCAGGAGCTGCACCGACCTTCCCGGGCGGAAAGGGGCTCGCGGGGAGTTGGAGCAGGACCCAGGAGGGCGGGGATGCCCTCGGGCTCCCGGGGACACTAACAGCAACTGCGCGCCCAGGAGAGTGCGCCGAGCTCCCTAAGGGCTGCAGCGCGCACGGCGGGACCCGGAGCAGCTGAAAGGGCTCGGGCGGCGGCTCCGCGGAGGGGGCTGCGCGGCCCCGGGAGCAGCTCGGCCGGGCTCGGGCAGAGGAAGAGGCTCCGTGCAGAGGGGGCTGCGCGGTTCCAGGAGCAGCTCAGAGGGGCTCGGGCGGCGGCTCCACGGAGGGGGCTGCGGGCCGGGAGCGCGAATCCAACAGCGCAGGCTCCAGAGCACAGGGCGCCGGGACACAGCCCAGGATCCCGCCTCCCCCGGGACAGGCAGAGGCCGGGAGGGCCCAGGACAGCGAGGACGCTCCTGCCCCAGCTGAGCAGATCAGCGGCCCCGCCCCGGAGCCTCCAGGCCCTGCAGACGGAGTTCCTGCCGGAGCTGAATCCAGGTTTCCAGAGCTGCCCCGCCACTGGGGCTGTTCCTCCTGCGGCCTCACGGGGTAAACAACCCCCACTGAGTCCTGCACCAGCCAGGGGCACAGCAGCTCCCCCAACTGCTAACACCTGAAAATCAGCACAACAGGCCCCTCCCCCAGAACACCAACTAGACTGACAACTTCCAGGAGAAACCAAGGGACTTAAAGTACACAGAATCAGAAGATACTCCCCGGTGGTTCTTTTTTTGTTTGTTTTTGTTTTTGTTTTTGTTTTTGTTTTGTTTTGCTTTTTGATTTGTTTCCTTCCCCCACCCCCTTTTTTTCTCCTTTCTTTTTCTTTCTCTTTTTCTTCTTTTTTTTTTCTTTTTTCGTTTTTTTTTCTTTTTCTTCCCCTTTTTTTTTCTCTTTCTCTTTTCTTTCCTTCTTTCTCTCCTCTCTTTTTCTCTTTTTCCCAATACAACTTGCTTTTGGCCACTCTGCACTGAGCAAAATGACTAGAAGGAAAACCTCACCTCAAAAGAAAGAATCAGAAACAGTCCTCTCTCCCACAGAGTTACAAAATCTGGATTACAATTCAATGTCAGAAAGCCAATTCAGAAGCACTATTATACACCTACTGGTGGCTCTAGAAAAAAGTATAAAGGACTCAAGAGACTTCATGACTGCAGAATTTAGAGCTAATCAGGCAGAAATTAAAAATCAATTGAATGAGATGCAATCCAAACTAGAAGTCCTAACGACGAGGGTTAACGAGGTGGAAGAACGAGTGAGTGACCTAGAAGACAAGTTGATAGCAAAGAGGGAAACTGAGGAAAAAAGAGACAGACAATTAAAAGACCATGAAGATAGATTAAGGGAAATAAACGACAGCCTGAGGAAGAAAAAACTACGTTTAATTGGGGTTCCCGAGGGCACCGAAAGGGACAGAGGGCCAGAATATGTATTTGAACAAATTCTAGCTGAAAACTTTCCTAATCTGGGAAGGGAAACAGGCATTCAGATCCAGGAAATAGAGAGATCCCCCCCTAAAATCAATAAAAACCGTTCAACACCTCGACATTTAATTGTGAAGCTTGCAAATTCCAAAGATAAAGAGAAGATCCTTAAAGCAGCAAGAGACAAGAAATCCCTGACTTTTATGGGGAGGAGTATTAGGGTAACAGCAGACCTCTCCACAGAGACCTGGCAGGCCAGAAAGAGCTGGCAGGATATATTCAGGGTCCTAAATGAGAAGAACATGCAACCAAGAATACTTTATCCAGCAAGGCTCTCATTCAAAATGGAAGGAGAGATAAAGAGCTTCCAAGACAGGCAGCAACTAAAAGAATATGTGACCTCCAAACCAGCTCTGCAAGAAATTTTAAGGGGGACTCTTAAAATTACCCTTTAAGAAGAAGTTCAGTGCAACAATCCACAAAAACAAAGACTGAATAGATATCATGATGACACTAAACTCATATCTCTCAATAGTAACTCTGAATGTGAACGGGCTTAATGACCCCATCAAAAGGCGCAGGGTTTCAGACTGGATAAAAAAGCAGGACCCATCTATTTGCTGTCTACAAGAGACTCATTTTAGACAGAAGGACACCTACAGCCTGAAAATAAAAGGTTGGAGAACCATTTACCATTCAAATGGTCCTCAAAAGAAAGCAGGGGTAGCCATCCTTATATCAGATAAACTAAAATTTACCCCAAAGACTGTAGTGAGAGATGAAGAGGGACACTATATCATACTTAAAGGATCTATTCAACAAGAGGACTTAACAATCCTCAATATATATGCTCCGAATGTGGGAGCTGCCAAATATATAAATCAATTATTAACCAAAGTGAAGAAATACTTAGATAATAATACGCTTATACTTGGTGACTTCAATCTAGCTCTTTCTATACTCGATAGGTCTTCTAAGCACAACATCTCCAAAGAAACGAGAGCTTTAAATGATACACTGGACCAGATGGATTTCACAGATATCTACAGAACTTTACATCCAAACTCAACTGAATACACATTCTTCTCAAGCGCACATGGAACTTTCTCCAGAATAGACCACATATTGGGTCACAAATCGGGTCTAAACCGATACCAAAAGATTGGGATTGTCCCCTGCATATTCTCGGACCATAATGCCTTGAAATTAGAACTAAATCACAACAAGAAGTTTGGAAGGACCTCAAACACATGGAGGTTAAGGACCATCCTGCTAAAAGATAAAAGGGTCAACCAGGAAATTAAGGAAGAATTAAAAAGATTCATGGAAACTAATGAGAATGAAGATACAACCGTTCAAAATCTTTGGGATGCAGCAAAAGCAGTCCTAAGGGGGAAATACATCGCAATACAAGCATCCATTCAAAAACTGGAAAGAACTCAAATACAAAAGCTAACCTTACACATAAAGGAGCTAGAGAAAAAACAGCAAATAGATCCTACACCCAAGAGAAGAAGGGAGTTAATAAAGATTCGAGCAGAACTCAACGAAATCGAGACCAGAAGAACTGTGGAACAGATCAACAGAACCAGGAGTTGGTTCTTTGAAAGAATTAATAAGATAGATAAACCATTAGCCAGCCTTATTAAAAAGAAGAGAGAGAAGACTCAAATTAATAAAATCATGAATGAGAAAGGAGAGATCACTACCAACACCAAGGAAATACAAACGATTTTAAAAAACATATTATGAACAGCTATACGCCAATAAATTAGGCAATCTAGAAGAAATGGACGCATTCCTGGAAAGCCACAAACTACCAAAACTGGAACAGGAAGAAATAGAAAACCTGAACAGGCCAATAACCAGGGAGGAAATTGAAGCAGTCATCAAAAACCTCCCAAGACACAAGAGTCCAGGGCCAGATGGCTTCCCAGGAGAATTTTATCAAACGTTTAAAGAAGAAATCATACCTATTCTCCTAAAGCTGTTTGGAAAGATAGAAAGAGATGGAGTACTTCCAAATTCGTTCTATGAAGCCAGCATCACCTTAATTCCAAAGCCAGACAAAGACCCCGCCAAAAAGGAGAATTACAGACCAATATCCCTGATGAACATGGATGCAAAAATTCTCAACAAGATACTGGCCAATAGGATCCAACAATACATTAAGAAAATTATTCACCATGACCAAGTAGGATTTATCCCTGGGACACAAGGCTGGTTCAACACCCGTAAAACAATCAATGTGATTCATCATATCAGCAAGAGAAAAACCAAGAACCATATGATCCTCTCATTGGATGCAGAGAAAGCATTTGACAAAATACAGCATCCATTCCTGATCAAAACTCTTCAGAGTGTAGGGATAGAGGGAACATTCCTCGACATCTTAAAAGCCATCTATGAAAAGCCCACAGCAAATATCATTCTCAATGGGGAAGCACTGGGAGCCTTTCCCCTAAGATCAGGAACAAGACAGGGATGTCCACTCTCACCACTGCTATTCAACATAGTACTGGAAGTCCTAGCCTCAGCAATCAGACAACAAAAAGACATTAAAGGCATTCAAATTGGCAAAGAAGAAGTCAAACTCTCCCTCTTCGCCGATGACATGATACTCTACATAGAAAACCCAAAAGTCTCCACCCCAAGATTGCTAGAACTCATACAGCAATTCGGTAGCATGGCAGGATACAAAATCAATGCCCAGAAGTCAGTGGCATTTCTATACACTAACAATGAGACTGAAGAAAGAGAAATTCAGGAGTCAATCCCATTTACAATTGCACCCAAAAGCATAAGATACCTAGGAATAAACCTCACCAAAGATGTAAAGGATCTATACCCTCAAAACTATAGAACACTTCTGAAAGAAATTGAGGAAGACACAAAGAGATGGAAAAATATTCCATGCTCATGGATTGGCAGAATTAATATTGTGAAAATGTCAATGTTACCCAGGGTAATATACACGTTTAATGCAATCCCTATCAAAATACCATGGACTTTCTTCAGAGAGTTAGAACAAATTATTTTAAGATTTGTGTGGGGGATCCCTGGGTGGCGCAGTGGTTTAGCGCCTGCCTTTGGCCCAGGGCGCGATCCTGGAGACCCGGGATCGACACCCACGTCGGGCTCCCGGTGCATGGAGCCTGCTTCTGCCTCTGCCTGTGTCTCTGCCTCTCTCTCTCTCACTGTGTGCCTATCATAAATAAATAAAAAATTAAAAAAAAAAAAAGATTTGTGTGGAATCAGAAAAGACCCCGAATAGCCAGGGGAATTTTAAAAAAGAAAACCATATCTGGGGGCATCACAATGCCAGATTTCAGGTTGTACTACGAAGCTGTGGTCATCAAGACAGTGTGGTACTGGCACAAAAACAGACACATAGATCAGTGGAACAGAATAGAGAACGCAGAAGTGGACCCTGAACTTTATGGGCAACTAATATTCGATAAAGGAGGAAAGACTATCCATTGGAAGAAAGACAGTCTCTTCAATAATTGGTGCTGGGAAAATTGGACATCCACATGCAGAAGAATGAAACTAGACCACTCTCTTTCACCATACACAAAGATAAACTCAAAATGGATGAAAGATCTAAATGTGAGACAAGATTCCATCAAAATCCTAGAGAAGAACACAGGCAACACCCTTTTTGAACTCGGCCATAGTAACTTCTTGCAAGATACATCCACGAAGGCAAAAGAAACAAAAGCAAAAATGAACTATTGGGACTTCATCAAGATAAGAAGCTTTTGCACAGCAAAGGGCACAGTCAACAAAACTAAAAGACAACCTACAGAATGGGAGAAGATATTTGCAAATGACATATCAGATAAAGGGCTAGTTTCCAAGATCTATAAAGAACTTATTAAACTGAACACCAAAGAAACAAACAATCCAATCATGAAATGGGCAAAAGACATGAACAGAAATCTCACAGAGGAAGACATAGACATGGCCAACATGCATATGAGAAAATGCTCTGCATCACTTGCCATCAGGGAAATACAAATCAAAACCACAATGAGATACCACCTCACACCAGTGAGAATGGGGAAAATTAACAAGGCAGGAAACAACAAATGTTGGAGAGGATGCGGAGAAAAGGGAACCCTCTTACACTGTTGGTGGGAATGTGAACTGGTGCAGCCACTCTGGAAAACTGTGTGGAGGTTCCTCAAACAGTTAAAAATAGACCTGCCCTACGACCCAGCAATTGCACTGTTGGGGATTTACCCCAAAGATACAAATGCAATGAAACGCCGGGACACCTGCACCCCGATGTTTCTAGCAGCAATGGCCACGATAGCCAAACTGTGGAAGGAGCCTCGGTGTCCAACGAAAGATGAATGGATAAAGAAGATGTGGTTTATGTATACAATGGAATATTACTCAGCTATTAGAAATGACAAATACCCACCATTTGCTTCAACGTGGATGGAACTGGAGGGTATTATGCTGAGTGAAGTAAGTCAGTCGGAGAAGGACAAACATTATATGTTCTCATTCATTTGGGGAATATAAATAATAGTGAAAGGGAAAATAAGGGAAGGGAGAGGAAATGTGTGGGAAATATCAGAAAGGGAGACAGAACGTAAAGACTGCTAACTCTGGGAAACGAACTAGGGGTGGTGGAAGGGGAGGAGGGCGGGGGGTGGGAGTGAATGGGTGACGGGCACTGGGTGTTATTCTGTATGTTAGTAAATTGAACACCAATAAAAAAAAATAAAAAAATAAAAAAATCAGGTCTTAACCGATACCAAAAGATTGGGATCTTCCCCTGCATATTTTCAGACCATAATGCTTTGAAACTAGAACTAAATTACAAGAAGAAATTTGGAAGGATTTCAAACATGTGGAGGTTAAGGACAACCTGCTAAAGGTGAAAGGGTCAACCAAAAAATTAGAGACAAATTAAAAGATAAACGGAAACTAATGAGAATGAAGATACAACCATTCAAAATCTTTGGGATACAGGGATCCCTGGGTGGCGCAGCGGTTTGGCGCCTGCCTTTGGCCCAGGGCGCGATCCTGGAGACCCGGGATCGGATCCCACGTCGGGCTCCCGGTGCATGGAGCCTGCTTCTCCCTCTGCCTGTGTCTCTGCCTCTCTCTCTCTCTCTCTCTCTCTCTCTCTCTCTGTGACTATCATGAATAAATAAATAAAATCTTTAAAAAAAAAAAAAAAATCTTTGGGATACAGCAAAAGCAGTCCTGAAGAGGACATACACGCAATACAAGCATGCATCCAAAAACTGGAAAGAACTCAAATACAAAAGCTAACCTTGCACCTAAAGGAGCTAGAGAGAAAACAGCAAATAGATCCTACAGCCAGCAGAAGAAGAGAATTAATAAAGATTCAAGCAGAACTCAATGAAATAGAGACCAGAAGAACTGTGGAACAGATTAACAAAACCAGGAGTTGGTTCTTTGAAAGAATTAATAAGATAGAAAAACCATTAGCCAGCGTTATTAAAAGGAAGACAGAAAAGATTGAAATTAATAAAATAATGAATGAGAAAGGAGAGATCACCACCAAAACCAGAGAATTACAATTTTAAAAACTTATTATGAGCAGCAATACATCAAGTAATTAAGCAATCTAGAAGAAATGGACGCATTTCTGTGAAACCACAAACTACCAAAACTGGAACAGGAAGAAATAAAAAACCTGAACAGGCCGATAACCAAGGAGGAAATCAGGCAGTCAACAAAAACTTCCCAAGACACAAAAGTCTCAAGCCAGATGGCTTCCAAGGGGAATTTTATCAAACGTTTAAAGAAGAAACCATACCTATTCTACTAAAGCTGTTTGGAAAGATAGAAATAGATGGAGTACTTCCAAATTCATTCTATGAGGCCAGCATCACCTTAATTCCCAAACCAGACAAAGACCCCACCGAAAAGAAGAATTATAGACCAATATCCCTGATAAACATGGATGCAAAAATTCTCAACAAAATACTAGCCAATAGGATCCAACATACATTAAGAAAATTATTCACCATGAGCAAGTGGGATTTATCTCCGGGATGCAAAGCTGGTTCAACACTTGTAAAGCAATCAATGTGCTGATCATATCAGCAAGAGAACAAACAAGAACCTAAGAACCTTTTGATCCTCTCCACACATGCAGAGAAAGCACTTGACAAAACACAGCATCCATTCCTAATCAAAACTCTTCAGAGTGTAGGGATAGAGGGAACATTCCTCACCATCTTCAAAGCACTCTATGAAAAGCCCACAGCAAATATCATTCACAATGGGGAAACACTGGGAGCCTTTCCACTAAGATGAGGAACATGACAGGGATGTCCACTCTCAGCACTGCTATTCAACATAGTACTGGAAGTCCTAGCCTCAGCAATCAGGCAACAAAAAGAAATAAAAGGCATTCAAAATGGCAAAGAATAATTCAAACTCTCCCCCTTCACAGATGACATGATACTGTACATAGAAAACCCAAAAGACTCCACCCCAAATTGCTACAACTCATACAGCAATTCGGCAGTGTGGCCGGAAACAAAATCAATGCCCAGAAATCAGTGGCATTTCTATCCACTGACAATGAGACTGAAGAAAGAGAAATGAAGGAGTCAATCCCATTTATCATTGCACCCAAAAGCAGAAAATACCCAGGAATAAACCTAATCAAAGCGATAAAGAATCTCTACCCTAAATACTACAGAACACTTCTGAAAGAAATTGAGGAAGACACAAAGAGATGGAAAAATATTCCATGCTCATGGATTGGCAGAATTAATATTGTGAAAATGTCCATGTTACCCAGGGCAATTTACACGTTTAATGCAATCCCTAGCAAAATACCATGGACTTTCTTCAGAGAGTTGGAACAAATTATCTTAAGATTTGTGTGGAATCAGAAAAGACCCCAAATAGGCAGGGGAATATTAAAAAAGAAAACCATATCTGGGGGCATCACAATGCCAGATTTCAGGTAGTACTACAAAGCTGTGGTCATCAAGACAGTGTAGTACTGGCACAAAACCAGACACATAGATCAATGGAACAGAATAGAGAACTCCGAAGTGGACCCTCAACTTTATGGTCAACTAATATTTGACAAAGCAGGAAAGACTATTCACCAGAAAAGGACAATCTCTTCAAAAAATGGTACTGGGAAAATTGGACATCCACATGCAGAAGAATGACACTGGACCATTCTTTTGCACCATACACAAAGATAAACTCAAAATGGATGAAATATCTAAATGTGATACAAGAATCCATCAAAATCCTAGAGGGGAACACAGGCAACACCCTTTTTGAACTTGGCCAGAGCAACTTCTTGCAAGATACATCCATAAAGGTCAGGGAAACAAAAGTGAAAATGAATATTGGGACTTCATCAAGATTAAAAGCTTCTGCACTGCAAAAGAAACAGTCAACAAAACTAAAAGACAACATGCAAAATGGGAGAAGATATTTGCAAATGACATATCAGATAAAGGACTAGTACCCATGATCTATAAAGAACTTATTAAACTCAACTGCAAAGAAACAATCTAATCTTGAAATAAGCAAAAGATATTAACAGAAATTTCACCAACGAAGACGTAGACATGGCCAAGAAGGACATGAGAAAATGCTCCGCATCACTGGCCATCAGGGAAATACAAATCAAAACCACAAGGAGATACCACCTCACACCAGGAGAATGGTGAAAATTAACAAGACAGGAAACAACAAATGTTGGAGAGGATGTGGAGAAAGGGGAACCCTCTTGCACTGTTGGTGGGAATGTGAACTGGCGCAACCACTCTGGAAAACTGTGTGGAGGTTTTTCAAAGAGTTAAAAATAGAGCTACCCTAGGACCCAGCAATTGGACTGCTGGGGGTTTACTCCAAAGATACAGATGCAGTGAAGCACTGAGACACCTGCACCCCAATGTTTATTGCAGAATGTCCACAATAGTCAAACTGTGGAAGGAGCCTCGGTGCCCATCGAAAGATGAATGGATAAAGAAGATGTGGTATATGTACACAATGGAATATTACTCAGCCATTAGAAATGACAAATATCCACCATTTGCTTCAATGTGGATGTAACTGGAGAGTGTTATGCTGAGTGAAGTAAGTCAATCAGATAAAATAGAAACATTATATATATATATCTTATCATCATTTGGGGAATATAAAAAATAGTGAAAGGGATTATAGGGGAAAGGAGAGAAAATGAGCGGGAAATATCAGTGAGGGTGACAGAACACAAGAGACTCCTAACTCTGGGAAATGAACAAGGGGTAGTGGAAAAGGAGGGTGGTGGGGTATATGGTGAATGTGTGATGGGCACTGATGGGGGCACTTGACCGGATGAACACTGGGTGTTATGCTATATGTTGGCAAATCAAACTCCAATAGAAAAATATACCAAAAAAATGGCCGTGTTCTGTCAGGCTGTAATGTATATGAGAACTGTATCTTCCTATTTGCTTTAAATAGGCATTGGCCAGGATTGTTTTGAGCCCCAAAATATGTTCCAAGTAATTTCAACCAATATCTTTTGAACATCTACTATGAATAAGGCTCATGAGTACATGCAATGAGGGACATTAAGTAAATGACACACAACCATTTTCTCAAGTGACTGATAAATTAGTGACTATTTCCAGAGGAGGGAGAGGTGAACATAAAATCTGTTTAGAACTACTCATATTAGAGCATATGATTTGATGAATTACACAACAAATGTAAAAATAAAGTGATACTCTATCGATAAGGAAGATTAATCATACTTAGCTTGACAGAGAAACAAGAATTCAGAAAAAGTCTTATGGATAGCTCAGTGCTGTGACTGATGCGAAGCATGCCAATGCTTATTATAGTGATCTCATTGACAGAAATCACTCAAAGAGTTTAGGACCTACTTCTCCTGGGTCATTTCTGAATATCCAAAAACAGAAACAGTTCGTCTCTGCCAACTATATAGAAAGTTACTGTATTCTAGACACCTGACTCCAATGGAGGCATTGGGAGGCTCATTGCCCTACCTAGAGCTAATCTTCCACAATAGAAAAGGGAAACCATGATATAAGTGGCTGTGATGTTTAATTGTTTAAATTTGTGGATGTTTTTGGATGATATTAATATTTAGATTATTGAGTTCTGAATAAAACAGATTGTCTTCCATAATCAGCGTGGGCTTCATTCAATCAATTGATGGCCTTAATAGAACAAAAAGACCAGGCCCTTGGAATTCTCCAGAAGATTGCCTTTGGACTTCATCCACACCATCGGCTCTCCTGAATCTCCAGCCTGTTGGCTCACACTGTAGATTTTGGACTTGCCAACATCCATAATTATGTGATTGATTTCCTTATAATAAATCTCTTTATAAAAAAAAATAAATCTCTTTATACAAACACACACACACACACATCCTATTGGTTTTGTTTCTTTAGAGAACTCTAATACAATTACTCGGAATAGCATGCAGTTCAGATTTGTGTATAAGAGTAGCATATGATGATAGTGTCCAGTAACTAGTTTCTTACCAAAAATGGCTCTCACTATGACACCAGCTAAACAGAAATATTTCTTTTTTTTTTTTCAGAAATATTTCTTTAATTAAGCATGATTATTTTCCAACTGAGAGAAATTCAGTACCTAGGGATATAAGAGTCCAGAAGGATCAGTACTTTCACCTATGGTAAACTTTGGGAATCAGACAAACTTGAGTTCACATCATAGTTCAACTATTAGCTGTGTGTATTTAGGTAGATTTTTCTGAGGTTAAATTTCCACATCTGTAGTATGAGACTAATAATATCTATATCACATAAATAAGATAATGTATATGAAGCATTTACTATTTGGAAGGCAGCTCTAATTTTTTAATTGCCCATATACCCACCACTTACATTCTATAATATACATTTTAGTATATGTTTTAACATACACCAATCTATATATCCATCTAACCTTTATAATTATGATCCAAAGGTAAATAACTGTGAATCTTCTGCTACCCTAAATGTTAATGAAAATTTCCTAATAGGTCTGTTGATCCAGTTTTCCAAGAATGGAAGAGTACATTTTGAGCCATAGTCAGGGACATTGCCCTTCTGCCCCTCTTCCTGTCCAATCATTCATCACCTCCCCTTTATATATAAGCATAGGACTCCTCTTGCAAAGAGTAATATCAGAGACCTCACATGTCTTTCATGTCCTGAGAAAAATAGATACTGTATAATAGCATATGGGTCCTCATTTCAATAATAAAAATGTTTCTTTATGAGAAAAGCTTGCATTTCATGCTACTTTATCCTTGATATGCAAAAGAAATAGATGCAGTAAGTAAAGTTACTAAATTGAGATGTTTTGTGCCTTAATTCATTGTGCAGATGTCTGAGAAAATTGGTATATTGAGTACAGAGAAGGACAAGACTGAAGGAGCCATATATGATGATGGTGATTGTGGATGTGACTCTGGAGCCATACAGCTATGCATACCAGTATCTTACTTAGGAGTTATCTTTAGCCTCTTCCTACTTTCTTATTTCCCTAGATGGCAAGGTCCTACTATGTCCCTCAGGAGCCTACTCTGTGATCTAATTTTCTGGACAATGTTTCTCAAAGTGTGGTATATAAGTATATACCTCAGACCCTCCTGGGATCCAAGGTTCCAGGCCTCCAATTCAGATATACTGAAACTGAATCTCAAAAGGTGGGCCTTCTAATGCACTCTAATCACTGCTCTACACCAAAGGAGGATGTACCTTGAAATTAAGAAAGTTTTAGGGCCTCTAACTTGCCTGAATTCCTTCTAACAATCTTTGCCTAATTTTTTATTAAAGTCTGTTTTTTCTTCTTGAAGAGACTTCTTAGCAGTATAAGTTTCAGTCCCACAATATTTGGATGCATCCTTGCTCTAAAAGTCAAACTTTGGGTATCTGGGTGGCTCACTCAGCTAAGCATCTGCCTTCAGCTCAGGTTGTAACCTCGGGGTCCTGGGATCAAGCCCCATATCAGGCTCCCCACTCATTGTGGGGCCTGCTTCCCCATTTACCACTCCCTGTGCTCGTGCACTTCTCTCTCTCTTTCTTAGATAAACAAAATCTCTTAAAAATTTTTAAAAATAAAAATCAAACTATAATCTGCTAAATTATTAGATGTTAAGAAACTTTATCATACCTTTTCTTTTTTTAAGATTTTATTTATTTATTCATGAAAGACACAGAGACATAGGTAGAGGGAGAAGCAGGCTCCTACAGGGAGCCTGATGTGGGACTCAATCCCTGGACCCAGGATCATGCTCTGAGCCAAAGGCAGATGCTCAACCACTGAGCCACCCAGGCATCCCATATCATACCTTTTTTTTTTTTTGAGGTATTTATAGTTAAGTAAAAATCTTTTGAAAGACTGAAATCTTTAAGTTCCAAAGAAAGAAATTCCCAACAGAAGAAATGCTGGTATTATGCCAAGTATTGGTAGGAGCACAGGCCCTTAGTAACACACCTCAAATCAAACTGGTTTTGTAACAGATCATCTACCTTCTTGTGAGGCTGGTCAAAGACCCTCAGATACATAACTTGTTCAAGGAAGTTCATTAACATTGAGCTATTTGTACCTGCTATCTCTTCTTCCATCCTGCAAAATATTAAAGAAACAATGTGGAGACAGGTTAAATGACATGATATTCTTAACTGGTAAGTCTGCTTGCAGTCAACTATGACTCTCTTAGAAAGGAAAAGTAGAAGCCAGGTCTAGCAGTATAAATTTACTGTATGAAGGAGTGACCTGTGTTCTGAACAGATGTCTCAGCATAGTAAAGCACACTGACATTAATTCAGAAAACTAAACATACCACCTCACAAGTTAAACTCTAAATTAAGAGGAATTTTGTCCTTGAAAGGTGACTAGAGATATGTGAAGAAGACTCTGACGTTTGTAAATTCTCATAGGGTAAAGTACTTCCAGACCTGTTGGTGTGAGTAATGTAAATAGGATTTGTAAGCAGTGCATTTTAATGTAAACACATAATTTTTCTTTGTGCTAGCAAAACACAGTCAGGGAGATATTTGAGCACAAAAAGAAGATTTTGGAATTTAAAATAACATTTGTGGTACCTCAAGGAAAGGAATCGATTTGAACTTAAGAAGAAAAATAATATGGAAATTCACTGCTATTAGTTAGGCTTTGTTTGAAAGTAGATTTGGGTTCCTATTCACACTAATATAGATCATTTCTTGATGATCAAAGTGACCAAAGGGTGTCTCTCCTTCCACAGTTATGCCCCCATCCTAGCACCCTATGATCTGAAATTTTCTGAAATGGTACAAATCTAACCATTTCACTTTTAGTACATTATACTGATGTGCCATATCATTTTATAGGCCTTAGCAAATTAAATAACATTATTTTTGCTCTGCTCATTCTAAAGCAAATCTATTCTTCTACTTTCTGAAATAATATAACACACAGTTAGCAGAACTTATGTTCTAAACTTCATTTATATTAGGGCAGCATTCTCCAAACCATGTTCCATGGAACACTAGTGTCTGGCAAGATATTAACTCACCACACACACAGTTACAAATACTCAGAATCAATGATTAAATATATTTGGAAAAGACAGCATAATCTATCCTTATGTAGGAGAGTTGTATTTCACATTGTCATATGAAATACTGAGGTAAGTTATGCAGTAAAGAACAAAGGTCTTCTTGTTCTACTGTCCCATTTACATTCACTTCTCTAGGTTTGCCCCTGGACATTTAGATGGTTTGGTATTCAACCACTGGCATAACATATCACAACAGATGCTCCTAACTCCTGCTCTAGCCCTACAGAGCTCATCTGAGCATTCCCTAGCTTTTACACCAGGAAAGAAGGATCAGAGTAGTGATCACTAATTTACATGGAATCCACTGATGTCCAACATCATATACCCACATGACAGCTAGATGTAGTTGTTTGTACAGTCTGTAGATAGAAAATAGATTGGTTGTCTGTGGGAAGGAAAATCCATAGGAGATAGTTTAAGAAAAAAAAACTAATTTATATTGGAAAACCTATATAAAATGTAGGTTTGAGAGTTATAGATCAGGAGATGGATTTTCCAGTCAACACACCTATTATCTTGCTTCTTATAATATAATCAAAACAATGTTATGACTTTCAGTTAAAAAAAGGAAAACAAACTAGCCTTCCAGTTTCTAATTAAAGCTAAGTATACCTTGGGACACTAAATGGAAAACCATATATTGTAAGCCAATTAGCCCTTCACCATTTATTAAAAATAAACATCTGAATCTGAATCACTTGACGGGATGAGCACTGGGTGTTATTCTGTATGTTGACAAATTGAACACCAATAAAAAATAAATTTATTTAAAAAAAATGAAGAGGACACAAAGAAATGGAAAAACATTCCATGCTCAAGGACTGTAAAAACAAACATTGTTAAAATGTTTATGCTATCCACAGTAATCTACACATTTAGTGCAATCCCTGTCAAAATATCACCAGCACGTTTCACAGAGCTGGAACAAATAACCCTAAAATTCCTATGGAACCACAAAGGACCCTGAATAGACAAAATGATCTTGAAAAAGAAAAGCAAAGCTGGAGGCATTGAGATTTCAGACTTCAAGCTGTATTACAAAGCTGTAATCATCAAGACAGTATGGTACTGGCACAAAAACAGACAGTGGACCAGAATAGAGAACTCCGAAATGGACCCACAACTTGATAGTCAACTTATCTTCAACAAAGCAGGAAAGAACATCCAATGGGAGAAAGATGGTCTCTTCAACAAATGGTGTTGAGGGAACTGGACAGCTGCATGCAAAAGAATAGAACTGGACCACTTTTTTACACCATACACAAAAATAAGTTCAAATGGATGAAAGATCTAAATGTGAGACAGGTGATGGGCACTGAGGTGGGCACTTGATGGGATGAGCACTGGGTGTTATTCTATATGCTGGCAAATTGAACACCAATAAAAAATAAATTTATAAAAAAAATCTGAATCTGGATCAATTTCAGAAGTAAAGAAATGAAAAGCAGTATCATAATTGATCCTGTTTTTACTCCAGCCTTTTCTAAATTCAACTCTTGTATATTTGGCTCTGTAGTCCTGACACTGATTCTACCTTTGGACTTGGTATTTGTTTGTGCTTTTTTCAGTGTGTAAACTTTAACTTATCCTTCACAGATTTTTTTTCTTGGCCCTCTAACCCTGTTCGTTTCAACTCATTTTCTTTTAGGCAGGAAATACCCTACTTCAGTTCAAAACACACAACCACGCACAGTACACAACCCTCACCATCCCCCAATAATCAGTAACTATCTGGGCCAGCCTTCTCATACCTACTTGCCATAACAAACTGTAAGGCAAAAACAGAAGGAAGGTGATCAATACTGCTAATCCGTACTGCTGTCATTTTAGTAACATCCCATTTAAAATTGTAGGATCAGATTTAGAGAATAAGTCCTGTAAATCACACTGGGAATTAAATCAGCCAAAGCAAGGAGTTAACAATTTAAGGTGTCAAGTTTTAAACCAATCTGAGTACTATAGATACTAATCAGTTCTTACAAAGAGATCACCAGTTCATGTGTACACTAATCTGTTAACTGAATAGTATATTACTATTTTTTATTATATGCAAAGTTTTAATGGCATTAATGAAAGGCAAATCAATTATAATAATTAATAGAAGCTATGTGGCTTTATAAGAGGAAAATAGAAAATGATAGCTATTTGATTAGAGGCAAAGGTGAAGGAGGATAGTCCTAGGAACTATTTTGATATCATACAAGAAATCTTTACCCTTAAAATTTTAGAATCACTGCTTTTAATCTATTGAGATCATGGCAAAAGTCAACTATTTAACAAATGCATAATCTGATAGACTTATATACAATATATTATGCAAAATGCTAAAAAATGTACTTTAGTCTTAATGGAATGAAAAAGATGAGAAATGAAATGTAATTTTATTTCAAAGAAACTAAGGCCATAAGGCCCCAATGTAATGTGTGGTAAAAATTATTTAAAAGCCTTCTACAATTTCATAGCCAAAAATTATTTCAAAGAACAAATATATTCAAGTTGCTTTGACAACCCAGACACTAAGTTTGCAATTTATACAAGCAAACTCAATAGATTTTCTAATTAATACCTTCCAAATATTTACCCTTATAAACATCTATACATAACTACGCAATTTCTACTGTTAGTTTTTGAGAATTCCACTATCTTTTCTGATTATTTCCAAAGATTTTCCTTAACTAGTCTTTTATAATTTACTATGCATTTCTTTCTTAGCATGAGGCCAACTACAATTGCAGTGATGGGCTCTTATATATAAACTTGTAAATCTCTGATTCCAGGTTTGTTTTGAACAGTGTCCTTTTATGAGTCTGGCTTATTTTAATGAAAACTAAAAGAAAAGGAAAAAAAACCACCCTGAATCTATAAGGTGAATAAACAAGGAAATTTTAAGAAAACATAAGCTAGAAAATGCAAAGACCAGAGAAACTGAAGAAAAATAAATTACAATAAGTGGAAGGTCTTTAGATTCTACATTCACACACACATATAATTCAATAATGGTAACAGAAGAGAGGCCAAAAGATGAAAAGATTTTGTATATGAGAAAGGATTTTTAAAGTATGCAGACAAAATATGTACATAATATAATTACCATTGTAATTCACACTATGCATGAAGGTTAAACAGTGGAGCATAGCTTTCTAGAACTTACACTTATTTTACCTGAAAACAAATCTCTAAATATATTTCATTACAACACACTTTAGGCTCACATGAAAATCCTTGCACCATAAAAAACAATATATAACAGGTCCTCCACTCGAAGGCAGTTCACTTATTTTTCTCCTAGTTTTGTGTTTTCCTTCCTGCTAAATCTTTGTTGTTAAAGAGAATTTAGTCCAAAAACATAGTTTATGAAGAAAGAACATGAACCAGTTTTGTAAGCTATAAAGGTTAAAGTACTTTTATGAAACACTTTCCCTAGAAGCTTTGTAAGTAACACTTCTCCAAAACTTAATGACAGCTGGCACAGCATGCAACCATATGCCTTCTTATATCTCCTAAATAAAAATGACTATTTGACTTATTAGCACTGGTTCTCTAGAGACGAAGCTAAGAGAATTCCTGCAGATTTATCTGGTTCTTATTATCTTAACAATGTTTGCTTTTACACCAGAAACAATTATGCTAGCCATCAGTCTGAAAATATTCGTGGAGAAAATTACAAACTATACCTTTATGTATTTCAGGTATCTTTTTAAAATCAAACATTTTGAGTGATTCAGATCACAAAACTCTTCAGTTACATGGTATTATCTACTAGAGAGAGGAGATGACATCCCCATAGTGGATTTCAGTCACCAAATGTTAGAGCTACAAGAACCCTCTATTTGTCCAAATCTTTCATTTTAAAGCTAAAAACCTGAGGCCCAAAGAGGTTAAGCAACTTGACTGTGGTCACAGTGATATCTTCCAACAGAGACAAAACCAGGAGCCAAGGTTTTTGACATGTCCCAGCGTTATTTGTATTAACCTTACCCTCCACTAGGAGACTCTCTTCTCTAGGGAGACCCAATTGTGGAACTATAGCTAATGATGCCCAGAAGTTTAACTCAAGATTAAAGGTTCATTAAGAAATTCAGGATTCCATATCATATAGCACTGGTAGGATGAGAGAGGATTCTAGCCACCTCCATCAGCGTAACTGTTCACTAGATAGTCCAAGCAAGTTGTAAGGTTGCAAAATAGGCCCTGTCCATCATGAGAGTCTGGTGTCAATTCTATTCAAAGACCACACAGAGCACACTTGTAGTTGAACAAGTTGGGATTATTACTCGTTGCAGTGAGGGAAAACATGTATCAAAGGAAACATCTCAGAAAGAGGGTGTTGGAAAGAACATATTACAGTATTTGGGATTAGGTTGCATAATTTGGGGGAAGAGGTAAGGAAGCAGTAATTCCCTCTGGTTTGGGAGCTATCAGAAAACAAGGACAATTCTACAATTGGGTATCTCAATGAATCGTATTTATAAAGAGGGCAGGCTAGATGAGGTCAAAGCTATAATTGGTAAACAAGTAACAATCATTTTAACTAAGAGAGAGGGAGGCTTATGTGTACAATTGGGTTGCACAGTGACCTTGTTTTGTTCTCACTCCATTATAATCTCAAAGTAATCTTGTCTGGTATTAATATTCTGTGATCTTCCCCCAAAAGAGAAGAGGCCTAGTCGTTAGTGACATTCCAGCTTGAAGTAGCATGCATAAGACCTAGTTGTGAGCATCAAACCAGTTCCTGGATATCAAGTGTTACACTTTTCTTTTCTTTCCCACTGTGGATTCAGTGGTTGGGGCCAATTAACAGACCTATGATTCCGAGGTGTCAATCTTGCCTATCCCTCAAATGAAATGCCTGAGTCAAATTACTGTAAAAAAACTTGAAAATCCTCTTTTACAAAATCAAGCAATCAGATCAGAACAGCACTAAGTAACATTTACTATCTGCTAGTGCCATTGAAACTGTAAATTAAAAAATAAGATGAATTCAACACCTGCTAGAATTAGGTTTGAGTCCTGGCACTGCTTCTTGATAGCTATGTGACTTGATAGATATGTGACTGACACTCTCAACATCACAAGGATTGAATAAGATAATGTAATTTGTATCAAGAGTCACAATTGGGGATCCCTGGGTGGCGCAGCGGTTTGGCGCCTGCCTTTGGCCCAGGGCGCGATCCTGGAGACCCGGGATCGAATCCCACATCAGGCTCCCGGTGCATGGAGCCTGCTTCTCCCTCTGCCTATGTCTCTGCCTCTCTCTCTTTCTCTCTCTGTGACTATCATAAATAAATAAAAATTTAAAAAAAAAAAAAAAAAAGAGTCACAATTGGACCATCCAATACTGCTATCTTTTTCAAAGTTTATCAGTCCTAAGGAACATTTGCCTTTGCAAACCTCCTTAACTATCAGCAGACAGCATTTACCACCACAAATAATTTATTGGCCCTGATCACCTTTTATGCCCCATCTTGACTTATAATATAGGGTAGTTAGAATAACCCTTTTAGCCATGTTGAAACTTTAAGTTTACTTCAGATTCACACTAAAGAAAACTTGACTATCAAAAATTAAAGAAATCTTAGAAACAAAATGAGTTTTAATAGCATAGACAAATGAAACAGTTGAAACATCATTAAAGACAACACTTGGAAATGCTTATGACCTATAAAGCTCTTTTGACAATATGTAAATTATTTCCCTGACCTGACAGAATTAGAAAAAGAAATAATGATCACTTAAGTGAATAACACAGAGGCAGTATGCTTCAAGTTCTAAGATTTCTAAAATCTCTTTTACGAAAGGTTATGAAAAAACCTCCAGCTAGAAAGCAGGATGGCATTTCTGGCAACAATTACTTGAAACAAAAGAATAGTTAACCTTTCCAATTGCGGTAGTCATTTGGTTACCTTGAGGCTCAGGGGAAACTTGAAAGTTTCACAAATATGTCTTGACATTTTCACTTAGTGGAGTCTTGATACCTTTCTAATATGATTACAAAGTTCCTAATAAGTAGCACTGGAGATTCTTCTCCAGTTACATAACTATATCAGCATCCTCAAACTTCAGTTATCAATCCACACATTTGAAGGAACTGCCCAGTTATATAACACAAAATACCAATCTTCTATAGGAAATTGTTAGCATTACAACTCTAAGTTGCTGAGATATACACAACAATATAATAAGAGAAGAATGGACGCAGAAGAGAGTTTGAGAGGAAATCTATAAAATGAAAGAATTGTTTCCAACTCTCTGAAGAAAGTCCATGGTACTTTGATAGAGATTGCACTAAACGTGTAAATTGCCCTGGGTAACATTGACATTTTCACTATAGTAATTCTTCCAATCCATGAGCATGGAATATTTTTCCATCTCTTTGTGTCTTCCTCAATTTCTTTCAGAAGCGTTCTATAGTTTTTAGGGTATAGATCCTTTACCTCTTTGGTTAGGTTTATTCCTAGGTATCTTATGCTTTTGGGTGCAATTGTAAATGCGATTGACTCTAATTTCTCTAGAAAGGCCAATGACTTCTGGGCATTGATTTTGTATCCTGCCACACTGCCAAATTGCTGTATGAGTTCTAGCAATCTTGGGGTGGAGTCTTCTGGGTTTTCTATGTAGAGTATCATGCCATTAGCGAAGAGGGAGAGTTTAAGATTTGTGTGGAATCACAAAAGACCCAGAATAGCCAGGGGAATTTTAAAAAAGAAAACCATAGCTGGGGGCATGACAATGCCAGATTTCAGGTTGCACTACAAAGCTGTGGTCATCAAGACAGTGTGGTACTGGCAGAAAAACAGACACAGAGATCAATGGAACAGAATAGAAAATCCAGAAGTGGACCCTCAACTTTATGGTCAACTAATATTCATCAAAGAAGGAAAGACTATCCACTGGAAAAAAGACAATCTCTTCAATAAATGGTGCTGGGAAAATTGGACATCCACATGCAGAAGAATGAAACTAGACCACTCTCTTGCACCATACACAAAGATCAACTCAAAATGGATGAAAGATCTAAATGTGAGACAAGATTCCATCAAAATCCTAGAGGAGAACAGGCAACACCCTTCTTGAACTTGGCCACAGCAACTTCTTGCAAGATTCATCGATGAAGGCAAGAGAAACAAAAGCAAAAATGAACTATTGGGACTTCATCAAGATAAGAAGCTTTTGCAAAGCAAAAGATACCGTCAACAAAACTAAAAGACAACCTACAGAATGGGAGAAGATATTTGCAAATGATATATCAGATAAAGGGCTAGTTTCCAAGATCTATAAAGAACTTATTAAACTCAACAGCAAAGAAACAAACAATCCAATCATGAGATGGGCAAAAGACATGAACAGAAATCTCACAGAGGAAGACATAGACATGGCCAACAAGAACATGAGAAAATGCTCCGCATCACTGGCCATCAGGGAAATACAAATCAAAACCACAATGAGATCCCACCTCACACCAGTGAGAATGGGGAAAATTAACAAGGCAGGAAACCACAAATGTTGGAGAGGATGTGGAGGAAGGGGAACCCTCCCGCACTGTTGGTGAGAATGTGAACTGGTGCAGCCACTCTAGAAAACTGTGTGGAAGTTCCTCAAAGAGTTAAAAATAGATCTGCTCTACAACTCAGCAATTGCACTGCTGAGGATTTACCCCAAAGTTACAGATGCAATGAAAGCCGGGACACCTGCACCCCAATGTTTATAGCAGCAATGTCCACAATAGCCAAACTGTGGAAGGAGCCTCGGTGTCCATCGAAAGATGAATGGATAAAGAAGATGTGATCTATGTATACAATGGAATATTACTCAGCCATTAGAAACGACAAATACCCACCATTTGCTTCGATGTGGTGGAACTGGAGGGTATTATGCTGAGTGAAATAAGTCAATTGGAGAAGGACAAACATTATATGGTCTCATTCATTTGGGGAATATAAAAAATAGTGAAAGGGAATAAAGGTGAAAGGAGAAAAAATGAGTGGGAAATATCAGAAAGGGAGACAGAACATGAAAGACTCCTAACTCTGGGAAACGAACGAGGGGTGGTGGAAGGGAGGTGGGTGGGGGGTGGGGGTGACGGTCACCCAGGTGGGCACTTGACGGGATGAGCATTGGATATTATTCTATATGTTGGTAAATTGAACACCAATAAAAAATAAATTTGTAAGTGAAAATAAAGAAAGAAGGAAGAAAGAAAAAGAAAGAAAGAAAGAAAGGAAGGAAGGAAGGAAGGAAGGAAGGAAGGAAGGAAGGAAGAAAGAAAGAAAGAAAGAAAGAAAGAAAGAAAGAAAGAAAGAAAGAAAGAAAGAAAGGAGAAAGAAAAAAAGAAAGAAAGAAAGAGAGAGAGAAAGAAAGAAAGAAAAATTAAAATAACAAAAAAATAAATAAAATGAGGGAATTGGGAATTGATTTGTAAGGACTGTACTGGCTCTCACATTGTTTGACTTGATAACTACTTCAGCAGAATCTAAAGCAGGAAAAGAAACAAATGTCAAGAAAAATATAACATCAAGTGCCTCATTAGTTCAGTAAGCTAGAATCTAGTGGTGATGACCCTCTAGAGCACAGGGTCATGGATATGATTTGTTTACTGAGCTAGTTGGCTAAGACATACCTTCCTTAAGACTCTGCCTAGTCCTCTCATAAATCCTTCATATTGATCATAGGGGAGATAACTTAGATAACCAGTTAAATAATTCCCCACTGTAAAAAAAAAAAAAAATAGGGTAGAAATCTGAGTTATCCAGTTCATTATCAGACATTTTACTAAAGAACTGTCCTTCTGTTGAAAGAAACAGAATACTAAATATAGTACTTGCCTAGTGCATCTCTGTGCCCATGGCACATTAAATGGAGGTTAACAAAGAGATTCACATGATTGTGGATGCCTAGGCACTTATGCTCCTATCAGTTGAGTTATATATTTACCAAAAACCACTTGTAATTTTTAACAAGCTTGCTGATGCCAACTCTACTTTGTATATTACATAAAATAGTGATGGTGAAGTATAAGTGCAAAAAAGAAAAAAAAAACAGATTCATTTCAATGAAAATTAAATTGCGACTCAATAAAGACGTTAGTAAAACAAAGATGTGATGTCAAATTAGATGAGGATGAAACAACTTTGAAAGATTGGTTTGGGAGCAAGAGTCATAAACATCTAGAAGGACTCCACACTCAAATTGCATAACAAGTGTTTTTAAATTGACTTCTTGACCTCAAAGAAACCCAAACTGGAAATCACAGAGGATGCATTATGTTGTAGTTTCAGAAAAAGACAAAACCAGTGGTGTGCCAGAGCCAGCTTGTGCTGGCCTCACAATGGCCAATTATCAAGTTTTCAAGAGCTTGGTGAGCCTATTGTTAAACAATGCCATTTTAATAATTAAATGACACAAACTTAGAATAAAATAAACTCTATTTTAAAACAAACGTATTAAATCCAATGACTCATTACTTCATGAATATTTTATATTTTATAATTATCTATACACTTTTTTAAAAAAATATTTTATTTATTTATTCATGAGAGACACAGAGAGAGAGAGAGAGGCAGAGACACAGGCAGAGGGAGATGCAGGTTTCCTGCCAGGATCCTGATGCAGGACTCCATCTGGACCCCAGGTTCACACCAGAGCCTCAGGCAGCCACTCAACAGCTGAGCCACCCAGGTGTCCCTAATTATCTATACTCTTGAGGTTATTTACAGTTATTGTATCTAAAGAGTGGAAATATAATGGTGCACTGCCATACATTTCTTTCCAATTTCACATTCAGTGACATGTTAGTAACTTAAAAGTGGCCATCATGGGAGTATTTACTATTATGAAAATAATCAAACACAACAACCAGGGCCATTTTTTTTCCAGAGAGTTTATTGCTAAACATTTATCAGCATACCACTGAACAAAAGCAAAATCGAGTAAGTGTGACCATATTCAAAGAAAAATCTTTGACCATAAAACAGAAGGCTGGCAAATGAACACACATGCACTTATGTTTTAAGCTGAAAGAAAATGCTATGATAGGTGTGTATATTTCTGTGTGTGTGTATATGTGTGTGTGTATACTTTATTATCTTCTATTATGCTAAGTGAAATAAGTCAGTCAGAGAAAGACAAATACCATATAATTTCACTCATATGTGGAATTTAAGAAACGAAACAAATGAGCAAGGGGGGGAAAAGAGAGAGGCAAACCAAGAAACAGACTCAACTATAAATAACAAACTGATGGTTACCAAGAGGAGAGGTGGGTGGGAAGATGGGTAAAAAATGTGATAGAGATTAAGAAGTTCACTTGTAATGAGCACTGGGTGATGTATGGAAGTGTTGAATCACTATATTATATACCTAAAACTAATATTACACTGTATGTTAACTGGAATTTAAGTAAAAACTTAAAAAATAATAATGTTTTCAATTAATCTACAACTATTCATCTTGTTCAAACTAAAGCTTGTACCAGAGAGAGTAAAAAAGTAATGCAAATTTTTATAATTGTCTGGAAAGTAGTTTGGGAACATTTATTGAAAGACTTGAAAATTCATACATGTTCACAGAGAAACTTTACTTCTATTAGTTTATCTTAAGAAAATCATAAATGATATAGTTAAAGATGTACTAAAATGTCCATCATATGATTTACAATAATGATATACACATATAGAAATAAACAACCTAAATTTGAAGCAGTAGGGAAATGATTAAGTAAATCATAATATATCTATATAATAAAATACAACATAACCAGTAAAATCATGTTTTCAAAGAATGTTCAATGAGTAGGAAGAAATTCACCAAATATTAATAGTAGTTATCAGTGGGTGGTGGAATTTGAATTGATTCAATGTTTTATACAAGTAATATACATGCATTATTGAAATGCTAGAAAATAGAGATTAAAAATAAAATAATGATCATCCATAAATCCACAGAACAAAAATTACTCTTTTAAGTCTTTTTGTTGTTTGTTCTTACAGATTTTTTTACCTCATATGTGCACATACACATTTTAAACACAAAATGGTATTATAGGGTGCTTATTATTTTGTAACTACTTTTTTCATAGTAAATCTTAAGATAATTCCAGATAATTTTACCTTATTTTCTTATTTACAATTTTCTGTATTTTCCAAATTAAAAAATAAATAATGAGCAGAAAGTAGCTTATCTCCAGAGACAATCTCCATGGAACTACGCCTGTGAATCTTGGCTGATTTGGTGCTTGTCTTTAATCAAAGAATGAGCTGATAGTAACAGTGTGTGAGTTAATCATTTAAGACTTAAGAGGGCCCAGAAGCTTCCACTTTTGTGTTTTGTGGATTCCTGAGTCACTAAGACCAGCTACCCTCATGGAGAAACTAAGTGGAGAAGTCATATGGAGAGAGAGAAACCTGAGATTACATGAAGAGAAAAGGTTGAATTTTGCCAGTATCCTATCTGAACCCAGTTTTCTAGCTGTACCCACCAAGACATGTGAGTAAAGTCATCCTGGATTCCCCAACCCAATCAAGCCCTAAGATGACTGCAGTCCTAGTACATGGAAGAGAAGAACCATTCATTTGATGCCAAGTCATCCATAAAACGATGATAAATAATAAAATGTTGCTGTTTAAGACACTAAGTTTTGACAGTTTGTGAAGCAGCAACAAATAACCAAAACAGAATATGTATTATTCATATAATATGAAAAAATTATTTTTAAAGCATTGTAATGTACTTATGCATGCACTTTTGTATATACACACAACCTATTTCTTGCTCGAATGCCTAATTGTGGTTCTCTGGTACATACTCTATTTATTCTGTATGATGTGCACCTAATTTCACAGTTCAGACTCAGTCTGTGTAAAGAAAAGATAAATTGCTGACCTTATAAAGTATTTATTGATGTCAATCTAAAACCCACACAGACTGACGTGGATATTTCTTTTCACATAAACAAACTGAGACCCACAGAGAGTAAGCGACTAGTCCAAGGTTACCAAAGTTACATTAGTAGTTAGTAGCAGAGTTAGCACAGGTTCCCAAGTCAATAACCCTTCCTCTATACTACATTGTCTATATCATCACTCTAAAACTGTATCACTTTGTTTTGGACAACAATGAAATTGAGAATACTTATTTACCAAAAGATAGATGCAGTCCTGCTTGACTAAAAACTTGCTTTTTTCCTTAAAAACCACGGCAAGTTTTCTAAGAGCCTTCTGAATAACATCAGAAAATCCACAGACAGTTGCATGTGTCAAATCCTCTTACACACATAAGTTAGCATACAAAAAATAAGCTTCTCTTCATGAAATGAAGCACTTCCCACAAGCAAAAAAGTATTCAAGGCTCAAAATCTGTTGCATGACCATACTTAAGTGAGAATACAAAATTTTAAAGTTCACATTATCTGTGAATACTGTAAAAGAAACAACTGTGGAAAGGTGTTCTGTCATATTATCACTTTCTAGAGGGGCAGTTGAAAGTACTCAAATATTTGCATTCTTTTTTTTTTTTTTAATTTTTATTTATTTATGATAGTCATACACAGAGAGAGAGAGAGAGAGAGGCAGAGACACAGGCAGAGGGAGAAGCAGGCTCCCTGCACCGGGAGCCCGACGTGGGATTCGATCCTGGGTCTCCAGGATCGTGCCCTGGGCCAAAGGCAGGCACTAAACTGCTGCGCCACCCAGGGATCCCAAATATTTGCATTCTTTATGCTATCTTTAAGTGACTCAGTTTCTCCTTTCAGAATAAGAACTATTTCTTCCTCTTTAGCCCAGAGTGAGAGTTTAATCAAAAGCATAAAGTTTATAGTCAGAGAGCCACTGGAGCCTCTAAGCAGAGATAAAACTTTATAAACCCATTCCCTAAATTCTCTAAAAACCAATTTGCTTTTTCATTATTTCTCTGAAAAAACATGCAATGTTTTACACCAAAATAAAGAGCTTTTATACATCAAAGGAAACCATCGATAAAACAAATAGGCAACCTACTGAATGGGAGATATTTATAAATGATATATTTGATAAGGGGTTAAAAATAAGCAGAGGACCTGAATAGACATTTTTCCAAAAATTACATACAAATGGACAACAGACTTGAAAAGAAGCTCAATATCACTAATTATCAGAGAAATAAAAATCAAAATTGCAATGAGATATCGTCTTATAGCTATCAGAATGGCTAGGATCAAAAACAGAAGAAATAACAAGTGTGGTAAGAATGTGGAGAAAAAGAAACCCTGGTGCACAGTTGGTGGGAATGGAAATTAATGCAGCCACTGTGGAAAACAGTATGGAGGTTTCTCAAAAAATTAAAAATAAAATTACCATATGATCCAGTACACTATTAGGTATTTGCCCAGAAATAATAAAACACTAATTCAAAAAGATATATGCACCCCTACATTTATGCAAGATTATTTTCAATAATCAAAATAGACAAATGGGTAAAGAAGAGTTGGTATATATATGCAATGGAATACTATTCAGCCATAAAAAAGAATGAGATCTTGCCATATTCAACAACATGAATGGACCTAAAGGGTAAAACACTAAGTGAAATAAGTCAATTAGAGAAAGGTAAATGCTTTATGATTTCATCATATGTGGAATTTACAAAACAAAACAATGAACAAAGTAAAAAAGAATAAAATATAGACTCTTAAAATACAGAAAAGAAACTGGTGGTTGCCAGAGGGGAAGTGGGGGGAGGGGGGAATGGGTGAAATAGAGGAAATTAAGAGCACACTTACCATTTTTAAATATTGGGAAAGAAAAAAGTTTTTAAATAATGAAAGAAAAAATTACATAATGTTCTGAGGGACGTGTAATGATAACCTTAAAAGTGCAAAAATGATGTTTACACATAGAATCAGTATCACAAGAAATAAAATAATATAAACATCTTTGCAGTATACTTTAGTGCTGACCTAGAGGGCTGCATTTATGAGAAAGAGCAATAATATATGTACTTGATTTATAAAAATGAGTTTATCATAAAAGGCATCAGGGTGTATGTATGCACAAAATACTAAAGTATGAAAAAAAGAAACTTTAAAAGGAACATGCAAGGCTTAATTCCAAACCTGAAAAGCACCAGATCTCTACCTTCAAAGAAACAGAGAGGAAGAGCACTTCTGTGGTTTTTTAGAACCGTTTTCAACCATGATGTTATGAATATAATTGTGACACAGATCGATTTTGAGGTATGCTGCAAATAATGTTTTCAATAATATTTTTAAAAAGAAAGTCTGTGAGTAATTTATTTATTGAGTCAGATCACAATTATTTTCATTCGCTTGCATTGCAATACACTTCCCTGAATGGAAAAGTTGGGTGAGGTTACAACTTGTTCCCACTGATTATCTCCTTGTGCACATGAATTCATTTATTCACTCATTTAACAAATGCTTTTTTAAGTTTCTATAATTTTCCAGGCACTATTCCAAGTGCTGTAAACACAAAGATAATTAAAACAAGGTCCTCACCCTTTGTAGAGCCTATAGGTCTAGAGTAAAAGGCATATATGTAAAAAAGTAAGTGCAGTCAAAACAGGTAAATGCTAATGCAAACAAATGCAAAGTGATGAGGAAATTCTGGAAAGAAAATAATTTTTTCTGGATGGGTCAAGGAAGACTCCATTCAATTAGGATAACAGTGCTAGGTCAAACAGAATACTGAAAGTTTAGTCAGAGAAAGAGGGAGGGACTTTATAATTTATTCTCTAGGAAGTTGGAGGACATTGGAGTTCTTTTTGTGTTGTAGCTTATGACTTTTTTAAAAGCAAGGGAGCTGCATGACCAGATTAGCAGAAAGGTAATCTTAATGATATTATGGAGGATGTTTGGGAGAATAAGGAAACTAGAAGCAGGAATTCCAGTTAAGAGCATATTGTAAGAGTCAAGGCAAAGAGGTACTGAGAACCTACACTAAGCAGTGCCTGTAGGAATGAAAAGGCTGAAACAGAATCAAATGATATTTAAGCAACAGGATAGTCAATAAGCTTGATCACTGACTGGATTCAGGAGCTAAGTGAGGGTCAAATTAGCCAAAATGACTCCAAGTTTTCTAGCTTGAGTGATTTGCTAGATAGACATTGATGTTATGAATCAAAGAAAGAGAATGCAGAAGGAAGAATAGGTTTCATGGAGAGGAGTGACTGAGTTTCATTTTGGGTATTTTAGGTTTGAGATATCAATGGGTCATTCGAGAGAGCTGTTCAGTACAGAGGCACATGCAATCAGATTTCAAGAAAGAAGTCTGAGTTACCAATATATATCAAGTCTTTGATATATAGGTTATAGCTAAAAGTGTAAGACTGGATGAGATTACCCAAGGTGAAAAGAAAAAGGAATCTAGTCCAGAACTCCAAGGAACACTAAGCCTTGGAAGATGGGCAAAGGAAGAGGAGAGGAAAGAAGCTGAGAAAAAGAAGACACTAGGTAGAAAAAACAAAATGAGATATGTGCTTTGGAAAGAATGTTCAAGAGGAAATTGATAATATTAAATGGCAAAGAAAATTGGAGTGAGCATGGAAAAGAAATCATGAGATTTAGCAAACAAAGAGTTATGAAATGATCTTAGAGCAGTCTTAATAGAGTAGTGGAATCAGAGGCAGGAATCCATTAAGCCAAAAGACATAAAGGATATCATTTGAAAATGAGGAAAAGGGATTTAAAAGATAAGATATTATCCATCTCACATAGAGATCATTGTTTCTTCTGCCATAAGTCTCCTAGATAGTTACAAATATGTTAGCAGCAGGGAAGGTGCGGGAAAGGCAAGCACCCTCTCTTTATATTAGGATCCTCTGTGCTAGTTATTAAGTTGCAGATATTAAATTACTGTCTCTTACACTCACTTTCTATGTTTTACTTTTTGATGATGCCTTGTGATGAGGTGGCTAGGACTCAGCAAACCACATTTCCTGCTGGTTCTTTTGCCCCTGGTTCCTTGTTAGGTACAGAGACTAGAGGGCGCTAGAGGAAGAATGCAAGGCTGGAGGGAGCAGTGAAGGTGGTACTGTTTGCTTTCCCGTCCTTTAGGCAAATCATTCAAATATTGACCCTTCACCAAGGCTGAGGTAGTGATTCCAATCTCAAGCTTTTTGTTTTGGCAGTCTGAGATGCAGGCTTATTGTGCTCAAGAGACATTAGCAGCAGCTGGCCAGTACCTTCTCCTAAAGAATCCAGGTTCCAACTCTATATGGACCCTGCTCTGAGCTCCTAAATTCTGGTAACCGCACTCTCTTCCTTCTGATCTCTGAAACCTAAGAGCAGTAACTAATTCCCGGGGTAGGGAATAGTTGGGAAAGAAGATGTTCAGAGGGCTAAACTCCTCCCGGGTTTTGTTTTAGACATGATACTTTGATACCTTTGAGAATTATGTAGTGCTTAAAATGCTACAATGCTCCAGGCATGTTTTATCCCTCATTTAATCAATTGACCTCAGAATACAAATAGATAGATATGTAGATAGATATATGATAGATAGATAGATAGATAGATAGATAGATAGATAGATAGATAGCCTATCATAAAAAAGGAACTACTCACTTCGTTGTGAGGTTTTTCTTTAGAAACAGCATCGGACTGAACAAGAAGATTGTGCTACTATTTGTACTGCTTCTAACTGGTTACATGACCTTGAACAAGTCATTTCTTCCATCTGTGCAATTAGTTTTTATATTTTTAAAACAAGAATGTTCATTATGCTTTGATGGTTGCACGAAAAAATCATTATTGCTGTTTGTGGAAGGAGGTAGAGACATAGAGGTGAGGATGGAAACTGCAGATAGAGAGATAGGAGTGGAAGGAACAGGGTGTGACTAATTCTAAGAGTCCAAGTTGGTATTTTGTAGAAATGGGGACTCTGCTGAAATTTGAAGTCACTTTTTGCTTTAAAGGTAGGACAATACGATTGTTACAAACACTGACTTGGATGTCAAGCAAACTTGTTTCATTTTTTCACCACTATTTTTAAACTCTGTTTACCACCTCTTGACTCTGTGGTGATAGGTAAATAATTCAAGTTTTCAGATTCTCAGTTTCATCATCTTTTAAATTAGTATACCTCTTTTGTAAAATAGAAGTCTAGGTTTGCTAGATGTGAAGCAGCAGGAGGAACAATTGCATGCAGCATTAAGAGTCTTATCTGTTTATTGAAACAATTTTAAAAAGCTATACCATCATGGCCCTATGTGGGAAGAGGTTTCAGCCCCTTCAGAACAAGGGCCCACAGATAGATACAATTATGTTTAGGTACTTGATATTCTTCTAGTAATGGGGACTATATCAGAACACTTCTATTTATTGGTGGATTTATTTGGACAGAACAAAATTTTCCTGGATTTTATCAAATTACATATACTAAAAGTATATATCCTAGTGAACACTAAGTTAATATATTTGCTTTCCTCACAGTTGTATTAAGAAGAAATCTCTTAAGAATTTTAAGTTTCTGGAACATACTGCACCAATATCCAGGAATAAAGAGGATGGTACTGAATATAAAAGAACCATATTCATAGACACATGATTGATGGTTTTTCCATTACAGAATTCATTTGCATATAATACTGTGGCACACAGACCAATTTTCCCTTTGAAGATACTGCATTTCTTAGCATTTCTAGCCAGTGAAAACAGAAAATAACAGCAAGACCATCTTTCTGACAAAAAGAAAACAATTGTTTAAATTCCCTGTGCTCACTTTCTAAATACTGTTCTGCAGTGCTACCTTATCTCTTGGCCTTAAAATAGAATTTTGCAAGCACCATTTACATCCTTATGTCAGTCTTTTACTATAAAACAAGTGAAAATTAAACAGGCAATCCCTAGGTTCAACAACTTTAAGATCGATTTCTAAGACCAAAAATAGGATGATGTAGTTCATCTCCTTAGGTAAAGATACATTTGGATAAATTAACAGATTCTTCACCGATTCCACAACTACAAATCCATGCTCATATGCAAAGTTCTCCTTATAATTGAGGCATATTTAGACAATGCAGCTGATTCTAGGTCCTAAAGCTGCCAGGCTATAAATTAGGCTCCTGTGGCAATTGCATTAGCTTCTTCAGATCACACAGATTATTATTTAAATGTCTAGTTCATCAAATATGATATATAAGGAAAGGAGTGGGAAGGAAAAGGTGGCAGAGACAGTATTTGAATCAACTTTCAAATATATCTCCTTTGAATGACTAATTGGATGTTCTAAGGCTGAATTTTCCAATTTCTTAAATGCTTTGCTTTAACAACATATTTACAACCTACACTAAGAACAAAAAATTGAATATGTGGAGGATATGAGACAACAACAAATCTTCATTTCAAAACTTTAATGCAGGCTTTTAAGAACCAGCCTTGAAGTTAAATACTAGCTCTGGTATATTCTAGGTGGAATAATAATTAGGTTTTCCGGTTCTTTGCTAAAAAAGAAAAAAAATCTGGGCCCTCAACTTTATGGTCAACTAATATTCGACAGAGGAAGAAAGACTATCCACTGGAAAAGAGACCGTCTCTTCAATAAATGGTGCTGGGATAATTGGACATCCACAAGCAGAAGAATAAACTAGACCACTCTCTTTCACCATACACAAAGATAAATTTAAAATGGATGAAAGATCTTAATGTGAGACAAAATTCCATCAAAATCCTAGAGGAGAACACAGGCAACACCCTTTTTGAACTTAGCCACAGTAACTTCTTGCAAGATACATCCATGAAGGCAAGAGAAACAAAACCAAAAATGAATTATTGGGACTTTATAAGATAAGCTTCATCAAGCTTTTGCACAGCAAAATAAACAGTCAACAAAACTAAAAAACAACCTACAGAATGGGAGAAGATATTTGCAAATGATATATCAGATAAAGGGCTAGTTTCCAAGATCTATAAAGAACTTATTAAACTCAACAGCAAAGAAACAAACAATCCAATCATGAAATGGGCAAAAGACATGAACAGAAATCTCACAGAGGAAGACATAGACATGGCCAACAAGCACATGAGAAAATGCTCCGCATCACTGGCCATCAGGGAAATACAAATCAAAACCACAATGAGATACCACCTCACACCAGTGAGAATGGGGAACATTAACAAGGCAGGAAACCACAAATGTTGGAGAGGATGTGGAGAAAGGGGAACCCTCTTGCACTGTTGGTGGGAATGTGAACTGGTGCAGCCACTCTGGAAAACTGTGTGGAGGTTCCTCAAAGAGTTAAAAATAGATCTGCCCTACGACCCAGCAATTGCACTGCTGGGGATTTACCCCAAAGATACAGATGCAATGAATCCTAGGGACACCTGCACCCCGATGTTTATAGCAGCAATGTCCACAATAGCCAAACTGTGGAAGGAGCCTCGGCCTCCATCGAAAGATGAATGGATAAAGAAGATGTGATCTATGTATACAATGGAATATTACACAGCCATTAGAAACGACAAAGACCCACCATTTGCTTCGATGTGGTGGACCTGGAGGGTATTATGCTGAGTGAAATAAGTCAGTTGGAGGACAAACATTATATGGTCTCATTCATTTGGGGAACATAAAAATTAGTGAAAGGGAATAAAGGGGAAAGGAGAGAAAATGAGTGAAATTATAAGTGAGGGTGACAAAACATGAGACACCTAACTCTGGGAAATGAACAAGGGGTAGTGGAAAGGGAGGTGGGCGGGGGGTTGGGGTGACTGGGTGACGGACACTGAAGGGGCACTTGGCAGGATGAGCACTGGGTGTTATGCTATATGTTGGCAAATTAAACTCCAATAAAAGAATAAATAATAAATAAAAAAAGAAGTTGGAACTTTCAGTCTCACTTCTTGATTTCTGGGGAGGGGAGCTGGAGATTGAATCAGTTATCAATGGCTAATAATTTAATCATCCATGCCTATGTAATGAAGGTTCCATAAAAGCCCAGAAGGAGGGGTTTCTGAAAGCTTCTGGGTTGATGAATACATCGTGGCTTGGAGACACTGGTGGTGTCAGAGAAAGTATGGGAACTTTCCCCATACCTTGCCCTATGTATCTCTTCCATTTGGCTGTTCCTGAGTTCCTTTTATAATAAACTGGTAATAATCTAGTGAGTAAAATGTTTCTCTGAATTTTATGAGCTGCTCTATCAAATTAATTGAACCCAAAGAGGGGTTCATAGGAACTTCCCACCCACAGCCCATTAGTTAGATGTACAGGTGATAACCTGGGTTTTTGATTAGCATGTAAAAGGGGGTGATCTTATGGGATCAAACCCTTAACTTGTGGAATGTGACACTAACCTCTCCTCCTGACACTGGATGGGTGCAACACCCGTACTCCCTTACTCATAACTTTTTTCTTCACAACTTCCCCCATGGTACTTTGTAGATCTTAAAATCTAGGCACAATGTACCTCATAATAAAGCTACCTTTATCTATGTCTATCTCCAGATTCCAGCACAGATTCTAGCATATCATGTCTACTCAAATTATGAGATTAATTATTTGTGGGCTCTCTCATCCCTGTCACTGCTCATATAGACTGTTCACATTATTATTTTTTGCTTATTGCTTCTTAATTGCTTCAATTTATTTGATATGAGTATGTCATTTTCCCCTAGCTAGATTTTTAAGGTAGCAAAAGCTTCTATTTCTTTAATATTTCTTATTCCTTGCCTTTCCTCTGTCAGCACTACCTGTTCCCCACTCAAGCCCCTAACTACTGCCACTTTACACCTAGCATGTTGCTGCACTTATAGCAAGTATAGTCTGTGTAAATAGTGGGTGAAGACTGAACAAATATGTGAATAAAAAGAGACTTCTAATAGATTTAGTCTGAGAAGTTTAATTTTTTTTTTATGATAGTCACACAGAGAGAGAGAGAGAGAGGCAGAGACATAGGCAGAGGGAGAAGCAGGCTCCATGCACCGGGAGCCCGACGTGGGATTCGATCCTGGGTCTTCAGGATCGCGCCCTGGGCCAAAGGCAGGCGCCAAACTGCTGCGCCACCCAGGGATCCCCTAGTCTGAGAAGTTTAAAAAAATAGTGTGAAAGCAGTCCAACTAGTTTTTCCTTTCTTTGTTTCAAGTGGAAAAATGACCATTTGAGGAGGAGCAGGTATGGTGGTAGCTCAAACATATAATTTAGTCTGGACAGGGCATCAATATATAAGACATCTTTTTTTTTTTTTTATTTTGCCCAACATGGCTTATGGCATAGTTTAGATTAATTAGATCAAACAAACGTCTCCTGTGTTCTTTCAGGTAACATTTCCCAGAGTCAGAACTCTGCCCTCAGCCATGCCTGTTAAAGCACAAAGCTGTTTGAGTTCTTCTTATAAACATAAGGAAGAGGAAGGGATAAAATAAGAGAGGCGGGAAAACAAGGCAAAAATTCTTAATGAATAAATTAAACATTGACGTTCTTGAGGAAAACCAGAAGGTTTGATTGTTTTTGTGTTTGGTGAGTTGTATGGTTGTTTTAGAAAGACCTCTGCACCCATAAACAAAAAACAAAATAACAACAACCAGAATTGAAGAAGTGACTCAGCCTCTGAAGACTATCTAGAATAGCCATAAACTGATCAAGCTCTAATTAGGTGAGAAAAAAAAATAAAACAATACAGGGGTACCTGGGGGTGCAGTTGGTGAAGCAGTCAACTCTTAGTTTACCTCAGGTCAGAATGGTCAGACAGAGCCTTGCATCAGGCTCCTCACTCAGCAGGGATTCTGCTTGAGACTCTCTCTCTTTCCCCCTCCCTCTAACTCTCCCCTGCTTGCTCTCTCTCTCTCTGTCTCTGTCTCTCTCTCTCTCAAACAAATAAATAAATCTTTAAAAACTACTAAAATAAATAAAATAATACAAAATAACATTACCATTATCAAGATGACTAAGTATGTGCAAGTGTTTGAAAGGGGACTTTTCTGCACTCAGACTGCAAAGCAGAGGAATCAAAATAACGATGAATAATGAACAATGAAGTGTGACAATTCTATGGTAAAGAAAGGAATTTCACTCTGGAATCAAGAACAATCCTTTGACAATTTAGTATAATTATATCATCATCCAGAAACTGTAAACAGTATTTTTAAAGGCTTATTTATTTATTTTAGAGGTGGGTGAAGGGCAGTGGGAGTAAGAGAATTCTCAAGCTGACTCCCTGTTCAGCATGGAGCTTGGCGTGGGGCTCTCTAATAACCCTGAGATCATTTCCTAAGCCAAAACCAAGAGTTAGTTGTTCAACAAACTGAGCCACTCAGGTGCACCAAGAATATTTTTAATTGGATCAAGATTTTCATATACCAGAAATGTTTTCATAGAAGGAACTGTTGGGATCCCTGGGTGGCGCAGCGGTTTGGCGCCTGCCTTTGGCCCAGGGTGCGATCCTGGAGACCCGGGATCGAATCCCACGTCAGGCTCCCGGTGCATGGAGCCTGTTTCTCCCTCTGCCTGTTTCTCTGCCTCTCTCTCTCTCTCTCTCTCTCTCTGTGACTATCATAAATAAATAAAAAATCTTAAAAAAAATAAAAATAGAAGGAACTGTTTGTAACATAGTAAATAACAGCAGCATTCAAAAAAGTCTTTTAGGTTTTAAAAATAAAATTGCCCTTGCTAATACAATCACTTCAAGCTGCGATATGTTCCTTTTTTTCAACCCTTGGATAAATTAAGTTTTTTTTCTTTTTAATTCTGACATATTTTACTTCAACTCCAAGTTGAAATAATAGACTCCTATAATCTATAACAGGCACCTAAATACATAATGCAATATCCCACTTTTTGAAGTATTTTTGGTTGTCACACTGCAAATACTGCCTTATTTATAACATCTTTCTCTGCCAAGGCTGTTTGGAGAGGGAAAACAAACACAAATACCTCCTTAGATAGAAATTTTATGGAGGAATGGATTACCCTTGTGTGTTACAAAGTAAATAATATTGATAGAAGATTGAAACCCATCAAAATCAAAAGCTTGTTAGAACTGTGTGAAATAATGTATTTAAAGACATGAAGTTTTATATATCTAATCCATTTGGTTGTCCAAATTTCTAAATTTTAACAAGGAAAGCCACTTTCTGTCACACCAAGAAAGTGGAAGTTTGGGCAGCCCCAGTGGCTCAGTGGTTTAGCGCTGCCTTCAGCCCAGCCTGTGATCCTGGAGACCCAGGATCAAGTCCCACATCAGGCTCCCTGCACAGAACCTGCTTCTCCCTCTGCATCTGTCTCTGCCTTTCTTTCTGTGTCTCTCATGAAGAAATAAATAAAATCTTTTTTTTAAAAAAAAAGAAAGTGGAAGTTAAGGACATACAGTTTACAGCAGTATTATAAAAAGCACTGTAAGTGGACCATATACATCAGAATCATCCAGAGTATTTAGTACAAAGACTGATTCCAGGTTCCACCCAAACATTCCGAAGTATATTTTCCAAGATTGAGAAAATTTGGAATCTCTCCTTATAGTAAAACCTCAGATTATTCTATCATCATTAACATTTGCGAATTACTGATTTAGATATTTATTCTGGGTTATTTCTTTGATGCTCAAACAAGGCTTTCTAACCTTTCTGTGCGACAGTTTACTAATATGCTAAATTGATGTGTTGTCCTTTTCCTAAATGACAGCAATAAACAAGGTTTCTATGGGATCTTAAAGACAGCCCATTTTCTGGAAAGAGACTTTTTATACTTTGCAAACCCTGATATCCATTGCCCACCTTTATTTATGTAAAGGTCAACTCAAGGTCTTTTAGGAACTTTAGTCAAAAAGTTTTGCTGAGACATTAAATGGTAAAGTATCAATACTATTTTAAGCTCTAATTTCCTAGAGGACAGAGAATGTTTAACTGAATGATGAATATGTGGGAAGATTTCTTAAAAGACAAACTTTTTGATGATGACTATTAGCAAAAATAGAAAATTTCAGTTTAATATTTATTCAGTAGAATATGAGAAACACTCAGCAAATGTTTATTTAAACCACGCACACACAAAAGCCAGTTAACAGTTTTTGCTGAGCATGTAGAAAAACTGCTATATCTTTGATTTAGACATTGCAGTCAATGAAATCTGCAGAAGGTTCACAGAGTAGTGGTTTACAGTAATCTTCAAAACTTTCTGTGTCTTTCTGGTGAACTTAATTATTGCAGTGTCTTTTAAACCCCATATGGGCAATTTCTATTGATTATAATGTTGCCTACTGCTGAGAGTAAAACTGATCCACTGTACACTCCAGAGTGGGTAATCCTTGCCAGCAGGTCACTTATGCCTCCCAAAGTTTCCTTTTAACACAACTAATGATGGTGATGGTGATGATTAATAATAATAATTCTTAATGCTTACTCAATACATTGTATTAAGATAGTTAGAAAATTAAATAGGAATCACAGAATGTCATTTCCTTGACAATGTAAATATAGGATAGCATATTCTAAAGGCCCAATTACAGTTTAATAGTAATTTGGTGGGGTTTTTTTTTAGAAACTACATTCTAAATTCATCCTTGAATTAAATAGCTTTAATGAACTCCTATAAGATAACTATAGATTTACTACAAAGTTATATCCTTTAAAGATTTTCCTATTTTCCATAAAAATAATTCCCAAAGGATATATATGTAGCAGATGGCTTCTGCTTAGTAAAGAGAGAAAGTTGTTCTTATGCATTTTGCAAAATATACCTTCTTACTAAACATATTTACTTTTATTAAAGGATATACAAAAAATCTAACTCCATTAATTATCAAATTTGTTTATGGATTATGATACCCTTTGTAGGTACAAATGTGAAGACAGTAGCTTTCATTTTAAAAGTAAGGTGAGGTCAAACATGTTTTCTGAAGCTCCAATCATAGATGAGTGCAAAGTTGAATTAATTTTTTCCTTAAGAAGATAAATATAAAACCTAAACATTTCTAGTATTCTCTATGCACTTTTTGTCTTTCTATATCTTTTTTTAGAAAGGGAAGGAGGAAGGGCAGAAGGAGAGGGAGAGTGGGAATTCTTTTTTAAAAAAATATTGATTTCTTTATTATAGAGAGAGTGTATGTGTGAGCAGGGGGAGGGGCAGAGGGAGAGGGAGAGAGAATCTCAAGCAGACTCCCCACTGAACACGAAGTTGGACCTGGTTCTATATCTCATGATCCTGAGATCATGACCTTAGCTGATATCAAGATTCAGATGCTTAACCAACTGAGCCACCCAGGTGCCTCTATATTTCCTTTATATTTTAATGGTCAACTTGCATCAACATTTTTTTAAATGTCATTTGGTAATGAAGCTATAGTTATTTTATATTCATCTTTATTTCCTTGGAGAAGTAAAATGAAAGGGCTGGACAACTTTACCATTAATAGCCCTTCTATAAGTCTATGATTATGGCATGTCTGCTAAAGAACTTCTTAAAAAATAAAGAACTTATTAATTGCCTACTTCGATTAGGAGGAAAATAAAAAATGAGACAAAGTACCTCCTGCTTGAATGCAAATATTTTTCCTTTTTAATGCAAATATTTCAAATGCACTGGCATCAAACTATAAATCTTATTTCTTTATAAAGAAAAATTTGTTGTAAGGTATGTTTAATTGTTTGGAACCCACACAAAGATAGCAATTTTCTGAAAAACTACAAGTCAGTATCATTATAGAAGGAGAAACACATTAAAACCAGTGAAAAGCTTTATACCATTATTATCTCCATCATTCAAAAAAATAGGTCTTTAAAACTATCATCAACTTAGTGAGCTCAGGCTGCCATAACAAAATACCATAGGCTAGAAGACTTAAACAAAAATTTATCTCTCACAGTTCTGGAGGCTGGAAGGTCCAAGATCAATGTGATGGCAAGGTAGGTTTCATTCTGAGACCTCTTCTCTTGGCTTGCAGATAGCCACCATCTCTCTGTGTGCTTACATTATCTCTTCCTTATGTGTCCCCAGAGAAAGAAATCAAGCTCTTCAGTATGTCTCCTTAAAAGGGCACTAATCTCATCATAAAGGCCTCAGTCTCATGATCTCATCTAATCCTAATAATCTCCCAAAGATGCCACCTCCAAATAGTATCCCATTGGAGTCTGGGGTTTCTACATATGAATGGAGGACACATTCAATCCATAACAATCAGGTTATCTACCACCAAAAACTTTTGTCATCTTTGCTGAGAGACACAGATTTAAAGGATAAAATTCAAAATATCGAATGTGAATACAAAGTAAGAGTTAAACAATACAAATATCCAATCTGAATAAATTCTTCTTACTGTGAAAAAAAATACCCACCCACCCCAAGCCCTGCCAATAACCTTGTCTTTTGCCTGGATGATCTATTTAAATGCCCTATTTCTTTGCTTCACTTTATTCATGCATTCACTTTACAACTAATTTCTATGGTGAAATACATATAATTGACTGAGAAAGTTTTTTATTTTCCAAGTTGGCTTCAATGTATAATTTCTATGGTGAAATACATATAATTGACTGAGAAAGTTTTTTTATTTTCCAAGTTGGCTTCAATGTATAAAGACCTCCATTTAAAAAATGAAAAAGCAGGGTTCATTCAGGTGGTCTCTTTCATCACTAGATAAGAATTACTCTAACCAGGTGAGAGTATTACTTCCTCACATTAACTAAAGGTCCAGATGTGGCAGCACACTGTAGACACAGTAAACTAAGGAACAAATTCTGACATTGCTTATCATCCTGGTGTATCTGTTTTCACACATTCGGAAGCTGCCAACTCTCAGGAAGACTAGAAACATGACAACTATGGTCTAAATGCTTATGTACCCCTCAAAATTCAGAAATCGTAATGCCCAAGGTGATGGTATTAGTACATGACACTTTTGGAAGGTGCTTTAAGTCCTGAGGCTCAAGCCCTCGTGAATGAGATTAGTGTTCCTATAATAGAGGCCCCAGAGAGATCTCTTGCCCCTTCCACCAAGCAAGGATACAAGAAGCCGGTGGAAGAGGGCCCTCACTCAACCATGCCGGCACCTTGACCTTGACTTCCAAGAACCACAAGAAAAAAATTTCAATTGTTTATAAGCCACTCAGTCTGTGGTGTTCTGTTATAGCAGCCCACATAGATTAAAAACAGTACTTCATTTGAGAAATGTTCCACAAAGCTAGGATTTCACAGAGTAAAATATAATTTTAAGATAATAATATTGGATATCTGATTTCATTAATAATTCTTACCATAATTCAAAATGTGAATTTGGATTTTAAATATAGATTCCTTGTTTTTGCTTATACTGACTACAATATTTTGCAGAATTTGGGCTCAAAAACTTTTTTACATTCTTGACTGATCAGTTCCATAATTTCTGCCTCTAATGGTATCCCAAACCTTCTATAATCATACAGAATGGGGGCATCTGGGTAGCTCAATGGTTGAGCATCTGCCTTTGGCTCAGGTGGTGATCCCAGGGTCCTGGGATCGAGTCCCACAACGGGCTCCTGCATGGAGCCTGCTTCTCCTTCTGCCTGTGTGTCTGCCTCTCTTTCCATGTCTCTCAGGAATAAAATTTAAAAAATTTTTAAAAATTAATACAGAATGGAGATTTTTTTCTTTTCTCAGTTATTTCAATCCCTAAAGCGGTCACCAGTGGCTTCTTTTGTTAATCATACAATATTATAAATTCATGTATATTCTAACACTGGAGCTACATTGAGATGAGCAGATTTCACATTAATTTAATCATGTCTGCTACTTTTGAGATTCAAGTTAAAGTTTCTTAATTCTGTCTCACTTCATGGATATGACAATCATAATCAGTTTCTACACACAAAGTATGGGCAATTTAGAGATCTAAAATTAGCGTGAGTGAATTACTAAAATGAGTGCTGCACAAGAAAGACATTAATCAGGTAACAGGAAAGGCCAGAGTGTCCCAAATATGAGTTCTCATTTACTTTCTTTTCCACTAGCAGGCTAGCCAAAGGTAGCAAAAATTTCGTTTGAAAATTATAGATAGTACAGTGTTTTGTTGTTGTTTTTATTTTCTTAAAAAACTATTTATTCATGAGAGACACACACACAGAGGTAGAGCCATAGGCAGAGGGTAAAGCAGGTTACCTACAGGGAGCCCAAAGAAGGACTACATCCCCAAACCGAGGATCAGGCCCTGAGCCAGAGGCAGATGCTCAACCACTGAGCCACCCAGGCATCTCTGTTGTTTTTTAAACCCACTATGATCTGCTCTCCAGAGCGGAATTTCAGCATTTTTGTTCATTTTCTAACTAAAAATATTTTCAAAAGGAATGTTCAATAAAGCTTACCATAGAGTGGAGAATTAATAAATATTGTTGATCAATATGGGCATTAAATAGATGAATTTATAACTCACTAATCATATGTTTAATAACTTGACTTATGGATTTTACAAACAAGCTTTCTAACATGACCTTTCAAAAAACAAGAGGGCAATTTTGAACCTTACAATTTACTTCCACTTATTTTTACAAAATAGAAAACGTGGGAACATCTTTTCTTATCCTAAAAATATAAGGAAGGATATAAAAATGAAAATCCATAGGCATACATGTCATTTATATATTATTTCTATTTTCACTCTTTTGAATACTGTTAGAAAGTGGATTTGACTTTTTTTATATATTTTTATGGGAGTACGATTTGCCAGCATATAGCATAGCACGCACTGCTCATCCAGTCAAGAGCCGCCCTCAGTGCCTGTCACCCAGTCACCCACACCCCCCACCCACCTCCCTTCCACCACCCCTTGTTCCTTTCCCAGAGTTAGGTGTCTCTCAATGTTCTGTCACTTTCACTGATATTTCCCACTCATTTTCTCTCCTTTCCTCTTTATTCCCTTTCACTATTTTTTATATTGCCCAAATGAATGAGACCATATAATGTTAGCTCTTCTCTGATTGACTTACTTCACTCAGCATAATACCCTCCAGTTCCATCCACGTTGAAGCAAATGGTGGGTATTTGTCGTTTCTAATGGTTGAGTAATATCCGATTGTATACACAGACCACATCTTCTTTATCCATTCACCTTTGATGGTCACCAAGGCTACTTCCACAGTTTGGCTCTTGTGGACATTGCTGCTATAAACATTGGGGTGCATGTATCCTGCCATTTCACTGCAGCTGTATCTTTGGAGTAAATCCACAGCAGTGCAATTGCTGGGTTGTAGGGCAGATCTATTTTTAACTTTTGAGGAACCTCCACACAGTATTCCAGAGTGGCTGTACCAGTTCACAATCGACCAACAGTGCAAGAGGTCTCCCCTTTCTCAACATCCTCTTCAACACTTGTTGTTTCCTGTATTTTTTTGTATATTTTTTATTGGAGTTTGATTTGCCAACATCTAGCATAACACCCAGGGCTCATCCCGTCAAGTGCCTCCCTCAGTGCCCGTCACCCAGTCACTCCATCCCCCTGCCTATCTCTCCTTCCACTAACACTATTCCTTTCCGAGAGTTAGGAGGATCTCATATTTTGTCACTCTCTCTGATATTTCCCAATCTTCTCTCCTTTCCCGTATGATCCATTTCACTATTTTTTATATTCCCCAAATGAATGAGATCATCTGATGTTTGTCCTTCTCCAATTGACGTACTTCACTCAGCATAATACCCTTCAGGTCCCTCCACGTCAAAGCAAATTGTGGGTATTTGTCATTTCTAATGGCTGAGCAATAATCCACTGTATACATAGACCACATCTTCTTTATCCACTCATCTTTTGATGGACACCGAGGTTCCTTCCACAGTTTGGCTACTGTGGATATTGCTGCTATAAATATTGAGGTGCAAGTGCCCTGCCGTTTCACTGCAGCTATTACTTTGCGGTAAATCCCCAGCAGTGCAATTGCTGAGTCCTAGGGTAGATCTATTTTTAACTATTTAAGGAACATTCACACAGTTTTTCAGAGTGGCTGTACCAGTTCACATTCCCACCAACAGTGCAGAGGGTTCCCTTTTCTCCACATCCTCTCCAACATTTGTGGTTTCCTGCCTTGTTAGTCTTCCCCATTCTCACTGGTGTGAGGGGCTATCTCATTGTGGTTTTGATTTGTATTTCCCTGATGGCCAGTGATGCAGAGTATTTTCACATGGGCTTGTTGACCATATTTATGTCTTCTTTGGTGAAATTTCTGTTCATGAGTTTTGCCCATTTCATGATTGGATTGTTTGTTTCTTTGCTGTTGAGTTTCATAGGTTCTTTATAGATCTTGGAAACTAGCCCTTTATCTGACATGTCATTTGCAAATATCTTTGCCCATTCTGCAGGTTGTCTTTTAGTTTTATTGACCGTTTCTTTTGCTGTGCAGAGGCTTTTTATCTTGATGAAGTCCCAGTAATTCATTTTTGCTTTTGTTTCCCTTTCCTTCATGGATGTATCTTGCAAGAAGTGCTGTGGCCAAGTTCAAAAAGGGTGTTGCCTGCGTTCTCCTCTATGATTTTGATGGATTCTTGTCTCATATTTGGATCTTTAATCCATTTTGAATTTATCTTTGTGTATGGTGAAAGAGAATGGTCTAGTTTCATTCTTCTGCACGTGGCCATTCAATTTTCACAGCACCATTTATTGAAGAGACTGTCCAGTGGATAGTCTTACCAGCTTTGTCAAATATTAGTTGACCATAGAGTTGAGGGTCCATTTATGGATTCTTGATTCTGTTCCATTGATCTATGTGTCTGTTTTTGTGCCACTACCACCCTGATTGCTGACCAGAGCTTTGTAGTGCAACCTGAAATCTGGTATTGTGATGCTCCCAGCTATGGATCATTTTTAATAATCCCCTGGCTCTTGGGGGTCTTTTCTGATTCCACGCAAATCTTCATATGATTTGTTCAAACTCTCTGAAGAAAGTCCATGGTATGTTGAGAGGCATTGCATTAAATGTGTACATTGCCCTGCGTAGCATTGATTTTTCACAATATTAATTATTCAAATCCAAGAGCATGGAATATTTTTCCATCTCTTTGTGTCTTCCTCCATTTCTTTCAGAAGTGTTCTGTAGATTTTAGGGTATAGATCCCTTACCTCTTTGGTTAGCTATATTCCTAGGTATCTTATGCTTTTGGGTGCTATTGTAAATGGGATTGACTCCTTAATTTCTCTTTCTTCAGTCTCATTGTTAGTGGATATAAATGCCACTGATTTCTGAGCACTGATTTTGTATCCTGCCACAGTGCCAAATTGCTGTATGAGTTCTAGCAATCTTGGAGTGGAGTCCTTTGTGTTTTCTACGTACAGTATCATGTCATCTGCGAAGAGAGAGACTTTGACTTCTTCTTTGCCAATTTGAAAGCCTTTTATTTCATTTTGTTTTCTGATTGCTGAGTCTAGAATTTCCAATATTATGTTGAATAGCAGTGGTGTGAGTGGACATCTGTGTCTTGTTCCTGATCTTAGGGGAAAGGCTCCCAGTGTTTCCCAATTGAGAATGATATTTGCTGTGGGCTTTTTTAGATGGCTTTTAAGACCCTGAGGAAAGTTCCCTCTATCCATACACTCTGAAAAGTCTTCTTCAGGAATGTATGCTGTATTTTGTCAAATGCTTTTTCTGCATCTATTGAAAGGATCATGTGGTTCTTGTTTTTTTCTCTTCTTTATATGATCCTTCACATTGATTGCTTTACGAGTATTGAACCAGCCTTGCATCAGGGGGCTAAATCCTACTTGGTCATGGTGAATAATCTTCCTAATGTATTGTTGGATCCTATTGGCTAGTATCTTGTTGAGAATTCTTGCATCCCTGTTCATCAGGGATATCGGTCTGTAATTCTACTTTTTGGTGGGGACTTTGTCTGGTTTTGAAATTAAGGTGATGCTGGCCTCATAAAATTCCATTACTTTCTATCTTTCAGAACAGCTTCAGTAGAATAGCTATGGTTTCTTCTTTAAACGTTTGATAGAATTCCCCTGGGAAGCCATCTGGCCCTGGACTTTGTATCTTGCGAGTTTTGTGATGACTGCTTCAATTCCTCCCTTGTGATTGGCCTGTTCTGGTTTTCTATTTCTTCCAGTTACAGTTTTGATAGTTTGTTGCTTTCCAGAAACACATCTATTTCTTCTAGATTGACTAATTTGTTGACATATAGCAGATCATATTTTTTTAATTTTTTAAATAAATTTATTTTTTACTGGTGTTCAATTTACCAACATAGAGAATAACACCAAGTGCTCATCCCATCAAGTGCCCCCCTCAGTGCATGTCACCCATTCACCCCCAGCCCCCGCCCTCCTCCTCGTCCACCACCCCTAGTTCGTTTCCCAGAGTTAGGAGGCGTTATATTCTTTCCCCTTTCTGATATTTCCTAACACATTTCTTCTCACTTCCCTTATATTCCCTTTTACTATTATTTATATTCCCCAAATGAACGAGAACATATAATGTTTGTCCTTCTCCCATTGACTTACTTCACTCAGCATAATACGCTCCAGTTCCATCCATTTTGAAGCAAATGCTGAGTATTTGTTGTTTCTAATGGCTGAGTAATGTTCCATTGTATACAAGAACCACATCTTCTTTATCCATTCATCTTTCGATGGACACCTAGGCAACTTCCACAGTTTGGCTATTGTGGACATTGCTGCTATAAACATCGGGGTGCAGGTGTCCCTAGGATTCATTGCATCTGTATCTTTGGGGTAAATCCCCAGCAGTGCAATTGCTGGGCTGTAGGGCAGGTCTATTTTTAACTCTTTAAGGAACCTCCACACAGTTTTCCAGAGTGGCTGCACCAGTTCACATTCCCACCAACAGTACAAGAGGGTTCCCTTTTCTCCGCATCCTCTCCAACATTTGTGGTTTCCTGCCCGTTAATTTGCCCCATTCTCACTGGTGTGAGGTAGTATCTCATTGTGGTTTTGATTTGTATTTCCCTGATGGCAAGTGATGCAGAGCATTTTCTCCTGTGCATGTTGGCCATGTCTATGTCTTCCTCTGTGAGATTTCTGTTCATGTCTTTTGGGCATTTCATGATTGGATTGTTTGTTTCTTTGCTGTTTCGTTTAATAAGTTCTTTATAGATCTTGGAAACTAGCTCTTTATCTGATAGGTATTTGCTAATATCTTCTCCCATTCTGTAGGTTGTCTTTTAGTTTTGTTGACTGTATCCTTTGCTGTGCAGAAGCTTCTTATCTTGATGAAGTCCCAATAGTTCATTTTTGCTTTTGTTTCTTTTGCCTTCGTGGATGTATCTTGCAAGAAGTTACTGTGGCCAAGTTCAAAAAGGGTGTTGCCTGTGTTCTCCTCTAGGATTTTGATGGAATCTTGCCTCACATTTAGATCTTTTATCCATTTTGAGTTTATCTTTGTGTATGGTGAAAGAGAGTGGTCTAGTTTCATTCTTCTGCATGTGGATGTCCAATTTTCCCAGCACCATTTATTGAAGAGACTGTTTTTCTTCCAATGGATAGTCTTTCCTCCTTTATCAAATATTAGTTGACCATAAAGTTCAGGATCCACTTAAGGGTTCTCTATTCTGTTTCATTGATCTATGTGTCTGTTTTTGTGCCAGCACCACACTGTCTTGATGACCACAGCTTTGTACTGCAACCTGAAATCTGTCATTGTGATGCCCCCAGCTATGGTTTTCTTCCTTAAAATTCCCCTGGCTATTCGGGATCTTTTCTGACTCCACACAAATCTTAAAATAATATGTTCTAACTCTCTGAAGAAAGTCCATGGTATTTTGATAGGGATTGCATTAAACGTGTAAATTGCACTGGGTAACATTGACATTTTCACAATATTAATTCTGCCAATCCATGAGCATGGAATATTTTTCCATCTTTTCGTGTCTTCCTCAATTTCTTTCAGAAGTGTTCTATAGTTTTTAGGGTATAGATCCTTTACCTCTTTGGTTAGGTTTATTCCTAGGTATCTTATGCTTTTGGGTGCAATTGTAAATGGGAATGACTCCTTAATTTCTCTTTCTCCACTCTTGTTGTTAAGTGTATAGAAATGCCACTGACTTCTGGGCATTGATTTTGTATTCCACCACACTATCAAATTGCTGTATGAGTTCTAGCAATCTTGGAGTGGAGGCTTTTGGGTTTTCTAAGTAGAGAATCATGTCATCTGTGAAGAGGTAGAGTTTGACTTCTTCTTTGCCGATTTGAATGCCGTTTATTTCTTTTTGTTGTCTGATTGCTGAGGCTAGGACTTCTAGTACTATATTGAATGGCAGTGGTGATAGTGGACATCCCTGTCTTGTTCCTGATCTCCCAGTGCTTCTCCATTGAGAATATTTTCTACAGACTTTCTGTAGATGGCTTTTAAGATGTTGAGGAATGTTCCATCTATCCCTACACTCTGAAGAGTTTTGATCAGGAATGGATGCTGTATTTTATCAAATGCTTTCTCTGCATCTTTTGAGAGGATCATATGGTTCTTGGTTTTCTCTTGCTGATATGATGAATCACATTGATTGTTTTACGAGTGTTGAACCAGCCTTGCGTCCCAGGGATAAATCCTACTTGGTCATGGTGAATAATCTTCTTAACTTACCATTGGATCCTATTGGCTAGTATCTTGTTGAGAATTTTTGCATCCATGTTCATCAGGGATATTGGTCTATAATTCTCCTTTTTGGTGGGGTCTTTGTCTGGTTTTAGAATTAAGGTGATGCTCGCCTCATAGAAGGAATTTGGAAGTACTCCATCTCTTTCTATCTTTCCAAACAGGTTTAGTAGATTAGGTATGGTCTCTTCTTTAAATGTTTGATAGAATTCCCCTGGGAAGCCATCTGGCCCTGGACTTTTGTGTCTTGGGAGGTTTTTGATAACTGCTTCAATTTCTTCCCTGGTTATTGGGCTGTTCAGGTTTTCCATTGCTTCCTGTTCCAGTTTTGGTAGTTTGTGGCTTTCCAGGAATGCGTCCATTTCTTCTAGATTGCCTAATTTATTGGCGTATAGCTGTTCATAATATGTTTTTAAAATCATTTGTATTTCCTTGGTGTTGGTAGTGATCTCTCCTTTCTCATTCATGATTTTATTAATTTGAGTCTTCTCTCTCTTCTTTTTAATAAGGCTGGCTATTGGTTTATCTATCTTATTAATTCTTTCAAAGAACCAAGTCCTGGTTCTGTGGTTTCTGTTCCACAGGTCTTCTGGTCTCGATTTCGTTGAGTTCTGCTCAAATCTTTATTAACTCTCTTCTTCTGCTCGGTGTAGGATCTATTTGCTGTTTTTTCTCTAGCTCCTTTAGGTGTAAGGTTAGCTTTTGTATTTGAGTTCTTTCCAGTTTTTGAATAAATGCTTGTATTGCGATGTATTTCTCTCTCAGGACGGCTTTTGCTGCGTCCCAAAGATTTTAAAGGTTATATCTTCATTCTCATTAGTTTCCATGAATCTTTTTAATTCTTCCTTAATTTCCTGGTTGACTCTTTCATCTTTTAGCAGGATGGTCCTTAACCTCCACGTGTTTGAGGTCCTTCCAAACTTCTTGTTGTGATTTAGTTCTAATTTCAAGGTATATTCTGAGAATATGCAGGGGACGATCCCAATCTTTTGGTATCGGTTCAGACCTGATTTGTGACCCAGTATGTGGTCTATTCTGGAGAAAGTTCCATGTGCACTTGAGAAGAATGTGTATTCAGTTGAGTTTGGTGTAAAGTTTTGTACATATCTCTGAAATCCATCTGGTCCAGTGTATCATTTAAAGCTCTCGTTTCTTTGGAGATGTGCTTAGAAGACCTATCGAGTATAGAAAGAGCTAGTTTGAAGTCACCAAGTATAAGTATATTATTATCTAAGTATTTCTTCACTTTGGTTATTAATTGATTGATATATTTGGCAGTTCCCACATTCGGGGCATATATATTGAAGATTGTTAAGTCCTCTTGTTGGATAGATCCTTTAAGTATGATATAGTGTCCCTCTTCATCTCTCACTACAGTCTTCAGGATAAACTTTATTTATCTGATATAAGGATGGCTACCCCTGCTTTCTTTTGAGAACCATTTGAATGGTAAATGGTTCCCCAAGCTTTTATTTTCAGGCTAGGTGTCTTTATGTCTAAAATGAGTCTGTTGTAGACAGCAAATAGATGGGTCGTGCTTTTTTATCCAGTCTGACACCCTGCGTCTTTTGATGGGGTCATTAAGCCCATTCACGTTCAGAGTTACTATTAAAAGATATGAGTTTAGTGTCATCATGATACCTATTCAGTCCCTGTTTTTGTGGATTGTTCCATTGGACTTTTTCTTAAAGGGGAATTTCAAGAGTCCCCCTTAATATTTCTTGCAGAGCTGGTTTGGTGGTCACATATTCTTTCAGTTCCTGCCTATCTTGGAAGCTGTTTATCTCTCCTATTCTGAATGAATGCCTTGCTGGATAAAGTATTCTTGGCTGCATGTTCTTCTCCTTTAGGACCCTGAATACATACTTCCAGCCCTTTCTTGCCTGCCAGGTCTCTGTGGACAGGTCTGCTGTTACCCTAATAGTCCTCCCCATAAAAGTCAGGGATTTCTTGTCTCTTGTTGCTTTAAGGATCTTCTCTTTATCTTTGGAATTTGCAAGCTTCACAATTAAATGTGGAGGTGTTGAGCAGTTTTTATTGATTTTACGGGGGATCTCTCTATTTCCTGGATCTGAATGCCTGTTTCCCTTCCCAGATTAGGAAAGTTTTCAGCTAGGATTTGTTCAAATACGTATTCTGGCCCTCTGGCCCTTTCGGCGCCCTCGGGAACCCCAATTAAACGTAGGTTTTTCTTCCTCAAGCTGTCATTTATTTCCCTTAATCTATCTTCATGGTCTTTTAATTGTTTATCTCTTTTTTCCTCAGTTTCCCTCTTTGCCATCAACTTGTCTTCTATGTCTCTCACTCGTTCTTCTACCTTGTTAACTCTCATCATTAGGACCTCTAGTTTGGATTGCATCTCATTTAATTGATTTTTAATTTCGGCCTGATTAGATCTAAATTCTGCAGTCATGGAGTCACTTGAGTCCTTTATGCTTTTTTCTAGAGCCACTAGTAGCTTTATAATAGTGCTTCTGAATTGGCTTTCTGACATTGAATTGTAATCCAAATTTTGTAACTCTGTGGGAGAGAGGACTGTTTGTGATTCTTTCTTTTGAGGTGAGGTTTTCCTTTTGGTCATTTTGCTCAGTGCAGAGTGGCCAAAAACAAGTTGTATTGGGACAAGGTGAATAAGTGAGGAGAGAGAGAAAAAAAGAAAAAGAAAAAAAGAAAGAGGGAAAAAAAGAAGAAAAGAAAAAAAGAAAGAAAGAAAAGGTGAGAAGGAAACAAATCAAAAACCAAATATCAAAGGGGAATATCCTCTGATTCTGTATACTGTAAATCCCTTGACTTCCCCTGGGACTTTTCAGTGTTGCTTGGTCAATAATTTGTTTTTCCCCTGTCCGTCTAGCTGGTCTTCTGGGGGAGGGGCCTGCCGTGCTGATTTTCAGGTGTTAGCACTTGGTGGAGCTGCTCAGCCCCCTGCCTGGTGCAGGGTTCAGTGAAAGATGTTTAAGCTGTTTATCCGGTGAGGCCACTGTGCGCTCAGTGGGCATTCTTTATCCTGTGAGGCCCCAGGAAGAACAACAACAGTGGCAGCGGCCAGCTCTGTAGCCCTGTATTCAGTTCCTGCAGTAACTATGGAGCTCTCCATCTTCAGGGGCCTGGATGCTCTGGGGGCAGGGCTGCTGATCTGCTCTGCTTGGGGCCAACCGATGGCAGGACTGTCTTTGCTGTCCTGTGCCCTCCTGGCCTCTGCCTGTCCCGGGGGGAGTGCCGGATCCTGGGCTGTGTCCCTGGCGCCCTGTGCTCCCGAGCCTGTGCTATTGGAATCGCTCTCCCGGGCCACACAGCCCCCTCCGCGGGGAGCCTCTGTCTCTGCTGCTTCCGAGCTGCAGCCCTTTAGGGAGCTCGGCCGCGGGGTGTGGCCTGCTCTCCCTGGGGCACAGGTGCTCTCTTAGTGTCCCAGGGAGCCTGAGGGTATCCCCGCCCCTCCTGGGGTCCTGCTCTAACTCCCTGGGAGCGCCTTTCTGTCCAGGAAGTTTGGTGAAACTCCTGCTTCTCCGGGCGGGGTTTTCCTGTCCTGGGGACACTCGCCCCGGCCTTAGCCCAGCTCCTCGTGGGGCCCCTTCCCTTTGGATGCCTTTTGTTTCTTTATTTCTTCCCCAACCCCCCCCCCACCTGTCTTCCTATCTTGATTGAAGCGTGAACTCTTCTCATTGTAGGATTCCAGCTGTTCTCTTTAAATCTCAGGCCGAATTCATAGGTTTTCAGGATGATTTGAAGGTTGTCTAGATAATTTGGTGGGGACAGGTGACCTGGGGACCCTATTCGTCCGCCTTTTTGCCCCGCCTCCCAATGTACATATTTAATACAATCCCAATCAAAATACCACGGACTTTCTTCAGAGAGTTGGAACAAATCATCTTAAGATTTGTGTGGAATCAGAAAAAAAAACAACAACAGAATAGCCAGGGGAATATTGAAAAAGAAAAGCATAGCTGGGGGCATCACAATGCCGGATTTCAGGTTGTACTACAAACTGTGGTGATCAAGACAGTGTGGTACTGGCACAAAAACAGACACATAGATCAATGGAACAGAATAGACAATCCAGACGTGGACCCTCAACATTATGGTCAACTAATATTCGACAAAGGAGGAAAGACTATCCACTGGAAGAAAGACAGTCTGTTCAATAAATGGTGCTGGGAAAATTGGACATCCACATGCAGAAGAATGAAACTAGACCACTCTCTTGCACCATACACAAAGATAAACTCAAAATGGATGGAAGATCTTAATATAAGACAAGATTCCATCAAAATCCTAGAGGAGAACACAAGCAACACCCTTTTTGAACTTGGCCACAATAACTTCTTGCAGGATACATCCATGAAGGCAAAAAAAAAACAAAAGCAAAAATGAACTATTGGGACTTCATCAAGATATGAAGCTTCTGTACAGCAAAAGAAACAGTCAACAAAACTAAGAGACAAGCTACAGAATGGGAGAAGAAATTTGCAAATGACATATCAGATAAAGGACTAGTATCCAAGATCTATAAAAAACTTAATAAACTCTACAGCAAAGAAACAAACAATCCAATCATGAAATGGGCAAAAGACATGAACAGAAATCTCACAGAAGACATAGACATGGCCAACAAGCACATGAGAAAATGCTACACATCACCGGCAATCAGGGAAATACAAATCAAAACCACAGTGAAATCCCACCTCACTCCAGGGAGAATGGGGAAAATTAACAAGGCAGGAAACAACAAATGTTGGAGAGGATGTGGAGAAAGGGGAACCCTCTTGCACTGTTGGTGGGAATATGAAATGGTACCGCCACTCTGGAAAACTGTGTGGAGGTTCCTGAAAGAGTTAAAAATAGATCTGCCCTACGATCCAGCAATTGCATTGCTGGGGATTTATCCCAAAGATACAGATGCAGTGAAATGCCGGGACACCTGCACCCCGATGTTTATAGCAACAATGTCCACAATAGCCAAACTGTGGAAGGAGCCTCAGTGTCCATCAAAAGATGAATGGATAAAGAAGATGTGGTCTATATATACAATGGAATATTTCTCAGCCATTAGAAATGACAAATACCCACCATTTGCTTCGACGTGGATGAAACTGGAGGGTATTATGCTTAGTGAAATAAGTTAATCGGAGAATGACAAAATTATATGGTCTCATTCATTTGGGAAATATAAAAAATAGTGAAGGGGAATAATGGAGAAAGAGAAAAAAATAGTGGGAAATATCAGAAAGGGAACAGAACATGAGAGACTCCTAACTCTGGGTAACGAACTAGGGGTGGTGGAAAGGGAGGTGGGTGGGGGGTAGGGGTGACTGGGTGACGGGCACTGAGGGGGGCACTTGATGGGATCAGCACTGGGTGTTATGCTATATGTTGGCAAATTGAACTCCAATAAAGAAAAAGAATCAAGCATTATCATTGTCTTTTGCTTTCCTGTTACAGTTTTTAGCTCAATAAATCCCAGCTTCCTTATTTTGTCATCCTAGGAATTTTGCTGCAATGACTCATCAGATTTATTTTGTGCATCCGTATCCTGCCTCTGTCTCTAAGGGCATATTATCAAATTCTCCAAACTAATTCAGAGTGTCCGGTGACTTCTTGGATAAGTGGCAACTCAGTGAGACTTTTAATCATTCCCGTTAACTGTACTGTAAAACAAACAAGTTGTATCCTAATTTTCTGCCTGGAGGTTAGCATTGTCATATTACTCATATGTACATATTTTTTTCTGTGGATGTCTATATTTTCAATGTTCACTAGATACTTTTCCCCCAATTTTTCAGTCCTTGAGGACTAATTGTCTTTTTAAATAAAAAGAAGCAAAATATCCTTCAGAGCTAGTGCTCCAGCCCCATGACAGCAGAACTTGCCCATCTTTTTTTTTTTTTTTTTTCCCACTAATGGGAATGAGTTATACGGTGTGGTCTTATAGGCCTCTACCCACATATCCCAGTGCTAAAACATGAGATCTCTCACTCAAACAGAAATACAGTTTCATTTATTGTTTTTATTCATATAAATTTGTTCAACAAACATTTGTTGAGCAACTAGAATACACAACAGACTGACCCACATGCTATAAAGAGGATACAATGATCAATAGGACATGGCCGCTATCTTCAAGAAACTTCTGGTTCTTCCAGGCATGAAGTGGGTATTGGTATAAGCTAAGTGTACAAACACAAGATAGAATATAAGAACAATAAAGACATTGGGATCCCTGGGTGGCGCAGCGGTTTGGCACCTGCCTTTGGCCCAGGGCGCGATCCTGGAGACCCAGGATCGAATCCCACTTCGGGCTCCCGGTGCATGGAGCCTGCTTCTCCCTCTGCCTGTGTCTCTGCCTCTCTCTCTCTCTCTGTGTGACTATCATAAATAAATAAAAAATTAAAAAAAAAAAGAACAATAAAGACAATGTTTTAGAGCAGGGCAAATTATAAATGGTGGTTAGATCAGGGAAGAATTCAGGAAGATGTAGCAGTAGAGCTATGGAATTTAATAGAAAGCATCTCACCAGCAGACATAAGAACAGAAATAGTCTAGTTAGAGGTAACAGCACTCAGAGTGGTATGGAAGCAGGAAAAACACATGACAGGTTTGGAGAAAGGTAAGTGATTCAGTCTGATGGATCATAAATCTTGCTGCATTCGTCTCTGAGGACTTGAAGCTGGCTCCAGCACTGTGCTGATTCTAACTCAGCCTGCTTCCTTAGCATCTGCTCCTTTAGTAAAGAACTTTTCATGCGCTCATGTTCACTAGTGTCCAGAGCTCCCAGGGTTCGGACATAAAGAACAACAATGTCACTGTGCTTGGCTTTCTTGTTGCACTGGGGACATTTTTGTGCCTGTCCCTTTAGCCACTTAGAAATGCACTTATACCCAAAGAGGTACCCACGGTACAATATTGAAATGTGATGATCCCTAGCATTGGTCATGTGCTCCAAAAATATTGTGCAAGTGTCCCCTTCTTCATCATCCATAGGAACAGAAGGTAGAAGGGGGTTCATCTTCTAGGGAGACTGTTTGGGGAAGGTCTCTCCTCCACTGATACATGTAACTTCTTGCTGTGCTGAGGTACCTCCTACTTGCTTTTCTAAAACAGCAGCTCTAGTTTCCTCTGCCTGGGCAACAACTTCTTCAAACTCTGTGGAGCTATCACTCTCAGAACTAGAACTACTCGAGACCCGCAAGTCCTCAGACAGGATTTCAGGTCTCTGAATCACAGGAGGTGGTTGGCAAATGAGGCTTGGTCTGGCTCACTTGAAAGTAGGCATCTATTGGTGGTGCTCTTGACCTGGCACTGTCTGTCCTCTGCTACCCTGCAGTTCTTGACCTGCGTGAAGCAGATCCCCTCATCCTACTCGATCTCATTGGTCCCACGTTGCAGTCTGATGAAGGTCTCAGGAATTCCAGCATGCCATGAAGTCTCTGAAGCCCACTGATGAAACTGTTCATTGAATCCAATGAAGACACTCGGTCAGGGTGGTTAACATGAGATCGCTGCCTATGCTCCTCCGAAGCTCCTGGATTAATGTTCTCCACATGATCTTCTCCCCACAGCTCCCCTTCCTCTGTCAGGCCAAAAGACGCGTGTGGAGCAGGCTGGAGCAGGTGCAGTCCCACCTGGCTGCTGGCCCCTTCATCAGGAGCAGGCTGGAGCAGGGGTGGTCCCACTTGGCTGCTGACCACTTCAGCAGGAACAGGCTGTTTTGCAACATGATGCTCTAATTGCATATGAAGATTATATTCCATTGCTTCGCGAGCCATCACTAGCATTGGGAGGACACTGTGGGGCTTGGAAAATTGCCGCACTGGCAGCAGTTTCTTTGAAAGAACTACTATATCCCTCATTTTAAAATATATTCCAATATTATCTCTGATTTTTAAAAAATCTTTAAAAATAAAAACAAAAAATCTTAATAAACTAAAAATGGAAAATAATTCAATAATATTATAAATGCCAATACCATATTTAACAGCAAAACATTAGAGCATTATTTTCTAAATGCACTCATATTAGCATACCCATTCTATAGTATGTTAATAGGTTTATGATAATAAAAGGTTTCATAGTTAAATAAGTTTGAGAAATGCTGGGTTAAAGTTTCTCTTTTAATGCAGGACTTCTCAGAACTTTTAATATGTTACTATTCACTGGGACTCTCTAAGAGAAATAAGTAATATGGTCGTACCACAAATCTATTTGAGCATAGAAAATTTTTCTAAAACACCTTCAGCAAGCAGGGCTCTGAGGACTATGCCTTGGCAAACACTGACACAATTTCCAGCAGATACAAGTCAGTTTTACTAACCTTCTGTCAGCAGTTACTCTTGTCTAACTCACCACAGACAGGTATCATGTTAGTAATATGGTTAGATGTCATTCTGCATTAGATTCAGCTGGAAATGTCTGTCTAAATTCAGATTCATAGGCTCTACTTTCATTTAGCAGATATAACTTGAGTTTCAAGAATCTACATTTTACCAAGCATCAAGTGAGTTTTCTGATGTTGGTATCTATAGCTTATACTGTGAGAGGAACCATATTACAAAGCTTAGGTCAATTATTAAAGAAGAAAAGACAAATTAATTAACTATATAATTTTGAAGCTACAGGTTTAATGACTCTGTGTTTTGTGTTGGTCTTAACCCATCAATAATTAATGTTGTGGTTGGACTGGCCTTTGTGTTTCTTATTATGATTGCAAGATGTCCTTAGCAACAACCATCAAGAAACTTAGAAAAAATAAAAGTTTATTACTTGCAAGACTGGAAAATTACACAGCATATCTGGGGCCACAGAACAAGGTCACAATTAGGGGAAGAGCACATTGGGTTGGAGGTTTTGCTTTTACTGAGTTTGAGATTGGGGGCCAAGGGTTTTGCAGGCTCAACTCTTTATAGGCAGATTTAAAACATAAGATTGGAAATTTAAAACACAGAAAGAGAAAAAGCAAGTGGTTCACATGGTGTTATTAAAATCAATGAAGAGATAAAACAAAGCAAATTAAGTTTGGGGGTAATGTGAGGAGGTGGCCTATTTATCTAGTCATGTGGATGGCAATGCACTTGCATTACAAAATAAAAAACAAAACAAAACACAAAAGCAAAAACAACTGTCGTCTTAACACTGCACCCTGATATCACATGTTGAAACTGAGACATTATGAAAGTTTATTGACAAAAGGGCATTTAGGTATGGATAAAGACTCTACATTCACTTGACTTATATATTAGTCATCTTTAATACTCATGTGCCAAGGATGGACTCGCTGATTCACTATCACCTTAGAATAGTTTTGTAATCTGCACTTTAGATTATGTGACATATGACTGAAAGCAATAAAGTTACCCTTTCTCCATTGAACTTCAACTTGGCACTTTCAGCAATGACTGTAGTTCTCTACACATAGCATAGTATTTTGTGCTTCATGCCTTTCCCCATGCTATTCCCCTAGTCTAAAATGTCCTTTACCCTGTTTCATCCCCTGGCTAATTTGTTGTATGATTATGTGTGGGAGGTTTGGAATGGGCATAACTTATTTATGTAGCTAAATGGACTATGATTGAGGCTGATAAAGTATGTATGGGTGTGTAGTTGATGGGACAGGAATAGTATTTTTTAGTCTGAAACAGGTTACTAAAGAGCCTAAAATTCCAAGGCAGGTTCTGAAGGACTCAGGTGATCCAAGAAGCTACAGATATACAGCAATTAGGAAAGGGATTAGTATGAGGAAGAGAAGCCGTTGAAGTTATACTCAGTTTCCAAGATACTCTTTTTCACCTCTATGAATTTTCCTTATCGTTGAATATGATTTGCTTGTTTATTGGTAAGAATTTCATTCCTTTTTGATTAATTTTTCACACCTACATGGATCTGTCTCAGGAGTAGCACTTTACTGTGCATGAATAATGGTTACTGGTTACTGACTAAATGGGATAGTTCTTTCTACCAAGTAGACACACATCTTCAGATTTCAACCAAAGCACTTATTTTTAAACATTCTGAAAATAAAAACAAATAGATTTTTCTCAGTCATTTCAATTATCACTACTTCTTTTCAATCTTCAGCTAAAGAAAGCAACATATCTTGCCATCTCCCTTATTCACATTTGGTGCTACAATTTTTGTCAAGATGCCAAATATCTGCAAGGATAGGCATATATTGATACATGGATTGTGGTCATAGTGTTTGATAATGGAAAAGAATTCTATTTAAGTTTTTATTGAGATGTTAGATTTTATTCCCTTCTAGTATGAGACCTCTTCCACAGCAAAGAAAGAAAAGAAAAGAAGAAAAGAAAAGAAAAGAAAAAAAGAAAAGAAGAAAAGAAAAAAGAAAAGAAAAGATATTGCATTTAGTTATGATTCATAGATGTCAGGATTTAAGTGTTTTAAGGTTTTGGGGGAGTGGAAGATGTAGTAGAAACAGGAAGCCAGGCTGCCATAAACACTCACATAGCAAATAATTGACTATAGACATGAGGGAACCTACAGAGAACATCAGAAAATACTATTGTATTTGAAATGTATTAACATCAGTATCGTAAACAAAAACAAAAACAAAAATACATTAATATTGTGAACAGCTGGATGGCTGGATGTTTGATAATGAAGCAAGTCATTTTAATTTGATCTAAGCTTCAGCTTGTAATTGAATTTATAAGAACATGGAAAAATTAACAAGAACCTTCTGGCAATTCAAAAACAATATTTTGGCTCAGAGTCTAAGCTTCTCTCTAAATTTGGGAAATTTAAATCTGGATAAAGATGGAACAAAGAAAAACCATGCTGCAATACTAAGGATAGCAGATCTATGCCTCTGATTTTAAATAGATGCAAATGGTCATTGTCAGAAAAGTTACTATTCCTTTGGACATAATCATATCTTACAGTGACTAACAAGTCAGCTCTAATTATATATAGTTGGTTGAATCAGCTACATGATTTTTTTCCTTTGTGAAAAACCAACATTATCATGTCGAATCACTTTTCAAGGACCTTCAAAGTGGAGCAGTCTGCTGAGGTCAGAGATGAATCTTCTTTGTTAATGGACCCCAAAAGAACTTCGCAAGAAACTTTTTTTTTTTATAATGGGACTTCGTGTCTTTTGACTAGGGCTAGAGAAGACTTACGTGTTCAAAATTGCGCTTCGTACAAGAAATATAAAATGTCATTAGTTTTCTTTTCCTGAAAAGGGTGCCCTGAGCAATCATATTTGTATCCCAGTAACCTCAATGTATAAGCTAACCTGTCACTGTATTGCATCCTCAGATGAAATGCTTTATCATCTTCCCAGTCATTCAGTAGAAAAATGCAAGGAGGAAGACATGAATGATATTCTGGAGAAGAGGGGGGATCAAAGATGAAGTATAGTTTTTTTTCTCCCTGAAAAGGTGTTGGAAATCTTATGTTTCTCTTTTTTTTCTTACAGAAAAGACATATTCAGTCATTTTCACCCAGTTCCCAAATCACATCAAGGTGAAAATATACTTTTTTAAAAAAACTGATGGGCCAGATTTTCTCAAGGAAAAAAGTCAGCTCAACAGTCATTTACTTCAAATTTTCCCTAATTATCTTTATCTCAGTTGATTTCTCCCTTTACTTGCATTCTTTAGCATCTTATATACAATTTGAATGCATTATCAGACTTTTAAAAAATGTTCTTTTGCATGTGTTTATTTTAGAACTCATTTTAAATAATAAGCTTGTGTAGGGCAGCTATTCTATTATATGTTTTGCATCTTCTATAGTGTCTAGAAAACTGCCATGTATACTATAGGTGCTTAATAGAAATGATTAAAATAACATGTCCACAAATGTCCCTCGAAAGCCTCTATATTGGCAAAGAGTACTTTCAAGACTATTTAGTGTCAAATAAAAGGTGTGAAGTCCTTTGTGTTATTTTTCCTTGGTAGAGATATTATATAGGAGCTCTGTGACTTTACAATTTGGTATTGTTTATTGTATAAGTCATAGGTTGAAATTGATAGATTGATACATGGAGATAAGAATTCCTTTTATTAAAAAAAACTTTTAAAATGTATCAATGAAAGTTTCAAACCTTAGGAATATTACATCGAGATTGTGATCAAACTAGCTCCAGATTTTTTTTATTATTAGTGATGATGTCTGCTGATGTAAGTGAAGAGCTACCACAATTGCTTTGGTTAATAGTGGTTGGTAGTACAGAGTAGAGGAAAATACAGAAATATACAGCTGCTATGTAAGCCCTGAATAAAAAAATTTGGAAGATACATTCAGCTTCTGATTATCCATCTATGGATAATTTACACCCAACAATATATTTTAAATTTTATCACTGGCTAGCTTCTCATTACCCAGTCCCTCACTCTTTTCCTCTATAAATTATTTTGCAGTCTTTGGAAACTTCCACTTACTTGGATAGGTAGATTCAACAAAATGTAACCAGTTAGGTAAATTTATGGAGGAAAAAACTGCATGGAATGAGAAACAAAAAACATAGTTATAATATAGTAGATGCCACATTATGCAAATGTGTTAATGTGCTCATGCAGAAATGCTTTAGGGATTGTGAAAGTTCCTTTCACACATAGGTTGTTTATTTATTTTTTAAAGAATTATTTATTTATGAGAGAGAGAGAGAGGCAGAGAAATAGGCATAGGGAGGAGCAGGCTCCCCACAGGGAGCCCGATGTGGGACTCAATCCAGGATCCCAGGATCACACCCTGAGCCAAAGGCAGACGCTCAACTGCTGAGCCACCCAAGCATCCCAACATAGGTTTTATAATAAACATTTGCATCAGTCTCCAGTAATGAATTGAGTGAACTAATTGGTAATCCTTTGTGAAGAATATTGAATGCAGTTCACTGTTACTATAGATGTTGGCCAAACAGAATTTAGATCCCATGTGACATTGTATATTTTCAATATATTTAGTCAGTTGCCAAACAATGTGTGGAAAAGAAGTCTTTAGAATTAATGTGACAATACTAAAAGATTGAAAATTCCTAAAAGTGTGTGGATATATCTCTCTTCTGGACCCAGTATGGAATTCACTCAAAGTAAACGGAAAGATAACCCCATGTGTATTTGGATGAATGGGTAAGTGATACTGACTCTAACCCCCTCCCTAATGCATTCATTAATCATTTCTACAGTATAATATTAATGGAATATCCTTAAATCATGGACATTATCCTACTAAAAATTTCTTAAGAGCTATACAATTTACAATTGTGCCTTTTTAGACCAATTTTTTTCTTGCATCTTTGAACTCTTTTTGTATATTTGTCTTATCTATTTACAAGCACTTAAAGGAATGAGAACATAGCTCTCTTATCTTTTCTACTCCCCAAGGGCTATGCAATGTGGTATATACATACTATGTACTTGATAAATGTTGTTTGTGTGAAGGAATAACATGATGAATCTATTTTTTATTTTTATTTTTATTTTCGTTAGATGGTTTGTCTTCTTCAATTTTTTTTTATTTTACTATATTCTTTATTCTATTAATTTTTTTTATCTTTTATTGGAGTTCAATTTGCCAACATATAGCATAACACCCAGGGCTCATCCCACCAAGTGCCCCCCTCAGTGCCCATCACCCAGTCACCCCAACCCTGCACCCACCTCCCCTTCCACTACCCCTGATTCATTTCCCAGAGTAAGGTGTCCTTCATACTTTGTCACCCTCACTGATTTTCACTCATTTACTCTGCTTTCCCTTTATTCCCTTCCATTAATTTTTATATTCCCCAAATGAATGAGACCATATAATGTTTGTCATTCTCCGATTGACTTATTTCACTCGGCATAATACCCTCCAGTTCCATCCACATCGAAGCAAATGGTGGGTATTTGTCGTATCTAATGGCTGAGTAATATTCCATTGTATACATAGACCACATCTTCTCTATCCATTCCTCTTTTAATAGACACCGAGGCTCCTTCCACAGTTTGGCTATTGTGGACATTGTTGCTATAAGCAGGTGTCCCGGCGTTTCACTGCATCTGTACCTTTGGGGTAAATCTTCAGAGTGCAATTGCTGGGTCTTACAGCAGATCTATCTTTAACTCTTTCATGAACCTCCACACAGTTTTCAAGAGTGGCTGGACAAGTTCACATTACCACCAACAGTGCAAGAGGGTTCCCCTTTCTCCACATCCTCTCCAACATTTGTTGTTTCCTGTCTTGTTAATTTTCCCCATTCTCACTGGTGTGAGGTGGTATCCCATTGTGGTTTTGATTTGTATTTCCCTGATGGCCAGTGATGCGGAGCATTTCCTCATGTGCTTGTTGGCCATGTGTATGTCTTCTTCGGTGACATTTCTGTTCATATATTTTGCCCATTTTTATGATTGGATTGTTTGTTTCTTTGCTATTGAGTTTAATAAGTTATTTATAGATCTTGGATACTAGCCCTTTATCTGATACATCATTTGCAAATATCTTCTCCCATTCTGTAGGCTGTCTTTTAGTTTTGTTGACTGTATCCTTTGCTGTGCAGAAGCTTTTTATCTTGATTACGTCAAAATAATTCATTTTTGCTTTTGTTTCCCTTGCCTTCAGGGATGTATCTTGAAAGGAGTTTCTGTGGCCAAGTTCAAAAAGGGTGTTGCCTGTGTTCTTCTCTAGGATTTTGATGGAATTTTGTCTCACATTAAGATTTTTCATCCATTTTGAGTTTATCTTTGTGTATGGTGCAAGAGAGTTGCCCAGTTTCATTCTTCTGCATATGGATGTCCAATTTTCCCAGCACCATTTATTGAAGAGACTGTCTTTCTTCCAATGGATAGTCTTTCCTCCTTTGTCAAATATTAGTTGACCATAAAGTTGAGGGCCCACTTCTGGATTCTCTATTCTGTTCCATTGATCTATGTGTCTGTTTTTGTGCCAGTAGCACACTGTCTTGATGACCACAGCTTTGTAGTACAACCTGAAATCTGGCTTTGTGATACCCCCAGCTATGGTTTTCTTTTTTAATATTCCCCTGCCTATTCAGGGTCTTTTCTGATTCCACACAAATCTTAAGATAATTTGTTCCAACTCTCTGAAGAAAGTCCATGGTATTTTGATAGGGATTGCATTAAACGTGTAAATTGCCCTTACCCCTGCTTTTGAATAATTTAGGCCCAGTAGAGAATTACTTACCTTCACTGCAGGACACAACTCCTGTTATTCAAATATATCTTGCTGCCTGGTCCAGGCATTCTAAAATAAAATGAATCTGTGTCAATACTACTTTGACTCATTTCTTTTAACTTTGGAGCTGCAGTTACCCTCGCAAACTATCTCTTTTCCCTGATGCTAGTGTCACATATCATATTGAAACTGAACACTCACTCAAAGGAAAAGAAAACATAGTTTTTATTTTGAAAGAAACCAGTTATTAACTGAACATTTATTCTTAAATGGCTTATTAGTGTTCAGACTGCAAAAGTGTCATCTACTCTGAACAGTACCACACAATCTAACAGTTAAAGATGTCATTGCTGGGGCACCTGGGTGGCTCAGTGTTTGAGCATCTGCCTTTGGCCTAGGTCATGACCCTGGGGTCCTGGGATTGAGTCCTGTATCGGGCTCCCTGTGGGGAGCCTGCTTCTCCCTCTGCCTGTGTCTCTGCCTCTCTCTGTGAGTCTCTCATGAATAAATAAATAAAATCTTTAATAAAAAGTTTTCGGGATCCCTGGGTGGCGCAGCGGTTTAGCGCCTGCCTTTGGCCCAGGGTGCGATCTTGGACACCCAGGATCGAATCCCACGTCGGGCTCCCGGTGCATGGAGCCTGCTTCTCCCTCTGCCTGCGTCTCTGCCTCTCTCTCTCTTTGTGTGACTATCACAAAAAAAAAAAAAAAGTTTTCATTGCTGCACACAGAGGATATGGAAAATTTTAGCCTGCCAAACCCCCAGAGACACTTAGGGAAGAAATTAATTGTGAAAATACACATCTTAAGGAAAACACCTCAAGGTGTTTTCAATGACCAAATTAGCTTTATACATCTTTGGGGGTTGTCATTTGCAACATGTTTTAGATCACAAAGATACCAAAGCAGTAGTTCATCCTTTTCACCAGACTTCTATTAAGGGATGTAAAATCCCATAAGACAGCCTCTTGTTGAGGTTCTTGCTATTGTAGTAACTTCCTAACCAGCCTACCCTCCTCCTACATTGCCAGCACTCCAATCCATGCTCTCTGCCGCTGCTAGACTGACCTTTGTGAACTACAGCTTTGATCTTTTCATTAGTGTATAGATACTTCTTCTCTACCTTTGCTTTGGTGAATTAGAAACCCAGGGCTGTGACCCCACTCTTAATAATTGTGCTGGATCTTCTCTATCCATATTTGTGCGCTAACTCCTCCTGATATTATTTGACCATTTTATTATTGTTTTAGCCTTTCATCTTAGTCTCTTTATATATTTTTATCCTATTACATTGTATGTATTGTTGCTTGCCTCAAATTCTTTTTGGAACATGGAAAGGTGAAAATAAACAGATTCGTAATATGTCAAATCATTCTCCTTCTCAGAAGCTTTCAATGCCTCCATATTTTATACTAAATATATTCTGAACTTCTTAGTCTAGCTGATGCTCCCCATGTGTCCTCAACCCACTTTTGCAGTTTTATTGTCCACTATCCAAGGATATCCACTAGTCGTGTCCAGGACTTGCAGAAACTTATCGTGCAGCATTGAGATCAGATTTCACAGCACCCCAGGTGCTCCCAAGCATGTTTCCCAAACTGCCTGCCCTCCAGCCAGAGCCAGCACAAGTACCATTTCCAGAAGACCTTCATGGTGTCTCAGACTGGAAACTGCCAAATCATGACTTACTGGGACGCTCTGAGTTGCCTGGTGATGTCACGGCATTCCCCTGAGGTCTCCTTCCTGCCAGGCTTTGACGTTAAGATGTTGAGTACTGTCAACATGAAAAGCAGTCAGTACATTCCCATGCATGGCAAACAGATCCGAGGACTGGCTTTCAGCAGTGGGTCCAAAGGCTTACTGCTCTCGGCTTCCCTAGACAGCACTGTGAATCTAACCAGCCTGGAGACAAATACAGTGGTCCAGATGTATAATGCAGGACGTCCTCTCTGGAGTTGCTGCTGGTGTCTTGATGAAAGTAATCACATCTGTGCCAAACTGGTCAATGGTTCAATTCTGCTATTCTGTTTCTACCTTTGAAACATGAGCTGTCATATCCAGGAGTTAGTACCCCCCGAAAGCCAGATGCTTGCTGGTGTCCCTATCAAACACATCCCAGAGCTGTCCCATCTGCATTTCCATATGATAGGGTGTTGGCTGGAACTTTGGAGAACACTTCCTTCTGGGAGCTAAAACTGAGCTTTTCTCATTGGCCTCATGTGCTGCCCATAGAGCCAGGGGGCTACGTAGACTTTCAGACAGAGAGCAGCACCCAGCATTGTCTTGTGACCTACAGGCCTGATAAAAATCACAACACTTTACGAAGTGTGCTGATGGAGATGTCCTACAAGCTGGATGATGTTGGAGAGCCAGTCTGTACCAGTCATCCTGTACAAATGTTCCTTGGGGGACCCACTTGCAAACTACTGACAAAAGGTGCCATTTTCCAGAAGCCAAAGAATGATGGCAGCATCCTGGTGTGTACTGGTGATGAAACATAAAATTCTGCCCTGCTGTGGGATGCTGGCAGTGGCTCGTTGCTTCAGGAACTGTGGGCCAACCAGTCTGTCTTGGACATCTGCCCATTTGAGGTGAACTACAGTAGCTACTTGGCTACCTTAAGAGAATATGGTCTACATCTATAGGTGGGATGACTGTGTATGGAACGTATCAGGCTTGCTGCTGGTTTACATCAGATGTTGTTTGCTAGCAGCTAGCAGCCCTGAGCAAGATGTTGGCTTATTGCCTATGGTCTAGAACTTCTGGGATCATGGTTCCTTTGGGTTGATGTAACTCTAAGACTCCAGGTCACTGAAATACTACAGATTGTGTAATTGCAGTGTCCATCGAAAGAGTAAGTGACAGGTACTCTCATTTACATTATTCATGTCTTGGGTTAAAATCCTTCATGAATCTATAGTGAATCTATACTGAATCTCTATTTCTGATCAGACATTCCTCTGGACCTCTTTTAACATATGAGTGTACACCAAGCATTTTCTGAAGGATGTGACATCTGCCTAAGTGGTCATGTCACTTCAGCTCTATGACTTGGGAATGAATGCTTATATCCCGGAAGGGACTAATGATCTTCATGTTGCTTAGACACAGTGTGGATGCAGAAGAGTCTTCAGTTGAAAATAAGGGGGCACTATACAACTTGGTGAAGAATTTGCTCTATTTCTGACCTTGTGTGTTGACAACCTTTTAGTAATTTTGTCTCAACCCCACAGAAGTGTGTGGTAGAGTACTTCTGGTCTGCATTATGGCAGCAACAGATCTACTCCAGGTATCTTCTAAGCACGACATCACCAAAGAATCAAGGGCTTTAAATGATACACTGGACCAGATGGGTTTCACAGACATATACAGAACATTCCATCTGAACGGAACTAAAAACACAGTCTTCTCAAGTGCACATGGAACTTTCTCCAGAATACCACAAACTGGGTAACAAATCAGGCCTCAAGTGATACCAAAAGATTGGGATTGTCTCCTGAATATTTTCAGACCACAGGGCTTTGAAATGTGAACTCAATCACAAGAAGAAATTTGGAAGAAACTCAAACACGTGAAGGTTAAAGAGCATCCTGTTAAAATACAAATGGGTCAAACAGGAAATTAGAGAAGAATTCAAAAGATTCATGGAAACTAGTGAAAATGAAGATACAAGTGTTCAAAATCTTTGGGATACAGCAAAAGCAGTCCTAAGATGGAAAAACATCACAAGACAAGTATCCCTCAAAAAATTGGAAAGAATTTAAATACAAAAGTTAACCTCGCACCTAAAGGAACTGGAGAGAGAATAGCAAATAAAATCTACACCAAGCAGAAGAAGAGAGATAATAAGGTTCAAGCAGAACTCAATGAAATAGAGACCAAAAGAACTGTGGAACAGATTAACAAAACCTAGAATTGGTTCTTTGAAAGAATTAATAAGATAGATAAACCATTAGCCAGCCTTATTAAAAAGAAGAGAAAAAAGACTCAAATTAATAAAATCAAGAATGAAAGAGGAGAGATCACATTCAATAACAAGGAAATAAAAATGATTTTAAAAACCTATTATTGGTGTGTTTATGATACACCAATAAATTAGGCAATCTAGAAAAAATGGATGTATTACTGGAAACTCAAAATTACCAAAACTAGAACAGGAAGAAATAGAAAACCTGAGCAGGTCAATAACCAGGGAGGAAATTGAAGCAGTCATCAAAAACCTCCAAAGACACAAAAGTACAGGGCCAGATGGCTTCCCAGGGGAATTCTATCAAACGTTTAAAGAAGAAACCATACCTATTCTACTAAAGCTGTTCGGAAGGATAGAAAGGGATGGAATACTTCCAAACTCATTTTATGAGGCCTACATCACCGTAATTCCAAAGCCAGACAAAGACCCCACCAAAAAGGAGAATTACAGACCAATATCCCTGGTGAACACAGATGCAAATATTCTCAATAACATACTAGCCAATAGGATCTAACAATACATTAAGATTATTCACCATGACCAAATGGGATTTATCCCCAGGATGCAAGGCTGGTTCAAGACTCATAAAGCAATCAATGTGATAGATCATATCAACAAGAGAAAAAACAAGAACCCTATCATCCTCTCAATAGATGCAGAGAAGGCATTTGACAAAATACAGCATCCATTCCTGATCAAAAGTCTTCAGAGTGTAAGGATAGAGGGAACATTCTTCAGCATCTAAAAAGCCATCTACAAAAAGCCCACAGCAAATATCTTTCTCAATGGGAAAACACTGGGAACCTTTCCTCTAAGATTAGGAATGAGACAGGGACATTCACTCCCACCACTGCTATTCAACATAGTACTAGAAGTCCTAGCCTCAGCAATCAGGCAACAAAAAGAAATAAAAGGTATTCAAATGGGCAAAAAAGAAATCAAACTCTCCCTCTTTGCAGATGACATGATACTGTGCATAGAAAACCCAAAAGACTCCACTCCAAGATTGCTAGAACTCATAGAGCAATTCGGCAATGTGGCAGGATACAAAACCAATGCCCAGAAATCAGTGGCACTTATATCCACTAGCACTGAGACCGATGAAAGAGAAATTGAGGAGTCAATCCCGTTTATAATTGCACGCAAAAGCATAAGATATCTAGGAATAAATCTAACCAAAGAGGTAAAGGATCCATATCCTAAAAACTATAGAACACTTCTGAAAGAAATTGAGGAAGACACGAAAGGATGGAAAAATATTCCATGCTCATGGATTGGCAGAATTAATATTGTGAAAATGTCAATGTTACCCAGGGCAATTTACACGTTTAATGCAATGCCTATCAAAAAACCATGGACTTTCTTCAGAGAGTTGGAACAAATCATCTTAAAATTTGTGTGGAATCAGAAAAGACCCCGAATAGCCAGGGGAATATTGAAAAAGAAAAGCAGAGTTGGGGGCATCACAATGCCAAATTTCAAGTTGTGCTACAAAGCTGTGATCATCAAGACAGTGTGGTACTGGCACAAAAACCAACATATAGATCAATGGAACAGAATAGAGAATCCAGTTGTGGACCCTCAACTTTATGCTCAATTAATATTCGACAAAGGAGGAAAGAATATCCACTGGAAAAAGGGTAGTCTCCTCAATAAACGGTGCTGGTAAAATTGGAGATCCACATGCAAAAGAATGAAACTAGACCACTCCCTTTCACCATACACAAAGATAAACTCAAAATGGATGAAAGATCTAAATGTGAGACAAGATTCCATCAAAATCCTAGAGGAGAGCACAGGCATCACCCTTTTGAACTTGGCCACAGCACTTCTTGCAAGTTATGTCTGTGTAGGTAAGGGAAACAAAAGCAAAAATGAACTATGGGACTTAATCAGGATATAAAGCTTCTTCACAGGAAAAGAAACAGTCCACAAAACTAAAAGGCAACCTACAGAATGGGAGAAGATATTTGCAAATGACCTATCAGATAAAGGGCTAGTATCCAACATCTATAAAGAACTTATGAAACTCAACAGCAAAGAAACAAACAATCCAATCATGAAATGGGCAAAACAAGTGAACAGAAACTTTACCAAAGAAGACATACACATGGCTAAGAAGTACATGAGAAAATACTCTGCATCACTTGCCATCAGGGAAATACAAATCAAAACCACAGTGAGATACCACCTCACACTAGTGCCAGTGAGAATGGTGAAAATTAACAAGACAGGAAACAACAAATGTTAGAGTGGATGTGAAGAAAGGGGAACCCTCCTGCACTGTTGGTGGGAATGTGAACTGGTACAGCCAGTCTGGAAAACTGTGTGGAGGTTCTTCAAAGAGTTAAAGATAGAGCTACCCCTGACCTAGCATTTGCACTGGGGATTTCCCCAAATATTAGATGCAGTGAAAAACCAAGACACCTGCACCCCAACGTTTATAGCAGCAATGTCCACAATAGCCAAACCGTGGAAGGAGCCTCAGTGTCTATCGAAAGGTGAATGGATAATGAAGATGCGACACACACACACACACACACACACACACACAATGGAATATTACTCAGGCATTAGAAATGATGAATACCCACCATTTGCTTCAACTTGGATGGAACTGGAGGTTATTATGCCGAGTGAAGTAAGCCAATTGGAAAAGGACAATTATATGGTTTCACTCATACAGGGAATATAAGAAATAGTTAAAGTGATTATAGGGGAAGGGAGAGAAAATGAGTGGGAAATATCAGGGTGACAGGACATGAGAGACTCCTAACTCTGAGAAACGAACAAAGGGTAGTGGAAGGGGAGGTGCACAGGGGGATGGAGTGACTGGGTGATGGACACTGAGTGGGGCACCTGACAGGATGAGCGCTGAGTGTTATACTATATGTTGGCAAATCGAACTCCAATAAAAAAGTATACAAAAAAAAATACAAAAAGTAGGGATATAACATTTATATAACTTATATATTTACAATTCATATGGTTCATGAAAACAAAAAGAAAACATTGAGATTCCATGTTTTTTCAATAAATTGTTCAATGAATTAATGTGCTATAATATATGATCTAAATAACTTTATAATAAGAAATCACCAACAAAACTTAGTTGACAAACAGAATCATAAGACAGAGTAAAGTATAGCTCAGTTCTCCTGTTAGAATGTTAAAATTTTTTGTTTGATAACTAAGTGAAAAATAATTGGACATAATAGATCAATGTGACTTACACAGCAACCATTAGCAGTTACAGCTCAGATTCTGTTTTCAACGATTTCCTCATCAATGTGACATTCTACTTCTTTCTACGTCACAAGTGATGTAGTCTCCATTATTTGGCATTGGATTCACTGCACTGTGGATTTATTTGTGAGATTCTGAGCACATCTTTGTCACCTCAAACTAGACTGTTAAGCTGGCCCCTGATCCTGGGCTATTGGAAAGACACTAAAATATCTGAGTCTGACTGCTCAAATTTTACCCAAGTAGCATTCCTTCTACCTATTTACAAATTGCCGCCAAGAAAACACACTTTAATCTTTATAGAGATAATGTTTCCAGAAAGTAGCATTTACTATATTTATGTATCAATTCATTTGACCTTACTGATACCTCTTTTACCTGTTTCTCCAACATAAAATCCTTATTACCTTAGAAACCTCTAACTTTCTTTTAGAATTTTAAATAAAATCAAGCCCATATATGAAAGTAAAGACATGGAATCTTTTTAAAGCTGAGAATAAGTATGATGCAAGCAGTAATAATACAAGGCAGAAATCATTTGCTTTAAAGACTGTATCAAATATTATAGGATGTCCCATTGTGAAAAGCAGTCTATTGCAGAATTAGCAATCAAGGCTTTATGCCAACCTCCTGTTAAAACTTGTTTGGAACCTTAGCATGAGAAAGCCTGCAGCAACTTAAACTACTGTGGTTCACCTGAAATACATTTATAGTTACAAAAAACACAGCAAAACATCTACAAAGGAAAGATAGCACTAGAGATTTAGAAGGGCAAGTTAGTAAAGCTTCCCAGAATTATCTCAGGCCTGTCAGGGAATGTTAAAAAAGAGGTTTCCCCAACAGCTGCCAGAGACAGAACTGGAGATGCCACAAGTTAAAGGAAGCAAACACAGGGTGGAAGGACCCAAGGGATTTCTATGTTGTAGGCTCAGAGTGAGGAAATGTAGATAGGCACTAACCTCTGAAGTAGAGAAATATAAAAAGAAATTGAATGGGTTAAGCCTTGTATGATCAACACAGTCTGTACACAAACAAGGAGATATATTCCATAATATGCAAAGTACTCATTACAGTGATTGCCAAAGAGTGTTTCTTAGCTGCTACTTTAGATAGGATAAAACTAAATTTACACATGTGTTAATACATTAGGAGCTTAATCAGAAACACTCAAAAATGCATTTGCAAAAGAAAATAGTATATTTGAGTGCTTGCTTTGGCAGTGTATATACTAAAATTGTAATGATACAGAGAGATTAGCATGGCCCCTGCGCAAGGATGACACGCAAATTTGTGAAGTACTTAATTAAAAGAAAAGAAAAAAATAGAATATATGAGTCAAAAAAAGGCAGCATGGAAAGTTCCAAGTAATTATACTCTTAAAGATTGCAAGCATTTGAGTCAAGTTCATGATAAATTCAGAAGTAATATTCAGAAATTTAAAAAGATATCAACTATTATCAATGGGTTATTTTTGCCTCAATTTATACTAGCCAAGTAACTCATCCTCTTTCATTTCTCTTTCTTATATTCTTCTAAGTCATTCATAGGCCAAATATATGTTAAATGGAAATTCACTAGAGATTTATGTTAAGAAACTTCACAATAAAATGTAGATCGATGTTGATTATATCTCTATCATAGTGTTCATAGTAACTTTAGACATGCTGTAGAAATAATGTACAGAATATTCGATGCATTTATTCTATGAGGAGTTATAAATCTAAGATTGCACCAGATAGCTATCACTCTTCTAATGTATTACAAGACACTGTCTTCTCACAAAGAGATGGAAAAATATTCCATGCTCATGGATTGGAAGAATTAATATTGTGAAAATCTCAATGTTACCCAGGACAATTTACACGTTTAATGCAATCCCGATCAAAATACCATGGACTTTCTTCAGAAAGTTAGAAGAAATATTTTTTAAGATTTGTGTGGAATCAGAAAAGACCCCGAATAGCCAGGGGAATTTTAAAAAAGAAAACCATACCTGTGGGCATCACAATACCAGATTTCAGGTTGTACTACAAAGCTGTAGTCATCAAGACAGTGTGCTACTGGCACAAAAACAGACACATAGATCAAGGGAACAGAATAGAGAACCCAGAAGTGGACCCTGAACTTTATGGTCAACTAATATTCAACAAAGGAGGAAAGACTATCCATTGGAAGAAAGACAGTCTCTTCAATAAATGGTGCTGGGAAAATTGGACATCCACATGCAGAAGAATGAAACTAGACCACTCTCTTTCACCATACACAAAGATAAACTCAAAATGGATGAAAGATCTAAATGTGAGTCAAGATTCCATGAAAATCCTAGAGGAGAACACAGGCAACACCCTTTTTGAACTTGGCCACATCAACTTCTTGCAAGATACATCCACGAAGGCAAAAGAAACAAAAGCAAAAATGAACTATTGGGACTTCATCAAGATAAGAAGCTTTTGCACAGCAAAGGATACAGTCAACAAAACTAAAAGACAACCTACAGAATGGGAGAAGATATTTCCAAATGACGTATCAGATAAAGGGCTAGTTTCCAAGATCTATAAAGAACTTCTTAAACTCAACAACAAAGAAACAAACAATCCAATCATGAAATGGGCAAAAGACATGAAGAGAAATCTCACAGAGGAAGACATAGACATGGCCAACATACACATGAGAAAATGCTCTGCATCACTTGCCATCAGGGAAATACAAATCAAAACCGCAATGAGATACCACCTCACACCAGTGAGAATGGGGAAAATTAACAAGGCAGGAAACCACAAATGTTGGAGAGGATGCGGAGAAAAGGGAACCCTCTTACACTGTTGGTGGGAATGTGAACTGGTGCAGCCACTCTGGAAAACTGTGTGGGGGTTCCTCCAAGAGTTAAAAATAGACCTGCCCTATGACCCAGCAGTTGCACTGTTGGGGATTTACCCCAAAGATTCAGATGCAATGAAACGCCGGGACACCTGCACCCCGATGTTTCTAGCAGCAATGTCCACAATAGCCAAACTGTGGAAGGAGCCTCGGTGTCCATCGAAAGATGAATGGATAAAGAAGATGTGGTTTATGTATACAATGGAATATTACTCAGCCATTAGAAATGACAAATACCCACCATTTGCTTCGACGTGGATGGAACTGGACAGTATTATGCTGAGTGAAGTAAGTCAATCAGAGAAGGACAAACAGTGTATGTTCTCATTCATTTGGGGAATATAAATAATAGTGAAAGGGAATCGAAGGGAAGGGAGAAGAAATGTGTGGGAAATATCAGAAAGGGAGACAGAACATAAAGACTCCTAACTCTGGGAAATGAACTAGGGGTGGTGGAAGTGGAAGAGGGCGGGGGGTCGGGGTGACTGGGTGACGGACACTGAGGGGGGCACTTGACGGGATGAGCACTGGGTGTTATTCTGTATGTTGGTAAATTAAACACCAATAAAAAATAAATTTATTATAAAAAAAGACACTGTCTTCTAATGTATTCTAATGTATTGCAGTGCATTTTAAAGGTTGTTTTTTTACCTAAAAAGCTGGATAACAGGATATTAGTGAGCTTACTTAAAGCCACACTCCCTGAACTCAATAAAATATACAAATATTTTTTAAGCTCCAGTATAATTCAAACTACTTTCTACATTTTAACATTAGATAAATCTGGACTCCTAACTAAATAAATAAGTTGAGTGATAAATTTTAATAAAGTGATGATAATATCTTAACATTGGGAAGTCAGAACAAAGTAAGAACCTTATGTTATACATTTGTATTATGTGTTTTTAGACAACATTCCTTAAGAATGTTTATCCTATATTTATACAATAGTTTTCCCTAACATTAGGACCTCCACCCTCCAAATTCCACCATACCAAGTCAATCTACTATCATCAACTAAACTTCTCATTGTCAATGCTGTCTCTGCACTTTTTCAGAGTCCCCCTATTTTAAATATTCTCATGGTGCCTTCCCAAAGAATACACAAATGCTCCAATCTCTTTATACTTCATTTGAATTTTCAGGTACTTTATCAAAACATCTGATGAGTCCCAGTCTCTACATAACTTTCCACAACTTTTAATTGCTCCAGCACTACTTAATAGTTTATATCACAAGATCCTAATCTTGCTCATATTAAGAATTATTTTCTGGGAATGATGTAAAGCTTGTTCTTACAAGATCTCAAATTCCTTCAGGAGAGGAGTCAAACACTACAGTTGATCTTACATAGTATCTACTTCAGTGTTGTCTTTCAGCCAAAAGGCCTTTCTTTGTGTTCTTAGCACTGTACAATGTATTATAGATGTGAGTAAAGATTATTGTCTATGCCTAGAGTAGACTATGAATAAATGTTTCGTGTACAAATGAGTACATGCAGTAATTGATTGTATTTAGCCGATCTGTGCATATTTCTTGGATTTGAGTATCTTTCCCCTGGGCTCTAGAATTTCTGTGGAAGGGCCACCTTTCCAAGCATTCTCTTTTAAATACATCTTCTAATGCAAACAGAAATTTGCAACACTTATCAGTAAATTACCAGCATTTAAGTTCAACCATTATAAGCATTTCAAATGTGTGAGTGATGCCTAAGCCAAATAATAAATAAACTCTGAACTTCAGAGTAGTGTGAAGGAATAGAAGGGGCACTGGGCTAAGAGTCAGGACTCTGGGTTCTATCATTAGATTTTTTTTTATAATATTGGACAGGTTACTTAGCCTCCTTAGACCTGCTTCTTATATATCCATCCTTTAAACTCTTGTGTCTCAAACTGTGGTCTGTGGACCAGCAGCATGAGTATCACCTAGGAACTTGTTAGAAATGCAGAATCTCAAGCCCCATTCTAGACGTACTGAATTAGGGATTAAGGTCTACATTTTAATAGGATTTGCCAACTTATCTGTATATATATTAATGTTTGAAAGGCACTTCCCTGGATTTTGAGATTTTTTAAGAAAAAGGACTATCATATTTACCACTATATCCCCTAACATCTATTAAAGAGCCTAATACATAGTAGGCATTCGATAATTTGTACAAAGGATGAAATAAAATGTGAAAAGAAAGGGCCTTTCTATTTTCTGGTCCTTTCCAAGTCTAATACTCTGTAATTGTAGGCAAAATTAAACTGATTTATTTTAACATAGACAAAATGGGACTTGAGACTAAATCCTGCTTGGGGGCTAATGTCTCTGACATATTTTTCCATTTGCTAAGTAATAAATTGTATGCTAACTCATAGTATAATATTCTAGATCAATTTAGACGAAAAACACTGGAGACTAAGGGTGTGTGTGTGTGTGTGTATGTGTGTGTGTGTGTTCCTTCTACAATCATTATTTGTGTAAACCCACTGAGATCCTGGATCTTGACATTAAAAATGTTTGGTAAGTTTTCAGAAGTGAAAAAAAGGTTGTCCTGGCCAGCTGTTTTTATAGCTTCTGTCTACTAGCCAGCTTTAAATAATAACAGAAAGAGAATGTATACCATTATTTACAGATACTGTCAAACCATGTGCACTGAATTTCTTGTCCCTCTTCCACTACTTGTCTCTTGCTTTCAGAGAGTTTAAATAATCTCATACCCACTGCTTGTCTTACTTGAACTTAACTCACTTGGCTTTCACTTTTCTCTAAATATAAATTTCATAAGCTCTTATCTTCTCTAACAACTCAGTTATTACAGCAACCTTCTAAGTAAAAATTAAAAATGCAGGAATGCTCATATTGCAATAACGTCTAATATTTTTCTGCCATTGCAGTTGGAAAATATAGGTGTTGTTATCTAATTACCAATTATATTGAACAGAAAATACATTTGACCCTTGAACAACAGGGGTTTGAACTGCATGGGCCTACTTATACACAGATTTGTTTCCAATAAATATAGTACAGTACTGTAAATGTATATTTTCTGCCTTATGATTTTGTTCATAACATTTTCTTTTCTCTAGATTACTTTATGAAAAAATACAGTATATAATATATAACATACAGAATATGTGTTAATTGACTCTGTATGTTATTGGTAAGGCTTCCAGTCAATAGGAAGCTACTAGTAGCTAAGTGTTGGGGGAGTTAAAAGTTATATGCAGATTTTTGACTGTGTAGGGGTTCAGCATCCCATTCCCTGTATTGTTTAAGGATCATCTGTATCTACATCTATTAACTTCGGGTATCAGATTTGCAAGCATCAAAAATACAAATGGCTTTCATTTATTTCTGTAAAATCCTAATGAATTATCTACCTTAATGCCTATCCATATTTACTGAATAAATTCTCTACAAACACGAATGCAACTGTGCTACTTGCATAATTTCTGTAACTAATTATGGTACCTTTCTGAAAATCTCCAGCAAATTCCCATCCCTTTATTTTCTGAATGAGTGAACTACCCACTTATGTAGATTTATGGGAACACGTGGTATTATGAGTAATGATGGCCAGAAAAGTATAGTGATGAAAATGTTAAAAAAAAAAATAGCCCCATCTGTGTCCTATACCAAAATACTGTTACTGCTTCAGAGCAAAAGGCTGAAAGTCAGGCTATGGAAAGGAAACAATATTTCTGTAGAATAAGGCTTTAGGTTTCTCTCTCTTTGTATGTGCCAATAAAACAGAATTATGGAATTAACTATCATACTCCCTACTACTATCCTAAGAAGTCTAAACATTTGTGCTATAGGCACCTCAAATGTTTGTGCTATTATAAACTCTCCCATTAATGATCTTCCTAAAAGAATGGAGAGGCATTGATCAATGATACTAGCTTGCTAATTCATATATCATGGATGAAAATAATGATGTTTTGTTGTTACTACTAAGATTTTTAGCAGAATTCATATCAAATTGTTTCATAACTAATAGTTAAAAACCTTGCTGGGAGAGAAATATGACCCAGATAACCACAAATGGTTTGAAATTTGGCTAAAAAGCAAACCACCTAACTAATTGAAAAGTCTGAATTTCCTCTTTTGACACTTGAAGTGTTTCTAAGATATACATAAACAAGTCATAAAAAAAATACCCTGTGGTACCGAAAAACACCAGTCATTCACTCAAGAAACATTACTAGGTACTTTGAGCTACTCAAGTACAGTTTTTCTGCATGTTTTTATGTGGTAATTTAGTTGTCTGTGGCTTCCCTACACCCATTAGTCAAACCTCAAATATCTTAAAAACTGCCTGGCATGTTCTAAAATCTAACTGACCCTTTTTAAGTACAATCCTGACAAGAGCTATAAAGCAGTGTATTCATTTCCAAGATCTGGTGTTTAAAAAAAAAAAGTGCCACTAATTGAGTTGCTTAAAACCAGACTCTTATTCTTTCACAGATATAGAGGCTAGAAGTCTGAAATAATGGTGTTGGCAAAGTCATGCTCCCTCTGTAGCCTCTACAGGTGGATCCTTCCTTGCTTCATCTAACTTTTGATAGCCCCAGACTTTCCTTGGTTTATGGCAGCATAATTCCAATCTCTGCCTCTGTCTTCACATGGCTTCTTTGTATCTGTCTGTGTCAAGTTTCAAGTTTTTCCTATTATAATGTGACAGCAGTTACATTGGATTAGAACCCACCTTCATCCATTATGACCTCATTTTATTTAATTAATTCTCCAAAACCCCTGTTTCCGAAGAAGGTCACATTAACAGATACCAAGGATTAGGCTTCAACATATCTTTTGCGGGACACAATTCAACCCATAACACTGGGCAAAATGATGCCCCTTTGGGTTCTATATTTCTTTAATTCTTCTATTCAAAGTTGAACAAGAACTTCAATTGCATTCTATATTACTAATTTTAATATATTATTTGTAAAACACTGACTAAATGTAGTACACAGTAAATGCAAGCAAGGAGATTCAATTTACTTATTTTCATTAATATAAATTAAATATCTTCCAGATCCTACACTGAATAAATAAATACACATCTTGGAACTAGAATCAAGTACACAGGCATTAAAGACCAAAAACCACCGATATCACAGGCTCTGTGTGGTCATTGCCTTTAAACAAACTGTTACGATCTGTACCAACTGATACTTCCAGGTGGTGAACAAACCAAGCCTCAGGGAAGCTACATTGCTTCAATCTAGCTGCAGGGTAACATGTATTGCAAAAACCCTTTTTTTTTATTGGAGTTCAATTTCCCAACATAGAGCATAACACCCGGGGCTCACCCCATCAACTACCCCCTCAGTGCCCATCACCCATTCACCCCAACCCCCCACCCACCTCCCTTTGCACCACCCCTTGTTAATTTCCCAGAGTTAAGTGTCTCACATGTTTTGTCACCCTCACTGATATTTTCTCTCATTTTCTCTCCTTTCCCTTTTATTATTTTTTATATTCCCCAAATGAATGAGAACATATAATGTTTGTCCTTCTCTGATTGACTTATTTCACTTAGCAAAATACCCTCCAGTTCCATCCATGTCAAAGCAAATGGTGAGTTTTTGTCATTTCTAATGGCTGAGTAATATTCCATGGTGTACATATACCACATCTTCTTTATCCATTCATCTTTCAATGGACACCGAGGTTCCTTCCACAGTTTGGCTATTGTGGACATTGCTGCTATAAACATCAGGGAGCAGGTGTCCTGGCGTTTCACTGCATCTGTATCTTTGGGGTAAATCCCCAGCAGTGCAATTGCTGGGTCGTAGGGCAGATCTATTTTTAACTCTTTGAGGAACCTCCACAGTCCATGCTCATGGATTGGAAGAATTAATATTGTGAAAATGTGAATGATACCCAGAGCAATGTACACATTTAATGCAATCCCGATCAAAATACCATGGACTTTCTTCAGAGAGTTGGAAAAAATCATCTTAAGATATGTGTGGAATCAGAAAAGACCCCGAATAGCCAGGAGAATATTGAAAAAGAAAACCATAGCTGGGGGCATCACAATGCCAGATTTCAGGTTGTACTACAAAGCTGTGGTCATCAAGACAGTGTGCTACTGGCACAAAAACAGACACATAGATCAATGGAACAGAATAGAGAATCCAGAAGTGGACCCTCAACTCTATGGTCAACTAATATTCAACAAAGGAGGAAAGACTATCCACTGGAAAAAAGACAGTTTCTTCAATAAATGGTGCTGGGAAAATTGGACATCCACATGCAGAAGAACGAAACTAGACCATTCTCTTACACCATACACAAAGATAAACTCAAAATGGATGAAAGATCTAAATGTAAAACAAGATTCCATCAAAATCCTAGAGGAGAACACAGGCAACACCCTTTTTGAACTTGGCCACAGCAACTTCTTGCAAGATACATCCATGAAGGAAAGAGAAACAGAAGCAAAAATGGATTAATGGGACTTAGTCAAGATAAAAATCTTCTGCAAAAGAAACAGTCAACAAAACTAAAAGGCAACCTACAGAATGGGTGAAGATATTTGCAAATGACCTATCAGATAAAGGGCTAGTATCCAAGATCTATAAAGAACTTATGAAACTCAACAGCAAAGAAATAAACAATCCAATCATGAAATGGGCTAAAGACATGAACAGAAATTTCACAGAGGAAGACATAGATATGGCCAACAAGCACAGAAATCCACTCTTAAAAATATATCTCCCTTAGGTAATGTAGGTGATTCTTAATTGCCTTCCTTCTCCTTAAAACTGTCCTGGGGAAAAGTAAGTAGTACATAATTTCTATTATTTGATGAGGTTAATATTTATGGGGATGCTGATGGTGGATGAAATTGCTGTCTCTGCTGTGGAAAGACAATCAGTCACAGTGGCAAGATTGAATACGAGTGTCCTAAGGAAAGTACAAGCTCTATTATAGGCTATCGAGTTGATCCAACACTGCCAGAACAATGCTTTCTAGGAAGAATTTTTGGATTATTTTGCTGCCAAACCTGATTAATTTAATTTAAAAAAAAAAAAAAAAACAAGCAGGTGGCAATGACACTCGCTATCCTAATAGGGAGGAATGGTATACCAGATCCCTGCACCTAAGACTTTCTGAGCCTTTTAACTCTTGAATCAAGTTCTAAAACTACCCCAAACTCTGAGATCAATTATCCTCCTAGGCAGAAGGAAGACAGGGAGCCCTAGGGCAGCCAATAGCTTACCTGTTCTGTATCAAGGTGCCCTCCTGGTGTCCCTATGGTGGCTTGTACTCTGGTTCTCACTGTTTTCTGTGTATCACATTCTAATAGGTAGCCTAGGTCCTAAAACTAGATCTTGTTCTTCTGCCTGAATCTCTGCATGCACGAAGAATGGTTCCTACACCATTCTTCCAAGTCTGGGATTATGACCAACCACTGAGTCTTGGCAGAACCTTGGGCTCCATCTTAAATTTCGGTTTCTATTGCTAGCTTATGATGCCCACTGAAGGCCTACCTGAAGCCAATTGGCCTGCTGTTCATGTCTATATTGTCTGTCAGAACTTGGTGGCAGACCTCCTTGGATCTCAGTTTATACTCTTGTATCTCATATTTTTATCCTGCCCTTCTAGTAATAAGTCAGATATGGGTTCCAGTCAATCTTGGTCTGACCCATTCTAAACTCCAATTATGAATTGGGATGATTGTTAAAAAGTGAGAACTCTGACTGAATAAGCAGTCAAAATGTAAGCACTTCCTTGAAATAAAAACTATAGTCACATAGTGACTTGTGTCACAGATTAATTAGGGTACTTGACATTTTCTACTATTACTTACATTCTATATTTTGAAGGATTGGGACTTCTGTTTTCCCCCAGGTAATCTAGGTGCTTCTTATTTGCTTCTTTCTTCTTTTTCTTTCTAGCACTGCATGCAGGATCAAGCCTCTGTTTATCCATTTATTAGGATTCTTTATTTCAAGCATTGTTTCAAGCTTAAATCTTCAAGGAATGTCTTTAATTTTATACAGGGTTTCATATTGATGTTGACATCTTTTAGAATGTGATTATAGCTCTCAGATTCATCAGATGAAGGCATATTTGCCTAATGAGAAACGCCTGTTGTGAACTGAATTGTGTTCCTTCAAATGTCCTATGTTGAATTTCTAGCCACCAGTACTTCATAATGTGACTATGTTTTGACATAGGGCCTATAAAGAGGTATTTAGGTTCCTGAGGTCATAAGGATGGGGCCCTAATCTGTTAAGACTAGTATCCTTATACTAAGAAGAAGAGACAAAAGAGATGTGCACTCACAGAGAAAAGGCCATGTGAAGACATGGCAAGAAGACAGCCATCTGCAAGCTAAGAAGAGAGGCCTCAGGAGAACCAATCCTGCTGATACCTTGATCGGACTTCTAGCCTCCAGAATCATGAGAAAGTAAATATCTATTGTTGAAACCACTCAGTCTGTGGTATTTTGTTACACCAGACCTAGCAAACTAATACACATGCCTTAAGGTCATAGTTCTCAAGAAAAGATGATCTTTGATACTTTCGTAATATCTTGTTCTTGATAATTGATGCTTTCCTAGGAAGTAAGCTATAAGCCTGTACAACTTGTACTAAAAAATAATATATTCTAACAATAACTGTCAAACACTAACTGTGGCTAGAAGATTCAGAAAGTGATTAATAGTCAAGAAACCTGATTATGAGGCGGGGCAAGATGCCGGAAGACTACGGTCCCCAAGTCACCTATCCCCAGAAAATTACATACATAACTTTCAAATCATCCTGAAAACCTACAAATTCGGCTTGAGATTTAAAGAGAAAACAGCTGGAATTCTACAGTGAGAAGAGTTCGCGCTTCTATCAAGGTCGGAAGACGGGGAAAATAAAGAAATAAAGAAACAAAAGGCATCCAAGAGGGAGGGGAGCCAGACTAAGGTCAGGGCGAGTGCCCCCAGGACAGGAAAGCCCCTTCCCAGAGAAGCAGGGGCTTCACCAACCTTCCCGGACCAAAAAGCACTCCCAGGGAATTGGAGCAGGATCCTAGGAGGGGTGGGGATGCCCTCAGGCTCCCAGGGGCACTAGCAGAGGAACTGCGCCTGGAGGGAGAGCGCATCACACCTCGGGCCGAACTCCCTAAAGGGCTGAAGCCCACACCCGGCTGGACCCGGGAGCGGCTTGGGGGGCTGCTCGGGCAGAGACTCCACGCGGAAGGAGGGAGCTGCGCGGCCGGGAGTGCGATTCCAGCAGCGCAGCCCCGGGAGCACAGGGCACTGGGGGACACAGCCCAAGATCCTGTGCTCCCACCAGACAGGCAGAGGCCAAGAGGGCACACTACAGCAAGGACACTCCCGCTGCAGGGCAGCCCTGAGCTGGGCATATCAGCGGCCCCGCCCCCGGAGGATCCAGCCCCTGCAGATGGAGAGCTCCTCAGTTACTGCAGGAACAGATTCTAGGACTGGAGAATTGGCCTCTGCCAATATTGTTGTTCCTCCTGGGGCCTGATAGGATAAACAACCCCCACTGAGCCTCACAGTGGCCTCACAGGATAAACAGGTTAAACCACTTTCACTGAGCCATGCACCAGCCAGGGGGCTGAACAGCTCCCCCCAGTGCTCACACCTGAGAATAAGCACAGCAGGTCCCTCCACCAGAAGACCAGCTAGACAGACAAGGGCAAAACAAATTATTGACCAAGCAGCACTGGAAAGCTCCAGGGAAAGTCAAGGGATTTACAGTATACAGAATCAGTGGATACTCCCCCTTGTTTTTTGTTTTCTGTTTGCTTCCCCCACATTTTTTTTCTTTTCTTCATTTTTTTTTCTTTTCTTCTTTTTCTTCTCTCTTTTTCTCCATTTCCCAACACAACTTGTTTTTGGCCACTGCACTGAGCAAAATGACTAGAAAGAAAAACTCACCTCAAAAGAAAGAATCAGAAACAGTCCTCTCTCCCACAGAGTTACAAAATTTGGATTACAATTCAATGTCAGAAAGCCAATTCAGAAGCACTATTATAAAGTTACTGGTGGCTCTAGAAAAAAGCATAAAGGATTCAAGAGACTTCATGACTGCAGAATTTAGATCTAATTAGGCAGAAATTAAAAATCAATTAAATGAGATGCAATCCAAACTAGAGGTCCTAATGATGAGGGTTAACGAGGTAGAAGAACGAGTGAGGGACATAGAAGACAAGTTAATGGCAAAGAGGGAAACTGAGGAAAAAAGAGAAAGACAATTAAAAGACCATGAGGTTAGATTAAGGGAAATAAACGACAGCCTGAGGAAGAAAAACCTACGTTTATTTGGGGTTCCCAAGGGCGCCGAAAGGGACAGAGGGCCAGAATATGTATTTGAACAAATCCTAGCTGAAAACTTTCCTAATCTGGGAAGGGAAACAGGAATTCAGATCCAGGAAATAGATTCCCCCCATAAAATCAGTAAAAACCGCTCAACACCTCGACATTTAATAGTGAAGCTTGCAAGTTCCAAAGATAAAGAGAAGATCCTTAAAGCAGCAAGAGACAAGAAGCCTCTTTCATGGGGAGAAATATTAGATTAACAGCAGACTTCTCCACAGAGACCTGGCAGGCCAGAAAGGGCTGGCAGGATATATTCAGGGTCCTAAATGAGAAGAACATGCAACCAAGAATACTTTATTCACCAGGTTCTCATTCAGGATAGAAAGAGGGATTAAAAAAAATAATAAAAAAGAAAAAAAGAAAAAAGAAAAAAGAGAGATAAAGAGCTTCCAAGATAGAAACTGAAAGAATATGGGACCACCAAACCAGTTCTCCAAGAAATATTAAGGGGGACTCTATAAAAGAAAGAGGAAGTCCAATGGAACAATCCACAAAAACAAGGACTGAATAGGTATCATGATGACACTAAATTCATATCTTTCAATAGTAACTCTGAACGTGAATGGGCTTAAAGACCCCATCAAAAGGAACAGGGTTTCAGACTGGATAAAAAAGCAAGACACCCCCAAAAATAAAAATAAATAAAAAAGCAAGACCCGTCTATTTGCTGTCTACAAGAGACTCATTTTAGACACAAAGACACCTACAGCCTGAAAATAAAAGCTTGGAGAACCATGTACCATTCAAATGGTCCTCAAAAGAAAGCAGAGTAAGCCATCCTTATATCAGATAAACTAAAGTTTCTCCCGAAGACTGTAGTGAGAGATGAAAAGGGACACTATATCATACTTAAAGGATCTATCAAACAAGAGGAGTTAACAATCGTCAATATTTATGCCTCAAATGTGGGAGCTGCCAAATATATCAATCAATTAATAACCAAAGTTAAGACATACTTAGATAATAATACACTTATACTTGGTGACTTCAGTGTAGCACTTTCTACAATCGATAGGTCTTCTAAGCACAATATCTCCAAAGAAACAAGAGCTTTAAATGATACACTGGACAAGATGGATTTCACAGATATTTACAGTACTTTACATCCAAACACAACTGAATACACATTCTTCTCAAGTGCACAAGGAACTTTCTCCAGAAGAGACCACATACTGGGTCACAAATCAGGTCTGACCCGATACTAAAAGATTGGGATTATCCCCTGCATATTTTCAGACCATAATGCTTTGAAATTAGAACTAAATCACAAGAAGAAGTTTGGAAGGATTTCAAACACTTGGAGGTTAAGGATCATTTTGTTAAAGATGAAAGGGCCAACCAGGAAATTAGAGAAGAATTAAAAAGTTTCATGGAAACTAATGAGAATGAATATACAACCTTTCAAAATCTTTGGGATACACCAAAAGCAGTCCTGAGGGGGAAATACATCGCAATACAAGCATCCATTCAAAAACTGGAAAGAACTCAAATACAAAAGCTAACCTTACACCTAAGGGAGCTAGAGAAAAAACAGCAAATAGATCCTACACCCAGCAGAAGAAGACGGTTAATAAAGATTGGAGCAGAACTCAATGAAATAGAGACCAAGAGAACTGTGGAACACATCAACAAAACCAGGAGTTGGTTCTTTGAAAGAATTAATAAGATAGATAAACCATTAGCCAGCTTTATTAAAAAGAAGAGAGAGAAGACTCAAATTAATAAAATCATGAATGAGAAAGGAGAGATCACCACCAACACCAAGGAAATACAAACGATTTTAAAAACATATTATGAGCAGCTATACGCCAATAAATTAGGCAATCTAGAAGAAATGGATGCATTTCTGGAAAACCACAAACTACCAAAACTGGAACAGGAAGAACTAGAAAACCTGAACAGGCCAATAACCAGGGAGGAAGTTGAAGCAGTCATCAAAAACCTCCCAAGACACAAGAGTCCAGCGCCAGATGGCTTCCCAGGGGAATTCTATCAAACGTTTAAAGAAGAAATCATACCTATTATACTAAACCTGATCGGAAAAATAGAAAGAGATGGAATACTTCCAGACTTGTTCTATGAGGCCTTCGTCACCTTAATTCCAAAACCAGACAAAGACCCCACCAAAAAGCAGAATTATAGACTAATATCCCTGATGAACATGGATGCAAAAATTCTCAACAAGATACTGGCCAATAGGATACAACATTACATCAAAAATATTATTCACCATGACCAAGTGGGATTTATCCCCGGGACACAAGGCTGATTCAAAACTCATAAAACAATCAATTTGATTGATCATATCAGCAAGAGAAAAAACAAGAACCATAGGATCATCTCAATAGATGCAGAGAAAGCATTTGACAAAATACAGCATCCATTCCTGATCAAAACTCTTCAGAGTGTAGGGATAGAGGAACATTCCTCAGCATCTTAAAAGCCATCTATATAAAGCCCACAGCAAATATCATTCTCAATGAGGAAGCACTGGGACCCGTTCCCCTAAGATCAGAAACAAGACAGGGATGTCCACTCTCACCACTGTTCTTCAACATAGTACTAGAAGTACTAGCCTCAGCAATCAGACAACAAAAAGAAATAAAAGGCATTCAAATAGGCAAAGAAGAAGTCAAACTCTCCCTCTTCACCAATGACATGATACTCTACATAGAAAACCCAAAAGCCTCCACCCCAAGATTGCTAGAACTCATACAGCAATTTGACAGTGTGACAGGATACAAAATCAATGCCGATAATTCAGTGGCATTTCTTTCCACTAACAATGAGACTGAAGAATGAGAAATTAAGGAGTCAATCCCATTTACAATTGCACCCAAAAGCATAAGATACCTAGGAATAAACCTAACCAAAGAGGTAAAGGATCTATACCCTAAAAACTACAGAACACTTCTGAAAGAAATGGAGGAAGACACAAAGAGATGGAAAAATATTCCATGCTCATGTATTGGAAGAATTATTATAGTGAAAATGTCAATGTTAACCAGGGCAATTTACACGTTTAATGCAATCCCTATCAAAATACCATGGACTTTCTTCAGAGAGTTGGAACAAATCATCCTAATATTTATGTGGAATCAGAAAAGACCCCGAATAGCCAGGGGAATATTGAAAAAGAAAACCATAACTGGGGGCATCACAATGCCAGATTTCAGGTTGTACTACAAAGCTTTGGTCATCAAGACAGTGTGGTACTGGCATAAAAACAGACACATAGATCAATGAAACAGAATAGAGAACCTAGAAGTGGACCCTGAACTTTACGGTCAACTAATATTCGATAAAGGAGGAAAGACTATCCATTGGAAGACAGTCTCTTCAATAAATGGTGCTGGGAAAATTGGACATCCACATGCAGAAGAATGAAACTAGACCACTCTCTTGCACCATACACAAAGATAAACTCAAAATAGATGAAAGATCTAAATGTGAGACAAGATTCCATCAAAATCCTGGAGGAGAACACAGGCAACACCCTTTTTGAACTTGGCCACAGTAACTTCTTGCAAGATACATCCACCAAGGCAAAAGAAACAAAAGCAAAAATGAACTATTGGGACTTCATCAAGATAAGAAGCTTTTGCACAGCAAAGGATACAGTCAACAAAACTAAAAGACAACCTACAGAATGGGAGAAGATATTTCCAAATGACATATCAGATAAAGGGCTAGTTTCCAAGATCTATAAAGAACTTATGAAACTCAACATCAAAGAAACAAACAATCCAATCACGAAATGGGCAAAAGACATGAAGAGAAATCTCACAGAGGAAGATATAGACATGGCCGACATGCATATGAGAAAATGCTCTGCATCACTTGCCATCAGGGAAATACAAATCTAAACCACAATGAGATACCACCTCACACCAGTGAGAATGGGGAGAATTAACAAGGCAGGAAACCACAAATGTTGGAGAGGATGTGGAGAAAAGGGAACCCTCTTACACTGTTGGTGGGAATGTGAACTGGTGCAGCCACTCTGGAAAACTGTGTGGAGGTTCCTCAAAGAGTTAAAAATAGACCTGCCCTACGACCCAGCAATTGCACTGTTGAGGATTTACCCCAAAGATACAGATTCAATGAAACGCCGGGACACCTGCACCCCAATGTTTCTAGCAGCAATGTCCACGATAGCCAAACTGTGGAAGGAGCCTCGGTGTCCATCGAAAAATGAATGGATAAAGAAGATGTGGTTTATGTATACAATGGTTATTACTCAGCCATTAGAAACGACAAATACCCACCATTTCCTTCCTCGTGGATGGACCTAGAGGGTATTGTGCTGAGTGACAGCATACCCTCTGATCCAGCATTTACACTACTGGGTGTTTACCCCCAAAATACAAAAGCACTAATTTGAAGGTTTCTATGTACCCCTATGTTTATTGCAGCATTATTCACAATAGCTGAACTATAGGAGCAGCCCAAGTACCCACTGATAGGCGAATGAATATAGAAGAGGTGTATATATGTATATATATATTTGTTATATATATACGTATAATTGAATATTATTCAGCCTTAAAAAGAATGAAATATTGCTATTTGCAACAACATAGATCGAGGTAGAGAGGATAATGGTAACTGAAATAAGCCAGTCAGAAAAAGATTAAATACCATATGATTTCACTCATATGTGCAATTTAAGAAACTAAACAAATAAGCAAAGGAAATAAAAAAGAGACAAAGACAAAAGCAGAATCTTAAGTATAGAGAACAAATTATGGTTACCAGGGGGGAAGTAGCTGAGGGAATGAGTGAAGTAGTTGAAGGGGATTAAGAGTACATTTATCTTTATGAGCACTGAGTAATATATAGAGTTTTTGAATCAGTATATTGTACACCCGAAACTTACATAACATTGCATGTTGAGTGGAATAAAAATTTTAAAAAAGAGTCTTAGAAATGATCGGGGGAGGCATAACTAAAGCAATATTTATGAATGAATATTTAGGTGATAATCTTATAAAGAATTGACTATCAGAAAGGTCAGAATAGACGTTCCCTTTGAGACGTTGAAGATGGTTGTGATTAGGATGGCTTCCTGGGGTAGCTGGTGAAATTTTAATTTTTTAACCTGATTTGTAACCTAGATGGTTGATTACAAAGGTATTTTCCTCATAATAATTGCTTAAGCTATATATTTGTTTCATGTAGTTTTCTAGATCTGTTAAACTTTAAAATAAAATTTTTAAAAAACCCCTATATTCTTTCACATTGCTTATCTCTCCTTGTTTTACCACTCCTGTATATGCATAATTCACAGCAGGGACATAGAGGGCCTGACTAGGTTGTTCTAAATATTTAGGAAATAAAAAGATAGCTAAGGGATTATTCAGTATTCTGCAGCAAAAAAAAATTATAAAAAGTACATTCCCCCACTTTTTGTCCACTACGAGTATCATCTCTTTCATTATTTCTTTTATAAATGTGGTTTTGTCCTTAGTAATTGAAATTATGAATTAAAATATCAGTAAATTTTATACTTATAAATCAGTTAACACCCCATGAAAATCAGACTTTTTGCATAAAATCTTGATTCTGTTTCACTCTAAGTGATCAGAAATGTGTCTTTTTAAAAGATTTATTTATTTTAGAGAGAGATAGAGGGTGGGGAGAGGAGCAGAGGGTGGGAGAGACAGAGTCTCAAGCATATTCCTCGCTGAGCATGGAGCCTGACCCAAGGCTTGATCTCACGACTCGGAGATCATGACCTGAGCCAAAATTAAGAGGTGGATTCTTAACGAACTAAGCCACCCAGGTGCCCCCAAAAGATGTATTATATATATATATAATATATATGTATGTATATATATAATATATATATCACTATTTCTTTAATATCACATAAAATTAGGCTCCCCCAAAATAAGTTCAATTATGTCCACATATACTAAAATAGAAAGACCATGTATAAGTAAGTAAAATCTACCAGCTTTGCCACCTGCCCTTAGGTTAATTAGGTATGGGTAGGAAATATCAGAAAGGGAGACAGAACATAAAGGCTCCTAACTCTGGGAAACGAACTAGGGGTGGTGGAAGGGGAGGAAGGCGGGGGGTGGGAGTCAATGGTTGTCGGGCACTGAGGGGGGCACTTGTCGGGATGAGCACTGGGTGTTATTTTGTATGTTGGCAAATTGAACACCAATAAAAAATAAATTTAATATAAATAAAATAAAATAAAGAGATATTTCCAGTAATAGCCATGGAGAATCATTGTCTGAGTTCTTTGTGGTTCATAATTTGTAGAGAATAGTGAATGATAAATCTGTTTTTTAATTTTTTAAACTGCAATGTAGCTAAAGTAGAAAACAATACCAAACAATTAAAGTGACAGCAAGTTTTCACTCAAATCCAAAATGATTACTATAGCAACTTAGGATTGGAATAGTATGATACAAGTAGAATGAAAAGATAGTTTCAAATGCTATATTAATCTTTTGAAGTATGGAAAGATGAGTGCTATTTGATATTTGAAAGAGACTAGGTTACTGTTGAAGCTTATATGATAACTGATTTCATCTTGTGCTCTTTCGCTTTTATATAAATATGGAAATCTCTGATTGCGAGCTTTAACTAGAAGAGTATTGTTAGTTTTGCTCGTATTAATCTCCCTAATACTGATGACAATCTGCTTATGCAAGCAACTTGTAATTATCTCTGGGAATGGAGGGCAGATTGAGTGAAAGAGTGCACTTACAAATGATTTAAAGGATTTAATTTTGATGTTTCTTTTTTACTATCTATTGTAGAAATGGAGTTGCAGACACAGATGCAGACATAATAGAAGATATGTAACTAAAGAGGGACAGAGGTTAAAATATAAAGTTTTGGATGAGTATGGAACTGCTCATTCAGTAGAACCATATTAAAATTACTGGGATTGTACAATACCGAGGTCACTTTAAAATTTCATGCTAGTGGTGTAGTTATTGTCAGAAAGTGGTTGGTGGTAGCACATCTTCCTAGGTCTGGAAATCGAATATACAATTTATTAGTCTGAAAGGAGATAATAAAGAAGAGAGAAACCTCAAAAATTAGTACCTCACTCCCACAAACAGGGATAACCTACTCTCTTCTTTATGCACACACAATCTTCCCTCCTTCCTTCCTTTCTTCCTTTCTCCTTCCCTTCCTCTCCTCCTCTTATCTCCTTTTTCCTCCTCTTCCTTCCACAAATGTGTATTGAGCAACTTCTATGTGGCAGGCTCTGAATTGGCCATGAAGGATATACTGGGAGCAATACTGATGTAGTCTTGCCTCTATTGAGTTTATAGTCTGGCTTAATGGAAGATAGAGACAACATTTATATGAATAATAATTTAATTACAATTGAGATTAGAGCTAAAATTGTTAAGCACAGGAAGATGACAGGAAGAAAACTTAATCTGAGAGGATAACTAAGGAATAGTTCAGTTTTTATGAGGAAATGGTATTTACATTGATTACTATAGGGTGAATAGGACTCAGCCAACTGATGAATGCAAAGGAGAATATTGCAGGAGGAGGAAGTAAATGAAAAGGACTGAGGTAAAAAAGAGCTTAGTGAATTTGAGATAGAGACAGCTAGTGAGTCAGGAGCATGGTGAAAAAGATGAAATTTAAAAAGTAAGCAAGGGTCTTGGAATTACTGGTATCATATTTGAGCACTGGTTTACACCATTCTGTTGCAGTTATTTGTATATATGGCCATGGAGACTTTTTTTCCTTTTTCTTTTTTATATTCTTGATATCTAGTATACTTCCAGGCACATAGTAAGTGCTCAATAAACACTTGTTGAATTAATGAGATAAAAGAAAAATGACTGTCTTATGATTGGAGGAACACTGTCATTATAGGAAACAGAGATAAAATTATATATGGCTATCTCTTATTTTGTCTGTGAAACCACATTAAGTCAGGTAGTTTTTCTACCAACAAAATGAGAGAGAGACTGATTAGTGAAACTGAATTGTTGAACAGTTCTAGGAGAAAAGCAGTTTTTCAAGGAAAATACATTTTTGTTCGTGTAGTTAAAATCTACACCATAGGAAAAGCCTGAAATTCAAGAGGGTCTACAAGAGCTTTTGAAACTGAAACAAGTAAAACTTAATGATTCTTACTTCTTCTGATAGTCACATAGGGTAGAGAGAAAAAAAGATGTGCAGCTGTTGAGAAATTAAAACCATATGATATTTAGGTATTTTAATTTTCTTAATCTTTGCTCCAAATGAATTATTATTTTTTTAAATGTCATTGGGAAAAATATATGGTTACATTATTCAATAAAGTATGAAACAATTGCAATTGATACAATTAACCTTCCCAGGTTTAGGAGACAGTAACCAATACATTATTGTCTCACAAGTAGTATCTCAGCTCTAATTACAGCTAAATTGCCCAACATAAAGAAAACTCTAAAAATTCTAGCCTTCCAAAGCCATTCATGCAGAGGAATCTCAGACTCTCCTTTGAATCCCTAGAGCTATTATTGCTTTCATACTCATTTAATATAGGGGTAATGTCATACGTTGCACATTTTGTGCATATCTCATCTCCTCAACCAGATCATAAGTCCTTTAAGTGTAAGGCCTTATACTTTACAAATCCAACAATTCTTTATACAGGTGGTGCTAATTTAGAATTTTAGTGCAATGTGCATAGCACAGAGATTTTATTTTAAGTAATTTTACTGCTTGTTGTGACTGAAAACTAATGAAAGAGTGCCTGGGTAATGTGACTCAATGAACCTAATTATTGTTTAAAATCAAAGTACTAAAAATAAAATATTAGTGACTATTTTAGCTTTGACATAAAAAAATGTTTGGTGTTTCATTTTGATAACAATGTGGTTTTGATAATCTCACAATTGAAAGGCTAAATATAATGCACATCTTCATAGATAACTATTCTTGTATGTATGTGTTACCAATACTTTCATTTATAGTCTTTGAAAAACTGCCACAGTTAAATTGCATTGGAAAGGAGAATCATAGAAATGTTTTGTTTTTATTTAAATCTGTTCACTGAATTTTAGAATTGTCCCTTTTCTTTAATCTGGGTTGTCAAATCACATTTGGTACTGTACTCAGTGCTTGCTCCAGGTTATTTCACTAAACAAACACAAGATCATTTTGCTTATCTATATAAAGCAAATTTTACTTTTATAATTTCTTTTTATAAATTTTATAATTTCTTTTTTAAAAAGATTTTATTCATTTACTTGAGGAAGAGAGATATCACAGAAGGAGAGGGAGAAACAGATTCCCCACGGAGCAGGGAGCCCAATGTGGGGCTTGATCCCAGGATCCTGGGATCATGACCTGAGCTGAAGGCAGACACTTAACCAATTGAGTCACCCAGGCACCCTATAATTTCTGGCAAGTAAATTCACCCACTTGCATGAGACAATGAAAAAACAAATTCTGCAAAGTGACACAAAATAACCTAAATTAGAATCACAATGTTCAGTTTGTAGACTCAATCATGACATTTAGATTCTGGAGTTAAACAATGTGATCCACTAACAAGTAAACATTAATACCCTCACTGCCATTTTCCTTTGTCTCATAAGTATAAATGCTATCTGAATTATACAGGCAACATTCTGTCCTCATATGTTGGTTTAGTAGACTATTGGATTTTTAAAAGAAACAGTTATGATCTGCTGAGCTAATTTTTAGTATTCATTCAGTCTTCTAAATCTTACAGGGATTATTAGCTCCTCTACATTTACATGACAAAGCAGATGTTGTATACAAACAATGTGGTTATGAACCTTGAGTTTGCTAATAGCTTTGCACTTATCCCTTGCTCTTGGTGGGGTGGAGGGGTGAGAATATTGTGGTTCTTTTCAATTCTAACATTTTAATAATTCCAACAATTACAGAAAGTAGTTGAACTGCTCCCAGTTGGTTACTGTAGTCAAATAGCAAGATCCCCATTAAGTGCCTGTGTAGCCACACAAAATGGAAAACACTTGGTCCATATAAACTACTCCCCATGAATAGGCATAGTGATCATCTGTGTTTATGTACATCCCCTCTGTTCTAATCTGAAATGCCTTTTGGACCCTCTCTCAATGCCGTAAACATCTTGTACTGCTGAAAACATGGGTCAAAGATCAATTACACTACAAAATCATGTGTAGTTTTTCTAGAGGGATAGGAACTTTGTCGATGTTTCTCATTTCTTAAGGCTTCATCAGCCTGTGTATACGACCTAAACAGTAATACTTCAAACAATTTGATCATGCCCCCATCTGTATAATACATGACCTCAGATTTCTTTAAACCCCCTCCCCTAAGTGTTTCTGAAATGTTGGAAAGGATCCCTCAGTGTATTCCTGATAAAGATAGTTTCCGCTGAGTGCAGCAGCACCTCCACTAGACTACCTGCTGATATTCCTTCCTCTTATTTGTCTCTAGTATTACTTTCTATTGATGGTGGAACCCATGCAAAGATGCCTACACCACCAATGACTTAAGAGTTTAGGACTTAACCATGAGTCAAGTTGGGGCTGGGATCAGTTGACAAATGACATCCACTCTGCTCTACTCAATATCACTGCACACCTTAGAGGACTAAGACTACTCCTGGATACTTCTCTCTGCAGATGTGCTTCCAAGAGTTCCACAGAACTAATATACTTTAAAAATATTTTATTTAAATGCAATTTTCCAACATATAGTATAACACCCAGTGTTCATTCCATCAAATGCCATCCTCAGTATATGGTCACCCAATTACCCCATCCCCCTCCCCATTCCGCAACCCTTTATTTGCTTCCCAGAGTTAGGAGTCTGTCATAGTTTGTTTCCCTCTCTAATTTTTCCCACTCAGTTCCCCTCCTTTCCCTTATAGTCACTTTCACTATTTCTTATATTCCATGCATGAGTGAAACCATATGATAATTGTCCTTCTCTGATTGACTTATTTCATTCAGCATAATATCCTTCAGTTCCATACACCTCAAAACAAATGGTGGATATTCATCCTTTCTAATGGCTGAGTAATATTCCATTGTATATATACACATCTTCTTTATCCATTCATCTGTCAAAGGACCTTGTGGCTCCTTTCACAGTTTGGCTATTGTGGACATCACTGCTATAAACATGGGGGTGCAGGTGTTCAATCATTTCACTACATCAGTATCTTTGAGGAAAATACCGAGTAGTACAATTGCTGGGTCATAGGGTAACTCTATTTTTAACTTCTTGAGGAACCTCCACACTATTTTCCAGAGTGGCTGTTCCAGTTTGCATTCCCACCAACAGTGGAGGAGGGTTCCCCTTTCTCCACATCCTCTCCAATATTTGTGGTTTTCTGTCTTATTAATTTTCACCACTCTCATTGGTGTGAGGTGGTATCTCATTGTGGGTTTGATTTGTATTTCCCTGATGGCAAGTGATGCAGAGCATTTTCTCATGTGCTTGTTGGCCATGTGTAGGTCCTCTTTGGAGAAATGTCTGTTCATGTCTTCTTGCCCATTTCATGATTGGATTGTTTGTTTCTTTGCTGTTGAGTTTCATAAGTTCTTTATGGATCTTGGATACTAGCCCTTTATCTGATAAGACATTTGCAAATATCTTCTCCTGTTCTGTAGGTTGTCTTTTAGTTTTGTTGACTCTTCCTTTGTTGTACAAAGCTGTTTATCTTGATGAAGTCCCAATAGTTCATTTTTGCTTTTGTTTCCCTTGCCTTCATAGATGTATCTTGCAAGAAGTTGCTGTGACCAAGTTCAAAAGTTTGTTGCCTGTATTCTCCTCCAGGATTTTGATGGATTCTTGTCTCACATTTAGATCTATCAACCATTTTGAGTTTATCCTTGTTCATGGTGTAAGAGAATGTATTAGTTTCATTCTACTACATGTGGCTGTCCAATTTTTCCAACACCATTTATTGAAGAGACTGTTTTTTTCCCAGTGGATATTCTCTCCTGCTTTGTTGAAAATTAGTTGACCATAGAACTGAGGGCCCATTTCTGGGTTCTATATTCTGTTCCATTGATCTATGTGTCTCCTGTTGTGCCAGTATAATACTGTCTTGATGATCACAGCTTTGTAGTATAACTTGAAATCTGGCATTGTGATGCCCCCTGCTCTGATTTTGTTTTTCAATATTTCCCTGGCTATTCGTGGTCTTTTCTGATTCCACATAAATCTTAAGATGATTTTTTCCAACTCTGTGAAGAAAGTCCATAGTATTTTTTTGGTATATTTTTTATTGGAGTTCAATTTGCCAACATATAGCATAATACCCAGTGCTTATCCCGTCAAGTGCCTCCTTCAGTGAGTCCATAGTATTTTGATAGGGATTGTATTGAATGTGTAAATTTCTCTGGGTGGCATAGAAATTTTCACAATATTTATTCTTCTAATCCATGAGCATGGAATGTTTTTCCATCCTATCTCTTTACATCTTCCTTGATTTATTTCACAAGTGTTCTGTAGTTTTTAGGGTATAGAACCTTTACCACTTTAGTTAGATTTATTCCTAGGTATCTTATGGTTTGAGGTGCAATTGTAAATGAGATTGATTCCTTAATTTCACCTTACTCAATCTGATTTTTAGTGTATGGAAATGCATTGCATGACTTAGAATATAGAAATGCATGATTTCTGCGCATTGATTTTTCTATCATGCCACACTGCTGAAATACTGTATGAGTTTTAACAATTTTTGGGTAGAGTCTTTTGGGTTTTCTGTATACAGTATCATGTCATGTGTTAGGAATTAGAGTTTGACTTCTTCTTTGCCAATGTGAATGCCTTTTATTTCTTTTTGTTCTGATTAATGAGGCTAAGATTGTTAGTAGTATGTTGAATAACAGTGTTAAGAGTGGGCATCCCTGTCATGTTCCTGATATTAAGGGAAAGGCTCTCAGTTTTTCCCCATGGAGAATGATATTCTTTGTGGCCTTTTCTTAGATGGCTTTTATGATATTGAGATATGTTTCCTCTATCCCTATACCTTGAAGGTTTTAATCTGGAATGGATGCTGTATTTTGTCAAAAGATTTCTACTCATCCATGGAGAAGATCATATGGTTCTTGTCTTTTCTATTATTGATGTGATCTATCACATTGATTTTTTTTTATGAATGTTGAACCACCCTTGCATCCCAGGGATAAATCCCACTTGGTCATGGTGAATAATCCTCTAAATGTACTATTGGATCCTATTGGCTATTTGCTTGGTGAGAATTTTTGCATCCATGTTCATCAGGGATATTGGCCTATAATTTCTCTTTTTGGTGGGGTCTTCATCTGGTTTTGGAATCAAGGTAATGCTGGCCTCATAAAACAAGTTTGGAAGTATTCTATCCCTTTCTATCCTTCAGAACAGTTTTAGTAGAATAGATATTATTTCTTCTTTAAACGTTTGGTAGAATTCCCCTGGGAAGTCATCTGGCCCTTGAATTTTGTGTCTTGGGAGGTTTTGATGACTGCTTCAATTTCCTTTCTGGTTATTGGCCTGTTCAGGTTTTCTATTTCTTCCTGTTCCAGTTTTGGTAATTCGTGAGTTTCCAGAAATGCATCTGTTTCTTCTAGATTGCCTGACTTTTGGCACACAGTTGTTCATAATACGTTTTTAAGATTTATTTGTTTATTTGTTTATTTATTATAGACAGAGAGAGAGAGAGAGAGAGAGAGGCAGAGACACAGGTAGAGGGAGAAGCAGGCTCCATGCAGGGAGCCCGACGCAGGACTCGATCCCGGGACTCCAAGACTGGGCCACAGGCCAAAGGCAGGCGCCAAACTGCTGAGCCACCCAGGGATCCCCCATAATACGTTTTTAAAATAATTTCTTTTTCCTTGGTATTGGTTGTGATCTGTCCTCTTTCATTTGTGATTTTATTGAGTCTTTTCTCTTTTGTTTTTAATAAGGCTAGCTAATGTTTTATCTATCTTAATTCTTTCAAAGAACCAACTCCTGATTTTGTTGATCTGTTCTAAGTTCTTCTGGTCTCTATTTCATTGAATTCTGCTGTAATCTTTATTACCGTTCTTCTTCTGCTGGGTGTAGGTTTTATTTGATATTCCTTCTCCAGTTCCTTTAGGTGCAAGGTTAGTTGTGTATTTGAGTTTTTCCAATTTTTTGAGGGAGGCTTGTATTGTGATGTATTTCCCTCTTAGGACTGTTTTTGCTGTATCCCAAAGATTTTGAATGGTTGTGTTTTCATTTTCATTAGTTTCCATGAATCTTTTAAACTCTTCTCTTATTTCCTTGTTGATCCATTCATCTTTTAGCAGGATGCTCTTTAACCTCCCTGTGTTTGAGTTTCTTCAAAATTTCTTCTCATGATTGTGTTTCAGTTTCAAATCATTGTGGTCTGAAAATATGCAGGGGATATTCCAAATATTTTGGTATCTGTGTCCCAGTATGTGGCCTATTCTGGAGAAATTTCCATGTGCCCTTGAGGAGAATGTGTATTCATTTGCATTATGATGGAATGTTCTGTATAAATCTGTGAAATCCATTTGGTCCAGTGTGTCATTTCAAGGCCCTTGTTTCTTTGTTGATGTTCTGCCTAGAAGATATGTCCTTTGCTTAGAGTTCCATGTTGAAATCTCCTAATTTAATCTATTATTATCTAAGTATGTCTTTACTTTGGTTATTAATTGGTTGATATACTTTTCTCCTCCCACATTAGTGGCAGAAGTATTCCTAATTATTAGGTCTTCTTTTTGGATAGACACTTTAAATATGATATAGTGTCTGTCTTCATCTTTTATTACAGTATTTCGTTTAAATCTAATTTATCTAAGAATTGCTTTCTTTTGAGTACCATTTGAATGTTAAATAATTCTCTACCCCCTCATTTTCAGTCCGGAGCTGTCCTTAGGTCTAAAATGGGTCTCTTATAGGCAGCATATAGACGAATCTTCCTTTTTTACCCAGTCTGATACCCTGTGTCTTTTGACTGGATCCTTTAGTCCATTCAGGTTCAGAGTAACTAGTGAAAGTTATGAATTTAGTTTCATACTATTACCTCTATAGTCTTTGTTTCTATGAATTGTTTCTTTGAGCCCCCTCCTTCGCTTACAGGGTCCCCTTTAATATTTCTTGTAGAGCCAGTTTGGTGGTCACATATTCTTTAATTTTCTGTCTATGCTGGAAGCTCTTTATCTCTCCTTTTCTGAATGATAGTCTTGCTGGATAAATTATTCTTCCCTTCATGCTTTTCTCGTTTAGCTCCTTGAATATATCATGCCAGCCCTTTCTGGCCTGCCAGGACTCTTTGGATAAGTCTGCTGTTAACCTGATATTTCTTCCTATATAATTTAGGAATCTCTTGTCTTGAGTTGCTTTTAGGATTTTCTATTTATCTCTGAATTTTCTTTTTATCTATGAAATTTTCAAGGTTTGCTATTATATATCAGGGAATTGATTAGTTTTTATTGATTTTGGGGGGGGGGTCCTCTCTATCTCTTGGATGTGAATTCCCGTGTCCTTCCCCTGATTAGGGAAGTTCTCAGCTATGACTTGTTCCAATATACTTTCTTGTCCTCTCTCACTCTTCACACGTTCTGGAATCCCAATAAGACATGTATTATTCCTTCTGAAACTGTCACTTAATTCCTGGAGCCCTTCCTTATGGGCTCTTCATTGTTTTTCTCTTTTTTCCTCAGCTTCATTCCTTTCCATCAACCTGCCTTCCATGTCACACTCTCTCTCTTCCACCTCATTAACCGTAGGAGTTAGAACATCCAGTTTGGATTACATCTTAGTTAATCTATTTTGGATTTCGCCTGATTAGATCTCAATTCTGCAGTAACAAAGTTTCTAGAGTCCTTTATGCTTTTTTCCAGAGCCACCAGTAACTTTATAATTGTACTTTTGAATTGAATTTCTGACATAATATTGAAATCCAAATTCTGTAACTCTGTGGCAGAGAGTATTGTTTCTGGTTCTTTCTTTTGTGGTGAATTCTTCCTTCTAGTCATTTTGTCCAGTGCAGTGTGGATCTATGAGCAAACTGAGTAAAAAATGTCAACCACAACCTAAGTAAAATACACTCTTGTTAGAAGCGAACACTTTTCTCCATGTAGCATTCCAGCTTTTCTCTCTGTATATCTCAGGGTGAATTTGTAGGTGTTCAGGATGTTTTGAAAGATATGAAGATATGTTTATGGGACCAAATGAGTTGAGGATCCCTACTCTTCTGCCATCTTGCCCTGGTTCGTAACCAGCAGTTTCATTTCCATTGCTTTTGTACCAGCAGTACAAATAACAATACAGTGAAAAGGGCAAATAATATCTTAGAATTATTATTAAAATACTTTTGGTCTTGGAGAAATCTGAAAGGGTTTCATGAACCCACAGAAGTTCATGGACCACATTTTGAGGGTCACATGTAGACTTATGTGAGAAAAAAGGTGAGTCTCTTCTTGTATGAATCCCAAGATAATTCACTGCTCAAAGTCCTGTGGCCTTTTCATGCTTGGGCCATGAGGGCTTTACTTCTCTAAGTATTGAAACAATGGTAAGAAGCTCTCCCACTGCATGCAATAGAATGATTTTGATTTTCTATTATCTAATTTCAACTAGAAATCTTGAATGATAAAATTACTGAGCAGTAATTCTATTCATTTACAAAGTGTATTAAGAAGGTCTTCCTTGGCATTATTGCTTCCTCATATTGAAGAGGATGCTTGTCTCAAAAGAGTTGAGTTAGAAACAGGGACAAGCCATTGTCAAATGTGTGACACTAGAGACCTTGGACCAAAAGTACATGACACATTTTAAGGTGAAGAAGAAAAAGACCCAAGAATTAAGAGAAGCTCCTCTGTGTTTCTATTTTGAGTACATATTGCAACAAGAATGTTGGTACCATTCTAATTTATTTTATAGTTTGGTTGTGGTAAAGAGTGTTACTTAGTATTCTAAATCCCCCTTCAGTGCAAATTTAATTATAACACAATATTTGAACACATGTTTTATATAATAAAACTTTTAAGGAACATAGGGAGGGGCTTCAGATATTTGAGGACAAACTCTATTTAACTAGAGTTCAACCATAGGCTAAAAATTAGAAAAAGTAACTTTAAAAGAGGACTAGGAGATTCCTATCTTTTGATATGTTAACCAGACAAATGAAACTCTTTAGTAATAGAGAAACTGTTTTCAATGCCTAAATTTAATTGCTGATATTCTGATTTAAAGGATATAATTTCTTACTTCAGTCATGGAAAGACAAATACTGCATGTTTCTACTTATATGAGTTATCTAAAATAGTCAAACATTAAGCTAAGTGTAAAAGCCAATCACAAAAGACCCTGTATTATTTTACTTCATTCGCATGAAGCATTAGTAATAGGCAAATCTATAGAGACAATAAGTTAGTGGTATGTAAATTATATCTCAATAAAGATATAAAATAAAAGGATAATTTCTTAGCAAAACATAAAAATGAGGTTCATATACATATACTTAATGTCTCTCAAGCAAGACAGGTTTTTCATATTTGAGAACCATTTCTCTAACAATGCTTGTCAGCCTGATAGAACTGAGAAGCTGGCTTCATACTTGAGGAATCCACTCATGAAAAGAACACCTGGCAATCCCCATTACCAAAAATATTTGAATTGGAAACAGAGTTGACAGTATTGAATAATTACAATATAGTGGAATAAATTGCTATAATGATTGTATTCAGTAAGTTAGAAGCTGGATAGGTAGATTGAGAAAAAGGCATTGAGGATCACTATTTGATATATGAATCAAGGCAAAATCAAATTTTATATGGGAATATTTCTGGGAGTTGCCATGGACTGAGTTAGTACAAGTTAGTATTGAGTGGGGGTGGGAAGGGGGGTTCAGTATAAATGAACTAAGAGAAACAACCAAGATAACTGAAGACAGGAATCACTAGGTGATGTAATTCTAAAAAATGATTTTGTTTCTTTTTGGGGGGAACTTACAGCCACTAGGTTTTATATCAAAGCTTCTTAAAGATTCTGCTTGTCATTTGAAAATAAAATTATAGGAGTCTTAATTTGAGTGTGTGTATGATTCATACAAAAATAGCCATATCTAGTACACTGGTCAACTAATACGAACAAAAACGTATGAGTTCAGGAGAGGAGGAAAGATGGTGGAAGAGTAGGGGTCCTAATTTCATCTGGTCCCTCAAACTTACCTAGATAACTTTCAAACCATCCTGAACATCTATAAATTCAACTTGAGATGTAAAGAGAGGATAGCTGGAATGCTAGAGAGAAAAGTTATCACTTCTCAAAGAGAGGAGGGAGGAGAAGAGAAATGTAAGGGATATATCGGAAGATAAATGGCAGTGGGGAGGGAGCTTTTGTAAGCCATTGTAAGAAAGTGGTATAGCACACATCAGGACCTTTAGAAATCTGTTCTTGAGAGAGTCTTCCCTGCCTGAAAAATGCTCAGTGGGGAAATAGGGCAGAGTCACAGGAGAGGCAGCAAAGTCTCAATATTCCCAGAGACACAGCAAGTATAGGGGCACCCAGGAGAAAGCTCAACTAGTGCCATAAAATTCAAACCATGGTCAGATTGTGGGACCAATGCCACACTAGATCCCAGTAAAGGACTGGAATGTAGCAGCCCTCTGCAGGCATTTGGGAGAGTCAGAGCCAGTGCGCAGTCCAGCTCCTGAACACTCTAAGCCCAAGGGCCTTTCAGTGGACAGAGTGGACTATCTTCTGTTCCCCCTGGGAGAGGTGGACCCAGTGAGTGCACAAGACAACAAAAGCTTTCCTGCTCCCCAGCGTCCTTCAAATTATAGGAATCAGTGCCCTCATGCCTGCCCCTATGAGGATCTGAGCCAGTGTGCACTGACAGATTGCAATTCGATACATGTTGGGAGGTCTTAGCTCTGGGGCTGGAGATCTGGCAGCTGCCTTTTTTACCCTCCTTTCACCCTAGAGAATTGTGGTCTCTAAGGAAGAAAGGCCCCACAGGGCAAACAGCTCACACTGAGCCCAACCATCTGGCAAGGAGGGATGCAAATTCACCCAGGCACAGACACCTGAGAATCAGTGCAGCAGGCCCCTCCCCAAGAATAGCTGGAAGAACAGGGAAGTAGCAAGTTTCCTGAAGAAGCAGCACTGGAAAACTCCACAACTGAGGGAAAATAGTATATTGAACTTGAGAGGTTTTTTTCCCTTATAATTCGTTTATCTTTCAGGTTAAAAATTTCAAGTATTCTTTTATTTTTCTTAACCACAGCATTTTATCAACTCTTTGTTTTTAAGTTTTTTTCCTTTTCGACTTTCATATTTTTACAATAACATGTCATAAATATAATCTTCACTTTTGGCTACATTTCAACATATTCAATTTGATCTTGTAAATATATACACCAGGAAGCACTAGGAGACACCAGAAGCTGGAAAAGCCATGAATCTTGTGTTAATTTATTATTAGGTAATTAGTGCCCCAGGGAACTAATACACTGATACTGCACCAAAGATTTCACATTACTGCCAAAACTGTTTGGCACTAATGCTGATGATGTTTTGGTTTTGAATGTCTCAATATTTTCTCTTTGAACTGCAACTTCCTTGCTAAATGATTCAGTGTCTTGGACCTGGCCTAGAATACAATATAATATTCACCATGTCAGACCTAGACTCTGTCCTCATACTGATCTATTTCCAGGATTGAACTTATTTATCTTGATTCTTCTTCTACAATTCTTTCCCAGAGGAATCCTTAGATTCTAGTGTAATATAAATGGATATCTTGTTTAAAAGATTTTTATTTTTTTATTTGAGGGAGAGAGGGGAGAGGGGCAGAGGGAAAGAGAAAGAATCTCAAGCATACTACACACTGAGGATGGAGCCCAATAAAGGGCTCAATCTCATGAACTTGTGATCATGAAGTCAAAAGAAGAAACAATCAACAAATTTGATCAAGTCTATGGAACCAACTAATAATATACAGGAAATGCAGAACATAGTGAAATCAAGACTATGGAAAAAATCTAGAGTACAAAAGACATGATTTCTTCAACAAAGAGTTGCAAAGAATATAGGATGGAGGAGAAACTTTAAAAGAGTTGTAGAAATTCTTAGGCTGAGAAGATGGTGGAGTAAACGGATCATAAACTCACCTTATCCCATGAATACAACTAGGTAACATCAGCATAAATAAAGCAGAAAATGACCAAACATTGGCAAAACAAACTCCACAATCAAAGGTAGAGAAGAGGAGGGGGAGGGGCAAGATGGCGGAAGAGTAGGGTCCCCAAATCACCTGTCCCCACCAAATTACCTAGATAACCGTCAAATTATCCTGAAAATCTACGAATTCGGCCTGAGATTTAAAGAGAGAACAGCTGGAATGCTACCGTGAGAAGAGTTCGCGCTTCTATCAAGGTAGGAAGACGGGGGGGCGGGGGGGAAGCAATAAAGAAACAAAAGGCATCCAAGGGGGAGGGGCCCTGTGAGGAGCCGGGCTGAGGCCGGGGCGAGTGTCCCCAGGACAGGAGAGCCCCGTCCCGGAGAAGCAGGAGCTTCACCAATCTTCCCGGGCTGAAAGGCGCTCGCAGGGAGTTGGAGCAGGACCCCAGGAGGGCGGGGATGCCCTCAGGCTCCCTGGGACACTAACAGAGCAACTGCGCCCCGTGGAGAGTGCGCCGAGCTCCCTGAAGGGCTGCAGCGCGCCCACGCATTGACCCGGGAGCAGCTCCCAGGCGGTTCTGGCGAAGAAGAGGCTCCGGGAGCAGCTCAGAGGGGCTCAGGCGGAGGCTCTACGGAGGGAGCTGAGGCACCAGGAGTGTGAATCCAACAGCACAGGACCAGAAGCACTGGGCACCGGGACACAGCCCAGGATCTGGCCTCCCCCCGGGACAGGCAGAGGCCGGGAGGGCCCAGGACAGCAAGGACTCTCCTGCCCCAAGCTGAGCAGATCAGCGGCCCTGCCCCGGAGCCTCCAGACCCTGCAGACGGAGAGCTCTGCAGTTACTGTAGGAACTGACTCCAGGTTTCCAGAGCTGCCATAGCCACTGGGGTTGTTCCTCCTGGGGCCTCACGGAGTAAACAACCCCCACTGAGCCCTGCACCAGGCAGGGGGCTGTGCAGCTCCCCCAAGTGCTAACACCTGAAAATCAGCACAACAGGCCCCTCCCCCAGAAGACCAGCTAGACGGACAAGTTCTAGGGGAAATCAAGGGACTTAAAGTATACAGAATCAGAAGATACTCCCCCGTGTTTTGTTTTTTGTTGTTGTTTTTTTTAAATTTTTTTTATTGGTGTTCAATTTACCAACATACAGAATAACCCCCAGTGCTCGTCACCCAATCACTCCCACCACCCGCCCTCCTCCCCTTCTACCACCTCTAGTTCGTTTCCCAGAGTTAGCAGTCTTTACGTTATGTCTCCCTTTCTGATATTTCACACACATTTCTTCTCCCTTCCCTTATATTCCCTTTCACTATTATTTATATTCCCCACATGAATGAGAACATATAATGTTTGTCCTTCTCCGACTGACTTACTTCACTCAGCATAATACCCTCCAATTCCATCCCCGTTGAAGCAAATGGTGGGTATTTGTCATTTCTAATAGCTGAGTAATATTCCATTGTATACATAAACCACATCTTCTTTATCCATTCATCTTTCAATGGACACCAAGGCTCCTTCCACAGTTTGGCTATTGTGGCCATTGCTGCTATAAACATCGGGGTGCAGGTGTCCCAGCGTTTCATTACATCAGTATCTTTGGGGTAAATCCCCAACAGTGCAATTGCTGGGTCGTAGGGCAGGTCTATTTTTAACTCTTTGAGGAACCTCCACACAGTTTTCCAGAGTGGCTGCACCAGTTCACATTCCCACCAACACTGTAAGAGGGTTCCCTTTTCTCCGCATCCACTCCAACATTTGTGGTTTCCTGCCTTGTTAATTTTCCCCATTCTCACTGGTGTGAGGTGGGATCTCACTGTGGTTTTGACTTATATTTCTCTGATGACAAGTGATGCAGAGCATTTTCTCCTGTGCATGTTGGCCATGTCTATGTCTTCCTCTGTGAGATTTCTCTTCATGTCTTTTGTCCATTTCATGATTGGATTGTTTGTTTCTTTGCTGTTGAGTTTAACAAGTTCTTTATAGATCTTGAATACTAGCACTTTATCTGATAAGTCATATGCAAATATCTTCTCCCATTCTGTAGGTTGTCTTTTAGTTTTGTTGACTGTATCCTTTGCTGTACAGAAGCTTCTTAACTTGATGAAGTCCCAATAGTTCATTTTTGCTTTTGTTTCTTTTGCCTTCATGGATGCATCTTGCCAGAAGTTACTGTGGCTGAGTTCAAAAAGGGTGTTGCCTCTGTTCTCCTCTAGGATTTTGATGGCATCTTGTCTCACATTGAGATCTTTCATCCATTTTGAGCTTATCTTTGTGTATGGTGAAAGAGAGTGGTCTAGTTTCGTTCTTCTGCATGTGAATGTCCAATTTTCCCAGCACCATTTATTGAAGAGGCTGTCTTTCTTTCAGTGGATAGTCTTTCCTCCTTTGTCAAATATTAGTTGACCATAAAGCTGAGGGACCATGTCTGGATTCTCTATTCTGTTCCATTGATCTATGTGTCTGTTTTTGTGCCAGTACCACACTGTCTTGATGACCACAGCTTTGTAGTACAACCTGAAATCTGGCATTGTGATGCGCCCAGATATGGTTTTCTTTTTTAAAATCCCCCTGGCTAATCGGGGTCTTTTCTGATTCCACACAAATCTTAAAATAATTTGTTCTAACTCTCTGAAGAAAGTCCATGGTATTTTGATAGGGATTGCATGAAACGTGTAAATTACCGTGCGTAACATTGACATTTTCACAATATCAATTCTGCCAATCCATGAGCAAGGAAAATTTTTCCATCTCTTTGTGTCTTCCTCAATTTCGTTCAGAAGTGTTCTGTAGTTTTTAGGGTATAGATCCTTTACCTCTTTCGTTAGTTTTATTCCTAGCTATCCTATGCTCTTGGGTGCAATTGTAAATGGGATTGACTCCTTAATTTCTCTTTCTTCAGTCTCATTCTTAGTGTACAGAAATGCCATTGACTTCTGGGCTTTGATTTTGTATCCTGCCACGCTACCGAATTGCTGTATGAGTTCTAGCAATCTTGGGGTGAAGGCTTTTGGGCTTTCTACGTAGACTCTCATGTCATCGGCGAAGAGGAGGAGTTTGACATCTTCTTTGCCAATTTGAATGCCTTTAATGTCTTTTTGTTGTCTGATTGCTGAGGCTAGGACTTCCAGTACTATGTTGAATAGCAGTGGTGAGAGTGGACATCCCTGTCTTGTTCCTGATCTTAGGGGAAAGGCTCCCAGTGCCTCCCCATTGAGAATGATATTTGCTGTGGGCTTTTCGTAGATGGCTTTTAAGATATTGAAGAATGTTCCCTCTATCCCTACACTCTGAAGAGTTTTGATCAGAAATGGCTGCTGTATTTTGGCAAATGCTTTCTCTGCATCTAATGAGAGGATCATATGGTTCTTGGTTTTTCTCTTTCTGATATGATGAATCACATTGATTGTTTTACGGGTGTTGAATCAGCCTTGTGTCCCGGGGATAAATCCTACTTGGTCATGGTGAATAATTTTCATAATATGTTTTTAAAATCGTTTGTATTTCCTTGGTGTTCGTAGTGATCTCTCCTTTCTCATTCCTGACTTTATTAATTTGCGTCTTCTCTCTCTTCTTTTTAATAAGGCTGGCTAATGGTTTATCTATCTTATTAATTCTTTCAAGGAACCAACTCCTGGTTCTGTTGATCTGTTCCACAGTTCTTCTGGTCTCCATTTTGTTGAGTTCTGCTCGAATCTTTATTAACTCTCTTCTTCGGCTGGGTGTAGGATCTATTTGCTGTTTTTTCTCTAGCTCCTTTAGGTGCAAGGTTAGCTTTTGTATTTGAGTTCTTTCCAGTTTTTGAATGGATGCTTGTATTGCAATGTATTTCCCCCTCAGGACTGCTTTTGCTGCATCCCAAAGATTTTGAATGGTTATATCTTCATTCTCATTAGTTTCCATGAATCTTTTTAATTCTTCCTTAATTTCCTGGGTGACCCTTTTATCTTTTAGCAGGATGGTCCTTAACCTCCACGTGTTTGAGGTCCTTCCAAACTTCTTGTTGTGATTCAGTTCTAATTTCAAGGCATTATGGTCTGAGAATATGCAGGGGACGATCCCAATCTTTTGGTATCGGTTCAGACCCAATTTGTGACCCCAATATGTGGTCTATTCTGGAGAAAGTTCCATGTGCACTTGAGAAGAATGTGTATTCAGTTGAGTTTGGATGTAAACTTCTGTACATATTTGTGAAATCCATCTGGTACAGTGTATCATTTAAAGCTCTTGTTTCGTTGGAGATGTTGTGCTTAGAAGACCTATCGAGTATAGAAAGAGCTACATTGAAGTCACCGAGTATAAGTGTATTATTATCTAAGTATTTCTTCACTTTGGTTATTAATTTATTTAAATATATGGCAGCTCCCACATTCGGGGCATATATATTGAGGATTGTTAAGTCCTCTTGTTGGATAGATCCTTTAAGTATGATATAGTGTCCCTCTTAATCTCTTACTACAATTTTCAGGGTAAATTTTAGTTCATCTGATATAAGGATGGCTATTCCTGCTTTATTTTGAGGACCATTTGAATGGTAAATGGTTCTCCAACCTTTTATTTTCAGGCTGTAGGAGTCCTTCTGTCTCAAATGTGTCTCTTGTAGACAGCAAATAGATGGGTCCTGCCCTTTTATCCAGTCTCAAACCCTGCGCCTTTTGATGGGGTCATTAAGCCCATTCACGTTCAGAGTTACTATTGAGAGATATGAGTTTAGTGTCATCATGATATCTATTCAGTCCTTGTTTTTGTGGATTGTTCCACTGAACTTCTTCTTAAAGGGGATTTTAGAGTCACCCTTAAAATTTCTTGCAGAGCTGGTTTGGAGGTCACATATTCTTTCAGTTCCTGCCTGTCTTGGAAGCTCTTCTGTCTCTCCTTCCATTTTGAATGAGGGCCTTGCTGGATAAAGTATTCTTGGTTGCATGCTTTTCTCATTTAGGACCCTGAATATATCCTGCCAGCCCTTTCTAGCCTACGAGGTCTCTGTGGAGAAGTCTGCTGTTACCCTAATACTTCTCCCCATAAAAGTTAGGGATTTCTTGTGTCTTGCTGCTTTAAGGATCTTCTCTTTATCTTTGGAATTTGCAAGCTTAACTATTAAATGTCGAGGTGTTGAATGGTTTTTATTGATTTTAGGGGGGGATCTCTCTATTTCCTGGATCTGAATGCCTTTTTCCCTTCCCAGTATAGGAAAGTTTTCAACTATGATTTGTTCAAATACATATTCTGGCCCTCTGGCCCTTGCGGCGCCCTCGGGAACCCCAATTAAATGTAGGTTTTTATTCCTCAGGCTGTCATTTATTTCCCTTAATCTATCCTCATGGTCTTTTAATTGTTTGTCTCTTTTGTCCTCAGTTTCCCTCTTTGCCATCAACTTGTCTTTTATGCCATCTCTTAACCCTGGTCGTTAGGACCTCTAGTTTGGATTGCATCTCATTCCATTGATTTTTAATTTCTGCCTGATTATATCTAAATTCTGCAGTCATGAAGTCTCTTGAGTCCTTTATGCTTTTTTCTTGAGCCACCAGTAGCTTTATAACAGTGCTTCTGAATTGGCTTCCTGACATTGAATTGTAATCCAAATTTTGTAACTCTGTGGGAGAGAGGACTGTTTGTGATTCTTTCTTTTGAGGTGAGGTTTTCCTTCTAGTCATTTTGCTCAGTGCAGAGTGGCCAAAAACAAGTTATATTGGGAAAAGGAGAAAAAGAGAGGAGAGAAAGAAGGAAAGAAAAGAGAAAAAGAAAAAGAAAAAAAAGAAAAAAGAGAGAAGAAAAAGACAAAGAAAAAGAAAGAAAGGAAAAAAAGGTGGGGGAAGCAAACAGAAATCAAAAAGAAAAAAGAAACAAACAAAAAAAAAAACAAAAAAACACGGTGGAGTATCTTCTGATTCTGTATACTTTAAGTCCCTTGACTTCCCCTGGAACTTGTCTGTCTAGTTGGTCTTCTGGGGGAGGGGCCTGTTGTGCTGATTTTCAGGTGTTAGCACTTGGGGGAGCTGCTCAGTCCCCTGCCTGGTGCAGGGCTCAGTGGGGGTTGTTTACTCGGTGAGGCCCCAAGAGGTACAACCCCAGTGGCGGCGGCCAGCTCTAGAGCCCTGGATTCAGCTCCTGCAGTAGCTACAGAGCTCTCCGTCCGCAGGGCCTGGATGCTCCGGGGCGGGGCCGCTGATCTGCTCAGCTTGGGGCAAAAGCGTCCTTGCTGTCCTGGGCCCTTGCTGTCCTGGGCCCTCGTGGCCTCTGCCTCTCCTGGTGGGTGTTCGGATCCTGGGCTGTGTCCCCGGTGCCCAGTGCTCCCGGGCCTGTGCTGTTGGTTGGATTCGCGCTCCAGGTCGCGCAGCTGCCTCTCTGTGGAGCCGCCGCCCGAGCCCCCCGAGCTGCTCCTGGAGCCGGGCAGCCCCCTCCGCACTGAGCCTCATCCTCTGTGGGAGCCGCCCCGAGCTGCTCCGGGGGTCGCACAGCCCCCTCCACGGAGCCGCCGCCTCCAGCCCCTCAGAGCTGCTCCTGGGTCCAGGGTCCAGCCGTGCGTGCACTGCAGCCCTTTAGGGAGCTCAGACGCAGGTTGTGGCGCACTCTCCTGGGCGGTAGGTGTCTGTTAGTGTCCCAGGGAGCCTGAGGGCATCCCCGCCCTCCTGGGGTCCTGCTCCACCTCCCTGCGAGCCCCTTTCCGCCCGGGAAGGTTGGTGCAGCTCCTGCTTCTCCGGGACGGGGCTCTCCTGTCCTGGGGACACTCACCCCGGCTTTAGCCCAGCTCCTCGCGGGGCCCCTCCCCCTTGGAGGCCTTTTGTTTCTTTATTTCTTTTTTCCCGTCTTCCTACCTTGATAGAAGCGTGAACTGTTTTCACTGTAGCATTCCAGCTGGTCTCTCTTTAAATCTCAGGCCGAATTCGTAGATTTTCAGGATGATTTGAAGGTTATCTAGGTAAGTTGGTGGGGACAGGTGACTTGGGGACCCTACTCTTCCGCCATCTTGCCCCTCCCCCGGAAATATCTGTTTAAATACCAATCATCAATGTCTATTTTAGAAACATCAGACATTGCACTAAAGCAGATGACTGTTCTGTATAATTAAATATGAGTACTAGTAACTAATCTTCAACACTCCACTGAAAAGCATACAACATGCAACTACTTCTGTGATACTTATTAAAGAACATTTATTTTTGCCATATTAAGAAATATAAAGCTTATGGTCAGGATATTTATGTCATAACATAATCTGTGCATTAGATTAGAGGACTCCATATTGGATTGCTGATTTTGTCACAATGTTCACAAAAATTACCAATAAATGTAATATAAATTGTCCATGTCTGATTTTTTAAAAAAATTCCCAAGACATTTGATTTTCTTCAACTGTTTCACTGGTTATTGCCCTTAAAAAACTATTTGTGGTGATTCCCTGAGGTTGTAATAAGGGCACTCTCCTCCTTCTTCTGGCTGCCTTTAGGACACCACTTAAAACCAAATTCATTGTCCATCTATGCTATATGTTCTCAGGGTATAAATCTATATGAGGGCAGTTTCATGGGCACAACTTCTTGGCTATTTTGTCCCACTTCCTTTTCTTTCCCCTGCTGTGCTTAGGTTCAGAGCAGTATTCTCTATGGAGGATGAGGAGATGACAGGTTAGTTCTGGGTCATCTTAATCCCAAGAGGTTAGCCCTTTGGGACCCAGCTCAATGCAGGACAAGGTATCCTGTAAGAGTTTTTACATTGACTGTTCTCTGTGCCTTCACTTCTTTCACCCTTACCTCTTTGATGGTTTTAAGGGAAAAGCAACTTTTACACTCAAGTAATCCTCTAGTCTCTTTGGATTCAAGTTTCCCTCTCAAAATTGGCCTGACATGGCTGCACTCTCTTTTCAACTCCTCAGTGCTTTAACGTGATTTATCCAGAATTGTTTTCAACCAGATGATTTGATCTGAATAACCCACTACCTAACCTGTCTCTGTAGAAATAGCTAATACATTTTTATTATATAAAATTATATATTTTCATTTAAAAACTGTGATATTTGCCTTTAGGAATTTTACAGTGCAAAAATATCAAGAGAATGTAGCTTTCTCACAAGTTTTTATTTGTTTTAAGAGATTAGTAGCTATATGGAAGACTAATTTAGTGTAGACTTTTAGGGGAAATAGGTATGAGACTTTTGATGAATAGTCCATTAACATTATGAAAGTGACAAGCCCATTTGCTTGACACTACTTGTTCTTTCTTCAACGTGTAACTTCAATTGGTTGGCCAATAAATTACATCCTTGCCTTGAAAAAATAACCGTAAAAGGAAAACCACTTTTAGATGATTTCCCAGCTACCCTTGCCTGGTCCTGAGCTGCCTGTAGTGGCAAGTTCTGCCTCTTCAAATTAGGGACAGATGGTTTTGATTCAGACTATAGAGACAGCATTACCAGCCTCTTCTTTCATGCTCTGATACTTTAGCACTCCAACATGTGTTTGTGACAGTGAAGACAGATTCCTGACACTGGCCATGGATAAGTGGAAAAGCTTGGTCCATGTTTGTGATTTTGTAACTTTTTCATTACTCTTCCATTCATGGCTCAGTGCTTAACAAGCCAAAAAAATGAATTTGATTCAAGAAAGGACAAATTGGTGACACCAGTCACCACATCTTTGAGGGAAAAATAATGGTAAAACTGGTACTTTAGATCTTACAGAGGAAAAACAAAACCACATTCAGTAAATACACAATTTAGATATTCATATGCTTTCTAATGTGAACTTAAAGCTTCTCTAAATTATCAAAGATGAACCAAAAGAAAATATAGAAATGAATTGTGAAAATTAAAAAACATTAAACTTAAAATCACAAGATTATTCTATTCTTTTTATATATTAAACAGAAGTCATCTGCAAATGGATAAAAAGATGTGATATATATAATATATATAATATATATGTAATGCAATCATAAAAAGGATGATATAATGTCATTTGAAATGTTAAGTGAAATAAGTCCGACTGAGAAAGAAAAATACCATATGAATTCACTCATATGTGGAATCTAAAATAAAACCCACAAATCAATAAACAAGCAAAAAGCAGAATCAGAGCCATAAATGGCAGAGAGTGTACTGCTGGTTGCCAAAGGGGAGGCTGTAGGGAATGAGCCAAATGGGTGAAGAGGAGTAAGAGATATAATGAATAAGTCATGGGAATAAAAGGCATAGTATAGAGAGTACAGTCAATGATGTAACAGTATTGTATGGTGACAGACCAGCAGGCTTCTCCCAAATGCCCCAGAGGGTTGCAGTGCTCCAGTCCTTTATGGAGATGGGACCACAGTTTGTGGTGAGCTTTCTCCCAGGTGCCCCTACTCTTATTGTGTCTCTAGGAATCCTGAGGCTTCACTGCCACTCCTATGATTCTGTTCTATTTCCCTACTGAGCACTTTCTCAATCAGGGAAGACTCAGAGATGGATTTTTAAAGGTCCTGCTTTTCTAGGGCTCAGCTTTCATGCCTGGGTTTTCTGGGGCTGGGCTTTCAGCCTGGCTTGTTGTGGTTCCCCTCCCCCAACTTTTTTTTCCTTCACCTTTCTACCTTGTCAGAAGTGAACAGTTTTCTCTCTGTAGCATTCCAGCTGTTCTCTCTTTACATCTCAGGTTGAATTTGTAGGTATTTAAGATGTTTTTTAAAGTTATCTATGTAAGTGTGTGGGACCAGATGAGTTGTGGACCCCTACACTTCTGCCATCTTGCCTCCCTCTTGACCTTCAAATTTCTATTAAAGTGACATAATATACTCTTAGAAACAGCCAGGGGGTTTTCTGAAGACAAAAACTACTAAAGAGAAAACTTGTGTCTGAAAAATAAGGAGATGCTGTAGAAAGTCAATGGAAGAAAGGGGGGAATGTGTATAGGCAATAGTAATGTACTTCCCAGTAACTTGAAAACTGTTTTACCCTTTAAGAGTTAAAACTGTAAAATCAAGGCCTAATAATTGGGTGCAGGATGAAAAAAAGTCTGAACCTTGTGGTTACATATTCGAAGAATTAATTAATAGAAGAAATTGTTCATAGTTTGATGCAGAAGATGACTTATTTAATGATGCTGGGTATGTGTCATAGATAGGCAAGGACAAGCTAAAGGAAAAGAATGAATCCAAGGCTAGAGCACGACTAACAAAATATATTCACATATCTAAAGAGAGAATGGGAACCTGAAAATGGGGTTCTGGAAGACAGAATTTAAGAATAGAAGGGCAAAGGCCTTCGCGATAGAGTGCTAACTAACTCATGTTAGCACTGCTAAGGGGAGAGAGTATTCAGGGCCATAGGGCACTTTAGGTCCCTTAGCAGATATATACTTATTCCAGAAATGGATACATTGGTCCTTCAGAGTTAGTTGTCATTAATTTCATCCCACTAACAGTCTTTACTTGCTACTCAAACAATCTTTGTTTGCTAGGGCTTCCAATCAGGAGAGAACACTTTTTTTTGGTATATTTTTTATTGGAGTTCGATTTGTCAACATATAGCATAACACCCACTGCTCATCCGAGAACACTTTGATTATGTCAACATGAGCATTCTATCCACTATGAAAGTTGTATTTTTTTGTTGTCAATCAATTTTTCAGCATTCTGGATTGTTGCTTGTGAATTTAGGCAATATGATTTTATCTTGCTCACAGAGCTCAACTTTAAGTGTAGACAAACCAAATTTCTGAGGCTACCTTCTTAATTCTCAACACCAAAGTTGGAATTTGGAAAGTGCCTTTTACTCACACTTGAAGAGTGCCTTTTACTCACACTTGAAGAGGATGAGGTGTACATAATCAATGCCTTAATAATTGCTATATGATCTACATGAAAAGTCTGGATGACTAATGGAAACTGTGTGTGCCATTGATAGAAATGTGGTGCTAAAAAGTGATAATGGTTTCAGAGAGTAAGTTAAAATAAAAACGGTGTTCAGATATTAATTATATCTTTAGTCTGAATCCAATCTCCAGATCTAGTACTTTATCTCAGATATAGATGTAGTAATAGTGTAATCCCAAATAACCTTCTGTGCACCATATGGATTATGTAGGTGCATACACAGTCTCCTTTTCTCCTTTTCTCTTTCTCCCTTTCTTTATAAAATGTAAATTAATGGAACAAACAGAATTTTATTTAGACAGATCCAGGTTTGAATCTCAGTTCCACTACTCAGTTTCTTACTTTCTCTGTGCCTCAGGTTCTTCATCTCTAAAATGTAGAAAATAAAAAGTATCCCATATAATTGTGTGATAATTAAATGAAATAATTTTATGTGAGTACTTAAATTTTGGTTCTATTTCTGTTCCTTTCCATGCTTTTGTCTCTTCAATTAAAAAATACAGACACATACACACACAGAGGCACACACATACACACACACAGAGTTATATTCAACATGACTGTAAGCTTCATGACAGCAGAGATCAAGCTGATTTTTGACTACCACTCTATCCCTATTGTATCTTTTCTAGGGGATCCTCAAATATAGTTTGAACTATAAAAACAGATTAGTTAAGAAATTGAGGTTTTGTTTGACTAAATTTTTCAGTTTAGAGATCTTAGTTAAGCTAAAAAACCTATCATATACTCTAAAGATCTGATGATGTGTCAGTTCTGTAGACTCTATTTTATCTTTGATTAATCTATGTAAAATCTATTTAAGTGACCTTTTAAAATATTTTTGGGGGGATGCCTGGGTGGTTCGGCAGTTGGGGGGGTCTGCTTTCAGCTTGGGGCATGGTCCCGGGGTTCTAGGGTTGAGTCCTGCATCGGACTCCCTGCATGGAGCCTGCTTCTTCTTCTGCCTGTGTCTCTGATTCTCTCTCTCTCTCTCTCTCTCTCTGTCTCTCATGAATAAATAAATAATCTTTAAAAAAAATAAAATATTTGTTTTTGTCTGAAACTTCAAATATATAGTAACTATATTAATTTGGTAGGGCTGTTGTACCATAAACTGAGAAGCTTGAAAAACAGAAATGTATTGTGTCACAGTTCTGGAGGCTAGAAATTCAGGATCAGGATGTCAGCAGGGATGGTTTCTTCTGAGGGCTATGAGTGAAGGATCTGTTCCAGGCCTCTCTCCTTGGCTCAAAGATTACTGTCTTCTCCCTCTATATGTCCACATTGTCTTCCCTCTATGCATACCTATCTTTATGTCTAAATTTACCTTTCTCATAAGGATACTAGTCATTAGATTAGGACCTACTATAATGATCTCATCTTATGTAACCCTAACTGCCGTGATCCTATTTCCAAGTAAGATCATATTCTGAGATACTAGGGGTTAAAACTTCAACACATGAATTATTGAGGGATCATAATTCAACCCCAAACAGCATCTTCTAAGTAATTACCTTTAAGACTTCTGAGTATAACCTATCCCTTTTGATTTCTTACTATTGCATATAGAGGGAAATACTTGACATTTGCTGAATTAACATTTAATGATGTTTTGACTCTTCTCAAATAACCTTGAAATGTACATAATAGAGTGAGGACTGGTGAGGGTAACTAGCTATCTACAAGCATCTGTATTTTAACTGACTTTGTTATTAACTATTCTTGAGAATGTTTGGTATGTTGGAGGGGAAGGACAGGAGGGATGGCCATCAATCTAGGATAAAATTCTAATGAATTTTGAAAAGCCTGTATATGAGGACATGTCAAAGAAATTGAAATATGATTGAAGAGAAATGTGGAGGACTGTGAAAACATGAAACCATGTTCATGAATAGGTGCAAATAGTTGAATTTCAGAGGAATATCAAAGACCCTCTGAACATAGGACAAAATTAAGCTTCAGTCATGATTATATGAATCAAAATGTAGTAATTTCAATCATTTCAGTCATCTTCACAATGCAGATGAATTGATCCAAATATTAATCTTTAAAATGGTTAAAACAATTGCTTTCTTAAAACTAGCAAAGTATTTCATTGACTAAAATTGAAAAGGTTTCATTAGGGGCGGCTGGGTGGCTCAGTCAGTTAATTGGCTACCTTCTGCTCAGCTCATGATCTCAGGGTCCTGGGATCGAGCCCCATGTCTGAGCTTGCTGCACAGCAGGGAGCCTGTTTTTCCCTCTTGCTCTGCTTGCTGTTCCCCTGGCTTGTGATCTCTCAGTCAAAAAAATAAAATCTTTTAAAAAAAGAGGTTTCATTAAACACGTGTATTGTTTCCTATCAGATCATCCAGATCAAAATAAGGAAAGAGTTTGCTTCAGTTGATTTTGGGAAATAAAGGTTAATTGATGCAACAGTCATATGAAGGATAGATTTTTTTTTTTTATAACCATGCTTCATTGCCCATCAGTGTAAGGGGAGCACTAATATGTTTGGCATTCTGGAAATTGTCATCTTTATGTTTAATTTGACTTCTAAAAATCTTGAGTGCTTTTTAAAGTTGAGCTTTTTTCTCAAATGTGAAGCAATAGGCTACAGAGGAATGAGTTTTGGACCAGGAGAGAGAAAAAAAATTCTTGATTCCAGTCCCAGATCTGCCTTGTGGCCTTGGGAAAGTCAAACAGAGTTCCTGCTTTGCCTCAACAAACTAAAGATTTCAATCAGGTTCCTTTCAACTCAGAGGGTCTATAATTTTGTTATATATAATTATTATATCTCTAGTAAAGTATTTTCATTCAAATGCAAAATATATCAACATAAAAGAGGACTTTTTTGCTCTGCTGGTTTTTGGGTATGGTAATAGAGGTAATAGAGGCTATTCATTTAAGTAATCTTTTCCATGAGCTTTTCAGTCTGATTATCTTCATATTGTAGGTCATAAGGTACCCACATAAAATGCTACATACTTTTAAATGTTTTTGCCTTTTACTCCAACAGATTAAACTCCATTTATTATGTCACCATTACAATACAACTAGATATCATGTAATTTTATTTTACATAAATCTTGGCAGGAATCACCTTGACGCTTTTGTCTTGGCTAAGAACCAGGTACATTTATACTAGATATATATTAACTGCTCTTCTCATTTTAAAACTTTACATGGGGATCTTATTTAATTGATTTTCCTACCTATCTAATTACTCTTGACGATATTATAATTCTTTTAAATAATTAAATGCACAATGACTAATTTTGATAATGATAACATCTTAACTCAATCCCATAATTTTAATATTGGCAATGTGATACTTAGAATGAAGATGTATTTAGCCCACATTACAAATGTTTCATTTTGTGACATTTATATTGAATAATAAAGTGTTTGATATAGTACATTTATAAATCTAGTCCTTGAATGAACATGGGGCTATATATTGATCAGCTTATGAGTAGAGTTTAATTTCTGAGACACAATATTTAAAACTGATCATTAAACTTCTATATTTTAATTCATGAGGAAATCAGTTCTATCTTTTGTTTTTGTCTAATTTTTAAAAAAAAATACACTCTTAAGGAAATGACCCAAAGACTGGCAGAACACTCTCCACAGCTAAACATAGACAAGAGGCCATCTAGAAGAGGGTAGGAAGGGCAGAGAAGGAGAAGCCTTTGGGTGCAAGATAGATTCATGGAGCTGTCCTTGGGAGGGAGGGTGTTGTGGGCAAGAACAAGGGAAAGAAACAGACCCTCACACCAGGGGAGTCCACAAAGGAAAGATAAATCTCCATTATATTTGGCGTTGAAGACCAGAGGGGCTGAATTTCCTGAGTTCTTACAACCAGCAGGACTTAAAACCTGGAATCTAAAAAATAAGCAGCTTGTCTTCTGCTAAGCTGAAAGGTGAGACACTGAGTCCCCACCATTAAAGAGATAGCAGGACAATAAGCCTACAGAGATACAATGTAGAACAGGCAATTTGAAAAATGCTTGGGGTATATGGGAAGGAAAGTTTTTTATTTATTTTAGAGTGTGTCCTAGAGGAACAGAGATTGGTGGGGGACTCCTCCAGGAACAAAAGAGCTGGCAGGCACCACTTCCTTTCCCCCTCCCCCAGCCCAGATACGCAGCTTCCTGGATAAACCAATGCCAGCAATCACCACCTAACTTGCTTGCACCACCACCTTGCCATATCCCATCCCTGTGCTGTGCTTCTGTGGATCCACCTCTAAGGACTGACCTGCCTCAGTCCTGGTGCTGCAAGGCCCCTCCTGTAGGGGACTACCAGGCCACAAGCTTTGTTACCCTCTCCTCCAGCCCCTGTGCTCTTTGCAGATCCACCCCCTCGAATACGCTCTTGGCCCAAGCCCATCCAAAGCAATACCACACACCTGGCAGGGTGCAAGCAGCCTAGACAGGGACCAGTACCATTCCAAAGGGACTTCTGCCCCAGGGAGAGGGGAAGATGGCCACATACATTAGTGTCACTGTGGACCCAATAGTGGGCTGGGGGCAGACAGCTGGTCTGACTACAGCCCTACTCACCAACAAAAGCTTCTCAGGGGACAACACAGGGAAAGTGCCCTACAGTTTGGTAGTACTTCATCTCCAGTAAATGCCTGATCATATTCAACTCAAGCTTCAGGCAGCCCCCAAATGGCCCACTAACAACACAGGGAGTAGACCCTGTCCACAACAGGCAAAGAAAGCCATTGTAGACAGTTGGGCTGAAGGCAAATCTGCTCAGCCACAACAGTAGGGCACAGACAATACACATAGGAGACACCCCTGAAGTGCCCTTTTCTGGTGAAAAGGAGACATTGCACTGTGGGGGCTCTTTAGGACCTCTTTTTCATAAGGCCACTACTTTCTTTTCTTTTTTTTTTTTTTTTTTTTAAGGCCACTACTTTCAAAAGCAAAAGACATACCTGACTTTCCAAACAGATGGAAACAGACATAGCAGTAGATAAAATGGGGAGACACAGGAGTAAGTCCCAAATGAAAGAACAGAACAAAATCACAGAAAGAGCTAAACAAAATGGAGATAAGTGATATGCCTGATAGAGAATTTACAGTAATGGTCATAAAGATACTCATTGGACTTGACAAAAGATTGAACGATATCAGTGAGACCTTTAACATAGAAATAAACAAGAATGTATCAGAGGTGAACACCACAATAAATGAAATGAAAAATACACTACATGGAATAAATAGTAGACAAAAGAAAGCAGAACAGGTCAGCAACCTAGAGGATGGAATAATTGAGAAAGCAATCAAGCTCAGCAGGTAAGAGAAAAATAATTATTCAAAATGAGAATAGACCTAGAGAGTTCAGCAACAACATCAAGTGTAATAATTGTTGGATTATAGAGATCTCACAGAAGAAGAGAGAAAAAAGGGGCAGAAAATTCATTTGAAGAAATAATAGCTGAAAACTTCCCTAATCTGGGAAAGGAAAGAGAAATCCAGATCCAGGAGGCACAGAGATTCTCCAACAAAATCAACCTAAGGAGGTCCACACCAAGACATACAGTAATTAAAATAGCAAAAGTAGTGATAAAAAGAGAATTGTAAAAGCAACAAAAGAATGCAGTAACATATATGGGAAATCCCATAAAGCTAACCAGTTGATTTTTCAGCAGAAACTTTACAGGACAGAAGGGAGTACCATGATATATTCAAAGATCTGATGATGCGCCAATTCTGTAGACTCTATTTTATGATCTTTGATTAATCAATGTAAAATCTATTTAAGTGACCTTTTAAAATATTTTGGGGGGGATGCCTGGGTGGCTTGGCAGTTGGGGGGTCTGCTTTCAGCTCGGAGCATGGTCCTGGGGTTCTAGGGTTGAGTCCTGCATCAGACTCCCTGCATGGAGCCTGCTTCTTCTTCTGCCTGTGTCTCTGGCTCTCTCTCTCTCTCTCTCTCTGTCTCTCATGAATAAATAAATAATCTTTAAAAAATGAAATATTTGTTTTTGTCTGAAACTTCAAATATTCAAAGTGCTAAAAGGTAAAAGTTTGCAGTCAAGAATACTCTATCCAGCAAGGCTAAGATTCAGAATAGAAGAGGTAATTTTCCAGACTAAAATAAGTTAAAGGAATTCGTGACCACCAGGAGTAAAATCAGTCACTTTCCCATTGCACATGGTACCATTGTCCTGTCAGTCCGAAATCCACAACCCAGCCCCTCTCCTACCTGGATCAGTGTGTATTCCCTGCCCCCTGCTCATCACCAAGTCAACAGACCTTCACATCAGATTAATAGTGACTCAAACTGAGACTCTCCCCTTCAAATACGAGCCCATGTATTCAAATTTGTGCACAAAAGTGTGCATAATTATCACAGCAGAATGAAGCAAATCCTCTCAAATTAAAAAAAAATTAAAAACACTCTTTGATGCTTCCTTTTATTTCTTGAGGATTACATGAAATGTGAGCCATACAGGAAAGTTCCCTACCATGGGGGGTTTGGGCAAATGTTCCTACTCTGCTCTGCTGTCTCCTGGCCCCACTCTGGTCATTTGTCAACCTGTCCATCTATCTATCCCCGCTGGCAGAGACCCTACTTGTAGCTTATAGGAGGAGGTCATGAAGCTGTTCTTGATGCAAAGTACAATGAAGGCATTGTGGCAGCTTGGAGCTTTCTGTCCCAGCAACCTGCCTGCAGCAAGAGAAGAGTCCTGGCCAGTGGCTGTTGCAGCCTCCATCTGCCACATCTTATAGTAGCTATTGATCAGCTGATGTCTGCTGGAGTCTGAGCCATGCCATATGCTCTTCTGGGCCCAGGTGAGGTGGTGCAGAACATCTCTTCCATAGAAAAAGAAGATGTGACCTGGGTTTTAGGTAGCCCTCAGAGCCCAAGAACAAGTCCTCTCAGCTAAGAAAGAGCACCTCATCCATGAATGCATGAACATGGTTTATATTAATGATGGGCATGTCTGTATGCTTGGCTTTGGTATGAGAGGTCCACCTGGTCCCTCAAGGCCTCTAAGGCCCAGACCCTTCCAGGATTCCTGTATATGATAGCAATGCATTTATGGAGTCTGGCTGCCCTGGACCTCTGGGATTGCCAGAGTACCAAGGGCCTTCTATACCAAGGGGTGACAAAGGAGAAGTGTACCTGTCAGGACCACAAAGGAAGTTCCCATTTGACCTCCTCCAGTTGGGGGCTGGAATAAAGGAGGAGAAAGGTGACTGAAAGGACACCCAGCAGAAGGGTAAATGAGGGAAACCTGGAGTTGGTTCATGCTTTGGTTCAAGTGTGCCCATTCCTTCTTGCTCCACAACTTCCTCCACAAGTTCTGTTCCCATAAATATTATTTTATCTTAAGTTGATAACCAAAATTAAATATTTTAATTTTTTTTCTTGTTGCCTAATATGAGAGCCAATGACCTATTTGAAATGGAATTTTGTTTTCATTTAATGTGTTTATCTTATATTTCCTGTTTGTTTTAGTGACATTCAAATATTTTGTCATTTTAAAAAATATTCTTTAATTGGATAGGTTTAGTTTATTACATTTTATCCAGTTCAAATATTCTTGAAATACTATCATCTTTTTCTTTCTTTTCCCAATGACTCACAAAAAAGGATCAACAAATGTAGTGGTGGAAGCCATAAAAGTTATGATACTACCAGATAAAACTCCCAAAACAAAAAGACCCTTTGTCTAAATCTAAAAGTATTAATGTTTTAAATCCTAAAATTTCTACTGTAGGTATGGATGGTGTCAACCTTTAGCTGACCATAAAAGTCTTCAGTTTTACTTCAAATCGATCTTTAGCTCCATGTAGAACAAACTGAAATTCTGAATCTATTGCTTGACATTCACCTCCCAGAATGTGTGACTTCCCTTTCACCTCATTTCTGCTAGACCCCAACTTTTCCCAACTCTAGTCTCCTGGCTAACTTCCTAGCTCTGGTCCCGAAGGTATACCTTGACCATACTTTCTTTTTATTTACCATTATCAAGTGACTAGCCTATATATTGTTCCAATCATGATGAATATGATTCTGCCCTTGGTGTTGGAACCCAGAATAAGACAACACATTATTACTCTTTTCCTCTTTATTTACTTCCACCTCCTTGTTATTTATCAATATTGTGCAGAAGAGCTGTAGAAGATTGTAGAACATCTTAATACAATGTGTATGTGCCCCGAAGCCCAAAGAAATGGTTGGTAAATGGTGTACAAATTAAATAACACAACAATTAGTCAGCTTAGCTACTTATAAGCAGTTTTTTTAAAGAATAAACAATTTGATAATTAATCAGGTCACACTAATGCTCAAAATAGTTTTAGGACAAAATTTATATTTTTCATTTGTCCATGACTTCACTTTCTCTTATCAACAGAAATAATTATAATTTGTCTCTAAATAATCTATACTATTTTCTTTTTCATGTTTAAATTAATGGATACACAAAGCTACCGATCTTCAATTGGTTTTCTCAAGATGATAATGGGCAAACTGGAAGCCTCAGAGATACAAATTTGGCTTTCCTACTCCTTGTGTATCTTCTCCCTTCACCACTACCTTCATCAGGGGATGTTCTTCAAACAAATAGACAATGCGATATGCTCAAGTTCACCTTTTCACTTTCAATCTCCCTGAGAACAAAAGTTACTGGCCCATAAATTATCTTGTGCACATAAATTATCTTGTGCACATACTTTGTTATTTTCCTACTTCTATGGATATACAAAATATATAAATAACTTTAATAAAGATGTAAGATTTACTTTTATAGGGATGTTTGACCTGGAAAACAATATGCTACACAGCATGAACCAAACGAATAGACATAAACAGATCTTCCTGGAGGTGATAGGTGGTATCTTCCTACTTAAAAATAATACATCACACTATCCAATCTCTTCTACACCTTGAATGATGGATTTTGCAGGGTGTTGCTCATCATATAATCTACATACTGTTTCTTTTACCTTCACCTAAAAATGGAGCTGGCAAGACCATCTAAATTTGATTTTAAGATAAGTGAACATAGAAAACATGTTGAGAGATTCAAGCCGTTGCGTTCACATTAGTTGGGAAGCATTTTAGAGTCTGCCTTGAATTGATTGCCATATACTCATTCTAACTTTGATCATATGTGACAGATTACTATTCAAGGCAAGACATATCAACTAGAGATGACCAAGATCAGGAGACAAGAATGATTCACAAGTAAAAAACAGATATCCAAGTATCAAGCCACAGAAGGTAATGCAGATAGATGGACAGGTAGTGTCAGGAAGAGCCAATGGGTGATAATGGATAGGATTCCTGAAAATATGGGAAATATAACATTAGAAATATATGAATTAGAAATTATATCCTACTATTAGTACTAGAAAACTAAAAAAATATTAGTTTATATGAGTTTTCTTTCCCTTTTGTGTAATTAAAAATTTGTAGACTTTTATGCCAGGGGTTAAATGCCAGCTTTTAATGTCATCAGAATATTAGTCTCCCTTATTGTTTTCATTGGCCATCACTACAGCATGTGATTCTCATCCTCATGGATGCATAATGGATGCAATCCTATCAATAAGAAATCAGGACATATAACTTTTAAATGACCCCATAAAAAGGCACAGGGTTTCAGACTGGATAAAAAAGCATGACCCATCTATTTGCTCTCTACAAGAGACTCATTATAGACATAAGGACACCTACAGCCTGAAAATTATAGGTTGGAGAAGCATTTACCATTCAAATGGTCCTCAAAAGAAATCTGGGGTAGGCATCCATATATCAGATAAATGAAAGTTTCTCCCAAAGACTGTAGTAAGAGATGAAGAGGGACACTATATCATACTTCAAGGATCTATCCAACAAGAGGACCTAACAATCATCAATATTTATGCACCAAATATGGGAGCTGCCAAGTATATCAATCAATTAATAACCAAAGTTAAGACATACTTCAATAATAATACACTTATACTTGGTGATTTCAATCTAGCGCTTTCTACACTCCATAGGTCTTCTAAACAAAACATCTCCAAAGAAACGAGAACTTAAAATGATGGATTTCACAGATATCACAAAACTTTACATCCAAACTCAACTGAATACAAATTCTTCTCAAGTGCACATGGAACTTTCTCCAGAATAGACCACATACTGGGTCACAAATCGGGTCTGACCCGATACTAAAAGATTGGGATCATCCCCTGCATATTCTCAGACCATAATGCCTTGAAATTAGAACTGAATCACAACAAGAAGTTTGGAAGGACCTCAAACACGTGGAGGTTAAGGACCATCCTGCTAAAAGATGAAAGGGTCAACCAGGAAATTAAGGAAGAATTAAAAAGATTCGTGGAAACTAGTGAGAATGAAGATACAACTGTGCAAAATCTTTGGGATGCAGCAAAAGCAGTCCTAAGGGGGAAATACATCGCAATACAAGCATCCATCCAAAAACTGGAAAAAACTCAAATACAAAAGCCAACCTTGCACCTAAAGGAGCTAGAGAAAAAACAGCAAATAGATCCTACACTCAGCAGAAGAAGAGAGTTAATAAAGATTCAAACAGAAGTCAACGAAATCGAGACCAGAAGAACTGTGGAACAGATCAACAATACCAGGAGTTGGTTCTTTCAAAGAATTAATAAGATAGATAAACCATTAGCCAGCCTTATTAAAAAGAAGAGAGAAAAGATTCAAATTAATAAAGTCATGAATGAGAAAGGAGAGATCACCACCAATACCAAGGATATACAAACAATCTTAAAAATTTATTATAAGCAGGTTTACGCCAATAAATTAGACTATCTCCAAGAAATGGATGCATTTCTGGGAAGTCACAAACTACCAAAACTGGAACAGGAAGAAAGAAAACCTGAACAGGCTGATAACCAGGGAGGAAATCGAAACAGTCATCAAAAACCTCCCAAAACACAAAAGTCCAGGGACAGATTGCTTCCCAGGGGAATTCTATCAAGCGTTAAAGGAAGAAACCATACCTATTCTACTAAAGCTTTTAGGATAGAAAGAGATGCAATACATCCAAACTCGTTCTATGAGGCCAGCATCACCTTAATTCCAAAACCAAAGACCCCACCAAAAAGGAAAATTATACACCAATATCCCTGATGAACACAGATGTAAAAATTCTCAACAAGATACTATCCAATAGGATCCAACACTACATTAAGAAGATTACTCACCATGACCAAGTGGGACTTATCCCTGGTATGCAAGGCTGGTTCAACACTCGTAAAGCAATCAATGTGATTGATCATATGAGCAAGAGAAAAAACAAGTACCACATTATCTTCTCAATAGATGCAGAGAAAGCATTTGATAGAATACAGCATCCATTCCTGATGAAAACTATTGAGAGTGTAGGGATACAGGGAAACATTCCTCGGCATCTTAAAAGCCATCTACAAAAAGCCCACAGCAAATATCTTTCTCCATGGGGAAACAGTGGGAGCCTTTCCACTAGGATTAGGAACACAACAGGGATGGCCACTCTCACCGCTGCTCTTCAACATAGTACTAGAAGTCCTAGCCTCAGCAATCAGGCAACAAAAAGAAATAAAAGGCATTCAAATAGGCAAAGAAGCAGTCAAACTATCCCTCTTTGCAGATGACATGATACTGTATATAGAAAACCTAAAAGACTCCACCCCAAGATTGCTAGAACTCATACAGCAATTCAGCAGTGTGGCAGGATACAAAATCAATGCCCAGAAATCAGTGGCATTTCTAGACAATAATAAAGAAACTGAAGAAAGAGAAATTAAAGTGTCAATCCCATTCACAATTGCACCCAAAAGCATAAGATAGGAATAAACCAAACCAAAGAGGTAAAGGATCTATACCCTAAAAACTACAGAACACTTCTGAAAGAAATTGAGGAAGACACAAAGAGATGGAAAAATATTCCATGGTCATGGATTGGAAGAATTCATATTGTGAAAATGTCCATGTTACCCAGGGCAATTTACACGTTTAATGCAATCCCTATCAAAATACCATGGACTTTCTTCAGAGAGTTGGAACAAATTATTTTAAGATTTGTGTGAAATCAGAAAGGACCCTGAATATCCATGGGAATTTTAAAAGAGAAAACCATAGCTGAGGGCATCACAATGCCAGATTTCAGATTGTACTACAAAGCTCTGGATATCAAGACAGTATGGTACTGGCACAAAAACAGACACAAAGATCAATGGAACAGAATAGAGAATCCAGAAGTGGCCCCTCAACTTTATGGTGAACTAATATTCGACAAAGGCGGAAAAACGATCCACTGGAAAAAAGACAGTCTCTTCAATAAATGGTGCTGGGAAAATTGGACATACACATGCAGAAGAATGAAACTAGACCACTCTCTTGCACCATACACAAAGATAAACTCAAAATGGATGAAAGATCTAAATGTGAGGCAAGATTCCATCAAAATCCTACAGGAGAACACAGGCAACACCCTTTTTGAGCTTGGCCACAGTAACTTCTTGCAATATACATCCACGAAGGCAAAAGAAACAAAAGCAAAAATGAACTATTGGGACTTCATCAAGATAAGAAGCTTTTGCACAGCAAAGGATACAGTCAGCAAAACTCAAAGACAACCTACAGAATGGGAGAAGATATTTCCAAATGACGTATCAGATTAAGGGCTAGTTTCCAAGATCTATAAAGAACTTCTTAAACTCAACACCAAAGAAACAAACAATCCAATCATAAAATGGGCAAAAGACTTGAAGAGAAATCTCACAGAGGAAGACATAGACATAGCCAACAAGCACAGGAGAAAATGCTCTGCATCACTTGCCATCAGGGAAATACAAGTCAAAACCACAATGAGATACCACCTCACACCAGTGAGAATGGGGAAAATTAACAAGGCAGGAAACCACAAATGTTGGAGAGGATGTGGACAAAGGAGAGCCCTCTTGCACTTTTGGTGGGAATGTGAACTGGTGCAGCCACACTGGCAAACTGTCTGGAGGTTCCTCAAAGAGTTAAAAATATATCTGCCCTACGACCCAGCAATTGCACTTCTGGAGATTTACCCCAAGGTACAGATCCCGTGAAACGCAGGGACACGTGCACTCCGATGTTTACAGCAGCAATGTGCACAATAGCCAAACTGCGGAAGGAGCCTCGGTGTCCATCGAAGGATGAATGGATAAAGAAGATGTGGTCTATGTATACATAGAATATTACTCAGCCATTCGAAATGACAAATACCCACCATTTGCTTCAACGTGGATGGAACTGGAGGGTATTATGCTGAGTGAAATAAGTCAATCGGAGAAGGACAAACATTATATGTTCTCATTCATTTGGGGAATATAAAAAAAAATAGTGAAAGGAAATAAAGGGGAAAGGAGAAAAAGTGAGTGGGAAATATCAGAAAGGGAGACAGAACATGAAAGACTGGTAACTCTGGGAAACGAACTAGGGGTGGTGGAAGGGGAGGTGGGCAGGCGGTAGGGGTGACTGTGTACCAGGCACTGAGGTGGGCACTTGACGGGATGAGCCCTGGCAGTTATTCTTTATGTTGACAAATTGAACACCAATAAAAAATAAATTTATTAAAAAATAGATCTATATTCTCTAGGAGAATAAAATAATGAGGAACCTAGGCTACTAAAAATTCCCAGCTTCTTATTATGATATTTATATTTATTCCAAAACTCAGGCTTTGCTATTGCACGACAGTCAAATTTTCCTTTTTCTTTAGTTTTTTAAAATATTTTTTTATTTATTCATGAGAGAAGCAAGACATAGGCAGAGGAGGAAGCCGGGTCCCTGCAGGGAGTCCAATGCAGGACTCAATCCCAAGACCCTGGGATCACAACCTGAGACCAAGGCGGATGCTCAACCACTGAGCCACCCAGAGGCCCTTCAAATTTTCTTTTAAAATATATATAATTTAATGCTACAAACAACTTACTTGTTCAATTATAATTATGACATAACTTCATTGTTATTTCACTTATTGAGATGCTATAATTAGATATTTTCCATGAAATTGGCTTCATCCCTACATAATAGGTCACATATGTTAGTCATAACACTGATGAGAAGAGAGATGAATGGTGTCCTAAGTCTTCAAATCTTCAGATTCCATAATACTGCCTGATCCTGTGCAAGATTACTGAGTAGTATATATGGCACATAGAAGGCACTAAATAAATGCATACTTCATTCCATCAAGAGCTATGGCCTCAAATCTTTATGTAGTCTCAGGTCAAATTGGGCTGGACCATATATGAAAAAATATGACCTTTTATCTACCTAATCCTCATTGAAGCCTAGTGCCCACAATGAAATTAAGAAGAGTGACTTCTTAGCCCTTTTTCCAGGGACAACTTTCTGGTCTTGACCCCTCCTTTCCCTCCACCCTCTTATACTGATATTGAGAGGATGTACAAAGAGAAAGCCTTCCTTGAAAAATCTAGTGTAGAACTGCTTAAACTGCCTTTTGTGCCCCAGACACTAACATCATGTTCATTTGGATTTACATGAAAAGGAGTATGAGAGGCTCTCCAAAATGGAGAAGGTTCATCTTACCACACCTTCTACATGTAGGCATCCCTGAAGCTTGAACTTTTACTTCCTTGTTTCTCACACCAAAACCCCAAATTATGTTTTCTTTACCCTTATTAGAGTTGTTCCTTCTAGTAGATGGAGTTGTTGGCAGGGAATATTTTGCCTTTTCCAGCAGTTAGAATATGCCACTAAAAATAATTAGGACCGGGCAGCCAGGGTGGCTCAGCAGTTTAGTGTTGCCTTTGGCCCAGGGTGTGATCCTGGAGTCCCATGTCAGGCTCCCTGCATGGATCCTGCTTCTCTCTCTGCCTGTGTCTCTGCCTCTCTCTCTGTGTATCTCTCCTAAATAAAAAAAAAATCTTAAAGAAAATAATTAGGACCAAAAGTAAAGAATAAGTAGACATCTCTTACTGGAGTTACCCTTCTTAATTCAGGGACACAAATCCTATCTAACACTTTATTAACCTAGTGCATATAAAGTAATTATTCAGCCAATCTAGCATTCAAGATAAACACATTATATAAACAACTTATAAATAAGAAAGACTCAGATAAATATTGTGAGATATACAGAGGATATGAAATACATGTTAGAAAGAAGAGCTACTATTCTGAGGGAGAAGGAATTGGAAGAAATAGTATTTAAAGAGAGATTTGAAGTATGCATAATCTCTTGGAATGCCTGGGTGGCTCATTCAGTTAAATGTCTAATTCTTGATTTTGGCTCAGGTCATGATCTCAAGGTTGTGAAATTGAACCTCACATTGGGCTCTGCCAAAAGCATGGAGCCTGCTTAAGATTCTCTCTCCCTCTCCCTCTGCCCCTCCTTGCTACTCATGTGCTCTCTAAATAAATTGATTAATGAAAGAAATGAAATAGGTATAATCTCCCAATAGCTCACAAATATAGTCTAATACAGTAGCTATCAATATGTAGTTTGAGGATCAGCAATATTAGCAGCACCTGGGAACTTGTTAGAAATGCAAATTATCAGGTCCCACCCCATGTTTAATGAATTATAGACTCTAGCAATAGGGTTCAGCAATCTGATTTATCAGTCCATCATATAATTCTTATGCATGCTAGAGTTTGAAGACCACTAGTCTAATTAATCATTAAGCCTATATTTATTGATTGACTTATGTGCAAGGTGCTAAACAGACACTTGGGAAATAGAAATAATTATAAGATACAGTTATTATTATTTAAAACATTCCAATGAAAGCCCAAATGTCCGTTCACTAATGGATGGATAAAGAAGATATGGTATATATGTATGGTGGAATATTACTAAGCCATAAAAAAGAATGAAATCTTGCCATTTGCAATGACATGGATAGAGCTAGTATGTATTATACTATGGGGAAATAAGTCAGAGAAAGACAAATACTGCATGATTTCATTCATATGTGGAATTTAAGAAACAAAACAAATGAATATAGCAAGGAAAAATGAGAGGAAAACCAAGAAATGGACTTAACTATAAAGAACAAAGTGATGGTTATCAGTGGGATGGTGGGTGGAGAGACGGGTTAAATAGGAGATGGAACTTAAGTAGTGCACTTGTGATGAGCACCAGATGTTGTGTGTAAGTGTTGAATCACTGAATTGTACACCTAAAACTCATATTACACTGTATATTAACTAACTGGAACTTAAATAAAAACTTGAGGGAAAAAAAACCCACTCCAGTGGAATTAAAATAGTCATCTTAACAGGCACACTATAAAAGAAACCTAACACAAAGTCATTGATAGGGCTCAAGGGACTCACAGTGAAAGGTAGAAATAACAGAGACTTTCTACCTGAGTGGAGCATTCCAATGTTTACAAAGAGGGAATGTACAATACAGATCTTTTCTCCTTTGTCAACATGGACATTATCATTCCCTTGATTCAGATGGCAATTTTGAAAATTCAGAAAGGATACTACATCGGGGAGCAAAAAACAAGAAAAAAAATAGAGCTGAAAAATCAAATACAATCCAGTTCATAAGCCAGGATTCAGGAAACAATTAAAACAAATTAACACAAAAGGCCACTTTATTTATCATGCTTCCAGTTTGTTGAAGTTCTTAGATGTGTAAATTTATAGTTTTCATCAATCTTAGAAAACCTTTGATCATTATTTCTTCAAACTATTTTTCTCCTCTCTCACTCTCTTGGGATTCCAATTTACAGGTATGCCAAACTGCTTATTTTTCCACTGCTTGGCATGGTTCCCTTTCACTTTGTTTAGTATTTTTCTCTCTGTGCTTCAGTTTGCATAGTTTCTAATGCTATGTTTTCAGGTTTACTGATCTTTTCTTCCACAATATCTACTGCTGCTTATCCCATACAATAAAATTTTCATTTCATGTCTCTTTCATTTCTCTTCTCATTATGTTCATGTTTTCCTTTGCTTCCTTAAGTGTTTAGAACGTACTTATTACAGCTGTTTTAATATCTTTGTTTGCAGATTCCATCATCCCTCATTTGAGGGTGTTTTCCTGTTTATGGGTCACATTATTCTGCTTCTTCACATGTATAGCAATTATTTTACTGAATACCAGACATGGTGAATTATATGCTGTTGAGTACCATATTTTATTGTGTTCCTCTAAAGAGCATAGGACTTTATTCTGGCAGGAAGTTAACTAATATGAAGATCATTTGAATGCCTTTGAGGCTTACATTTAAACTTCTTTTAGCCCCACTACTAAGGCATGACCTTCTGAGATCACTCCCGAATATTCAATAATGCCTTCCCATTCTGACAATTTAAACCAAAATGATTCTTAGTCTCCTGGGAACCCATGAAACTTCTTTGATATACAGACTCTTAATAATTGTTATTTCCCTAACAGTTCTTCTTTGCCTAACTTTTTTTTTTTAATTTTTATTTATTAATGATAGTCACACAGAGAGAGAGAGAAAATGGGGCAGAGACATAGGCAGAGGGAGAAGCAGGCTCCATGCACCGGGAGCCCGAGGTGGGATTCGATCCCGGGTCTCCAGGATCGCGCCCCCGGCCAAAGGCAGCCGCCAAACCCCTGCGCCACCCAGGGATCCCTTCTTTGCCTAACTTGATAGAGTTTTACACTATGTATGCACAGACTGGTTTCATCCAAAGACTTAAGGAGATCTCTCCTCTCTAATACTCTGCCTCACAAATTCTAGTTACACTGGCCTCCATGAATTCTGATCTCCTCCATTCAGTGAGATCTTCTCTCCTTGTGGTGCTCTCTAGAAAGTGTCTCTACCAGAAAATCAAGGTTTTGTAGCGATCACCTCTTTTATTTCCCTCCTCTCAGGGATCAAAATACTGTACAGTCTATTGTCCAGTGTCTGGAAACAGTTGTTTCAATATATTTTGTGCATCTTTCTAGGTGTTTATGGTAGGAAGGTAAGTCTCACAGGAGATACTCTTTATGGATGGAAGCAGAAGTCCCCAAAATGCCCACCATAAAAACATGTAAGAAAAATATAGTCACAAACAAAAAGGTCTTAAGGATGAGGAAGTTGAGAGAGTTGTGTTGATATATATTTGGTAAACATCTTTTGGAGTAAATAAAGTGTTTCCTACTGAACCCTGGTTTGTTTTAAATGTGTTCTGACCCCAATAGCTGAGCATTCCATATACACCTACACTAATAAACAATTGCCATAGATATTAAATGCTTCTAAAAGAATATCTAATTCATCAACAAGTCAGATAAAATGCAGCATTTGCATTACCTAGTAGATTTTTCTGTTCTTTCTGAAAGAGGCCTTTTTAAAGATTTTATTTATTTATTTATTCATGAGAGACACACAGAGAGAGAGAGGCAGAGACACAGGCAGAGGGAGAAGCAGGATCCATGCAGGGAGCCTGATGTGGAACTCAATCCTGGGACTCCAGGATCATGCCCTGGGCCAAAGGCAGGTACTAAACCACTGAGCCACCCAAGGATACCCTGAAAGAGGCTTTTTAAAAAACATTTATTTATTTACTTGAGAGGGAAAGAGAGAGCTCCCGGGGGGGGGGGGGGGGGCAGAGGGAGAAACAGACTCTTAATGAGTGGGGACCCAAACATGGGGCTTGATCCCAGGACCCTGAGATCATCATCTGAGCTGAAAGCAGATGCTGAAGTGACTGACCCACCCAGGCACCGGCACCCCAAAAGAGGCTTTTTTATTATACAATAATATATGCTTATTATTAATAAAATCAAACAACAGAAATATATAAAAGGGTAAAAATAAAATCCACTCCATCTCTTTCATGTTAACACTTTGGTGTATCTATCTATAATCTATATCTGCATCTTCATATCACAAAAGTAGATTTCTTTACCACTATCTAGTACCATTGAAGAATCTGTAATGAAACTTTCTCTATTATACTACCATCACAACTTCTTTTTGGGTCCTGAGACATTGCCAAGAAGTATCCACAATGAACAGTTTGAAGGGGATCCAGAAAAGCACAGGGCCTACTTCCGCTGGATGAGCAGCAGTGAGAACCACAGTCAGGTAGGTCTTAAAGCAAAGTTTTGTCTCACAGCTAAGAGGTGACATGATCCTTTGGCACAGTTATTTGCTCTCTTAACTAGTGATGAGTGTTTGCTGGTACTGATTCAACTTTCATTTGGCTCTCTGACAATGGCTACCAAGAGTACTTAGTTCCCCTTAATGCTAATTACCTGCTATCATCCATATTCTCCCAGATCCATTCTTTTCTCCTCTAACTTATGACCATCTCCAAGGACTTTTAACCCTACAAACACACTTCCTTCCCCCCAGTAGACTCTAATAAATTTTTCCCATGACTAGGGGTGGATTGGGTAGAGATGGTCCATTCTTCTATTTTCTTTGTAAGCTTTGTACTGTCACCAACTCTATGTTGGGCTTTCAAGAGGGCTTTTTCTTTTGTTTCTCCAAGGACTTGTTTGAAAGTAAAAACAAAATTAAATACAACAACAAAGGGTATATATATATATATTAGCTCTTTCTCTCTCTTTTTTAAAGATTTCATCTATTTATTCATGAGAGACACACAGAGACAGAAACATAGGCAGAGGAAGAAGCAGGCTCCTCACAGGGAGCCTGATGCAGGACTCGATCCCCAGACCCCAGGGTCACACCCTGAGCCAAAGACAGACGTTCAACTGCTGAGCCACCCAGGCATCTCTAGCTCTTCCTCTTTTATTTATTTATTTATTTTTTTTTAGCTCTTCCTCTTTTAATTTTTTCTATAACTATGCCAATTTACCTCCAAGCCATGCAAGTGAATATGACTGATGAGGAAATATGATTGTCAGGAAAATCCCTTCTGTAAGATCAAATGTCTCAAGACAGCAAAAATCAACTATTCTAGAAGCTTTTCTTGAACTTTTTGACTGTGCTAAGTCACTTATGTATCCAATGTGTCATTAACATTACAAACCTCTACCAAAGTATTGAGCATTATATTTTAATTATGTTAATTCATCTTTCTTTTAATCAAACCATAGGCTCCATGAGGTAGGTGATTATATCATATTCATCTATATAACACAGTGCTGGGTCAGTGGTTGGCATATAGTAGGTATTTCATTATTAATTATCCTTGAATTGAAAGAATGAGTATTAAATTTTACCTAATGCCTCTATGGATACACTAATTTATTTTAATTTGTTGATGCTGTATTAAAATAGCTTGCTCCAAAAAAAATTCTGTATCCTTACAATAAGCCCTATATGGTTATGATGGACTGCTGTTTGCATATAATGCCTAACCTTATTTACTAATATTTTACATAGTTATTTTTCATCTATATTTATAAGTAAATATGGTGTATCTTGCTCACATTTTGAGAATAGGTTTGTGCTGACTACAAAATGTAATGTGTAGGTATACAGTTAGGGGTCCTAATTTCAAACAGCAGAAAATGACACTGGTTAATGTAAACGAACATGAAGTTTATTGGAAGAATGCTGGATATTTCACAGAATTCATAGGAAGATTGAAGACCTAGAATCAGTATAAAGGCATGAAATGAACCACTGGAAGATAAGGATCAACACCACAGTTTACATCTTGCCATTGGAGCAGTCTGGTGAACACACTGCTGAGATTGCTACCATTGGATACTGGATATTAGAACCAGTAGCCACTGTCAAAAGAAGTATTTCCTTTCCTGCTTCTGTTGTTTAGATTCCAAGTCCCTGGTAGGAAGTCATATGTTTATACCTCAGGGTTTGGATGTAGAGAGAGTGTCTGGCCTTTTTAGTTTCTATAGTGGAAGGCAAGTTAAATCCTGCCTTCTCCTAATACTCTGTGGGGAATTCTTCAAACATAAAAAAGGGGTTCAAATGCTGGACAGCCACAAAACATATGCAAGAAACCCCCCCAAAAAAATCAAAACAAAAACTATAATCCACTCCAGATGACTTTAAACATTTTTAATGAGCTTGAATTTACTACATTGTATGGGAATTTGCTCATACATCTGCCAAGTCTGAGAATTTCCCAGGAGAAATTCTTGAATCCTTATATTTTAGTTTTGTTTATGGTAATTGTTCTTTTTAAGTTTGTTTGTTTGTTTGTTTATGAAAGAGCATGGTGGGGAGGGGCAGAGGGAGAAGGAGTGTCTCAAGTAGACTCCACACTGAGAGTGGAGCCTAACAGAGGGCTCAATCTTATGACCCTGAGATCATGACCTGAGCTAAAACCAAGAGTCAATGCTCAACTGACTGTGCCACCCAGGTGTCCCCCAAATAAAAGAATTTTAAAATCAGTTGCCAAATTTCTGGAAATAACAGTAACATAGATTGAATCTTATCAGGGTCAGTGCTTTAATAATTCTTTCCTACTAATAATTCTTTCCTACCCACGGGTGAGGCTACAGATGCCTCACAAAAGGTTGCTACCTCTATATTATAACACCTAAAGGTAATATTTTTAGGAACCCTTTCCTTATCCTGCCTCTTAGCACACTTCTTCCATCTTGGTAGCCTTCTGATTGCAGTTACACTGCTGAACTCCTAGTTTTTGCCTCTTTTCCTTGCTCCTTTGAGTAGACTCTCTATGAATAATTTGGTTCTCCATACTAGCTTTGCACTTATAGCTCCATGCTCTGCAGGGAACAGGCCAGATATAACCTTTTCCCATGCCCAGCACAGCTTAAAGGAGGATCCTTGAATCTATTATCTTTAGCATAAATATTATCTGAGATAGCAAAAATTCTAAAGTTTATAAGTATGCAAGAGATTTGGAAAGGAAATAACTATTTCTCTCCTGTTATTCAATGCAGGCAGGACTAATACTATGCCACTAGATTAAAGTAAAAAATGGTCCCTCCACTTGAAACCTAGAACATAAGGGATTTCAGGTTCAGCCTTTAGTACTATTCTTGAACTTCTCCACCTTTTGGATACTATTTTATAATTTGTGGGTATGTCTGGCTCCTTTAACTAGGCTGGAAACATCTATGTCTTATTTACCTTTGTGCTTCCTGTGTGGCCTAGTAGAGTACTTTATACGTATAGGTAGAATTTAGTGAAAGTTACCTGTAATTGGATTGAAAATTACTTCTTTAGTTTTAAGCAAAAGTTAGGAAGAATTCTAGAATATTGAAATGGTGTAACTCTTATCATATAAAACTAGCTCATTTGCCCTTTTGCTCACAATTTGGGCAATGGGACACAGTCATTATAAGACAAGATGAAGAAACAAGTTGATATTAAAATGAATAAAAATCTCATTTACACAAATCAAAACCACAGTGAGATACCATCTCACACCAGTGAGAATGGAAAAAATTAACAAGGCAGGAAACAACACATGTTGGAGAGGATGTAAGAAAGGGGAACCCTCTTGCACTGTTGGTGGGAATGTGAAATGGTGCAGCCACTCTGGAAAACTGTGTGGAGGTTCCACAAAGAGTTAAAAATAGATCTGCCCTACAACCCAGCAATTGCACTGCTGGGATTTACCCCAAGGTACAGATCCCGTGAAACACTGGGACACCTGCACCCTGATGTTTATAGCAGCAAGTCCACAATAGCCAAACTGTGGAAGGAGCCTCGGTGTCCATCGAAAGATGAATGGATAAGGAAGATGTGGTCTATGTATACAATGGAATATTACTCAGCCATTAGAAATGAGAAATACCCACCATTTGCTTCCACGTGGATGGAACTGGAGGGTATTATGCTGAGTGAAATAAGTCAATTGGAGAGGGACAAACATTATATGGTCTCATTCATTTGGGGAATATAAAAAATAGTGAAAGGGAATAAAGGGGAAAGGAGAGAAAATGAGTGGGAACTATCAGAGAGGGAGACAGAACATGAGAGACTCCTAACTCTGGGAAACGAACAAGGGGTGGTGGAAAGGGAGGTGGGTGGGAGATGAGGGTGACTGGGTGACGGGCACTGAGGGGGGCACTTGATGGAATGAGCACTGGGTGTTATGCTATATGTCGGCAAATTGAGCTCCAATAAAAAAAGAAAATGCAAAAACAACAACAACAAAAATATCTCATTTACTCAAAATGACTGCTATAAATGGAGATTATTCTCAAAATTGCTATAGAAGACGTAATTAATATTCATGCTCAGATACAGTTTTATTTACAAATATCAGAGAGTTTACTGCACACTTTATTCTAAACTATTGCCATAAATGGAAATTACTTCTCTACTGCTCTAGAAAGCTACATTAATAATCATATGCAGGGCAGCCCCGGTGGCGCAGCAGTTTAGCGCCGCCTGCAGCCCGGGGTGTGATCCTGGAGACCTGAGATCGAGTCCCACATCAGGCTTCCTGCATGAAGCCTGCTTCTCCCTCTGCCTGTGTCTCTGCCTCTCTCTCGCTCTCTCTGAATGAATAAATAAATAAATCTTTAAAAAAAAAATAATCATATGCAGATATAGCTGAAGCTCTGAATGTTAGTGAGTGTATCAAGTAATTTGTCCTAAAGTACAGCCTTATAAAAGGAAGTTACTTGCATAACCGTTTGAGAGCTAAATTACTAATCAAATATAGATACAGTTTTAGTTACAAATACTAGAGTTTATTGTGTAATATTTGGAAATAACTGCACTCTGAAAACATTTTCAACAGTTCTTGAAAACCAAATGCCTAACAAAGACCATAAAATGTTCAAGATAACCATACTTTAAAAATTCTATTTACTAAAACATGAATTCAGAGCAAGAAGAAAATAAAAAATGATGTGGATACTATGATGTCAATGCTTATGTTCTCTCCCAGAAAGGCACAGGAATGAGTCAACAATATTCCCATTGGTCTAAAAGCAGGGCTGTCTGCCAGAGTCCTGACTCATAAGCAGGCTGTTGGCCTTATTTAGCAGAGGAACCGGCAGTTGATTAGCTGTGTTCTGAAAATAAATATCCTATTATTGCTGACAATGAAAATCACCACAGCTTAGAGAATTTCTAAGACTATACCGATAATTCACATTACCAAGATAGACTATCCATACTATACATACGTGAAAACCCTTAATATAAGATACAGTTTCATGACATATATCCTCATGGAATTTAGTTAAGCAGATATTTTATAGCTGATCCTCATTGTAGTCAACTCAACCATTTGAAGCTGATTATCCAGTTTCTGGGTTATCCATGTCTTGATTTTTCTCCTAGTGCTTCCTCTGGCTGACAGTTTTTGATGATTTTACTGCTCATTAGCACCTGCAAAGGATAACTGAAAGCAGATAAACTCAAACCACTCAATTATGCTTCTCATTAGCAGCTCCACTGAAGGTTAATGTCCAGGAAGTGGTTGCAACTATTAGGTAAAATTAGGTTTCTGGATTATCAGTGGATTTCAATATCCATATTGTTTCTGTCCCTCATGACCTTGCATAATCTAGAGTTGGCCATGTATACATTATTTGTCTTACCATATGGAGAAAAAAGTGAATCTTTAAAGGGAAAATTAAAGATACTGGCTATCTGTTCTCCTATTGAGAATTTTCCCTAGTTCCTTTTTTGTATAGCTAACATTAGTTAATAGGCACATAAGGTTCTGTGAGAATACATACTAATTGTTATTGATTTAAATTTGTATTATAATTGGTAAAACCCTGAAAGTAATCTTATGGACATGTGGGTATTCAACCACACTTCTTCATTTGAAAGGCTTTATGTGAGCATTTTAAACACTTAATTTGGCAACTCATTAATTATAGTAATCTCAATCAGAAATGCTGTAGCCAAGGAGTACCAGTAATAGGATGCTGTTAAAGGTTTATCCTATGATGCATGAATGAGGGTACAACTCCAGCGAAAACAAGAATTACGTGTCTTTCTAAATCATGAAATATTTTAGTCTACTATAATCATTGTTGTTCTGTGCATTTGAACATTTTATTTTTTTTAAAGATTTTATTTACTTATTCATAGAGACACAGAGAGAGAGAGAGAGAGAGAGAGAGAGAGGCAGAGACACAGGCAGAGGGAGAAGCAGGCTCCACACAGAGAGCCCCACGTGGGACTAGATCCAGGGTCTCCAGGATCACTCCCTGGGCTGCAGACGGCGCTAAACCACTGCGCCACCGGGGCTGCCCCCCTGAACATTTTAATTATAGAAGAATTACATGTTATTTTAGAAAATATAGATAACCATGAAAGTTGTGCATAATCTCACCAGATAACCAGTTGTGATCTTGTAGTAAATGCTTACAGAACTTTTCTGTTCATAAGTAGATTAACTCATCATCCTCCAGGCGAAGGTCATATGTAATTTTGTTTTCTAACTTGCTTTTTTCACTCAATATGTCAGGCAAGTTTTTTTTTAAGATTTTATTCATTTATTCATGAGAGACACACAGAGAGAGAGTCAGAGACACAGGCAGAGGGAGAACCAGGCTCCTCACAGGGAGCCCAATGTGGGTCTCAATCCTGGGACTCCAGGATCACTCCCTGGGCCAAAGGCAGGCTCTACATCACTGAGCCACCCGGCATCCCCAAGTTTTTTTCTATGCTAGTAAATACACTTTTATAATTTTCTTTGAGTTGGATTCACAGTATTCCATTATATGAGGTGCATAATTCATTTAATATTCTAGGTTTGGATATGCAAATGGTCTCCAATTTTTGTTATAGTAACAAAGGGCATAAGAAACGCTCTGGGATATAAATCTTTGTGTATATTCTTAATATTACCTCAAAAGAAAAGAAGTAGAAATGGAATTCTGGATCAAAGCTATGGGTATATGTCTAAATACTTTTCGCTTAATAAATGCCCAAATAGTGACCATATTAAGATTGTACAGATTTCTTTATCCATTCATCTTTCGATGGACACAAGAAGCTGTGGTATATGTATACAATGGAATATTGCTCAGCCATTAGAAACGACAAATATCCACCATTTGCTTCAACGTGGATGGAACTGGAGGGTATTATGCTGAGTGAAGTAAGTCAATCGGAGAAGGACAAACATTACATGGTCTCATTCATTTGGGAAATATAAAAAATAGTGAAAGGGAATAAAGGAGAAAGGAGAGAAAATGAATGGGAAATATCAGTGAGGGTGACAGAACATGAGAGACTCCTAACTCTGGGAAACAAACAAGGGGTAGTGGAAAGGGAGGTGGGCGGGGGGTTGGGGTGACTGGGTGACGGGCAGTGAGTGGGTGACCCAGTGAGTGGGTGACGGGCACTTGATGGGATGAGCACTGGGTGATATGCTATATGTTGGCAAATCGAACTCCAATAAAAAATAATTTAAAAAAAAGATTGTACAGATTTTTCGTAAGAGTGATATCAATAATATACTCCTTAGGATTTAATATTCAGAAAGTAGTGTAACTTCTGAGGGTATGTGTGTATGTGTGTGTAACCTTTTATTTAATATGGTGTGGCTGATTGTCACATTGATCTTGTTGGGTTTTTTAAAAATATTTTATTTATTTATTCATGAGAGAGACACACACACAGAGGCAAAGACATAGGCAGAGGGAGAAGCAGGCTCCCCACAGGGAGCCTGATGTGGGACTCAATACCCAGACCCGGGATCATGCCCTGAGCCAAAAGCAGACACTCAACTGCTGAGCTGCCCAGGTGTCCCAACATCGATCTTTTTTTGCTAGTGGTTTCCACTTTATGCACATATGTATATTTAAGTTTATAGTTTACTGGTATCAATCAAGAGGATAGGCACCAAAAACACTTAATTTATCTTCATGAATTATTACAATAAGACATGAATTTCTCTTAATGTGCTCAAATAATCTACTGTGATAAAATCTGTTCCTCCCTTGATAAAAATTTTGAATATTCTTTGTACTATATTATATTCATTCTCAAAAGTAAAAACAACAAAAAACAAACCAAACAATGTCTACCTACAGTTTTGTTTAATAACAAACAACAGTGAAGGGACTAATATCTACCATTACCACCCACACCACCTAAGGGAGAAACATATTATCTGAAAACATACTGAAATCTCCAACATATTTTTTAACATCCTCAATCTTCCAACATAATAAGTCTTTTCCATTTCAGTAAATGATAACTCCTTCCTACTATTTTCTCATGCCAAAAACATGGGTGTCATCTTTGACTTGTTCTTCTCTCACATGCCATATCCAATCCATCAAGAAATCCCATTGGCTAAATATTCAAATTATATCCTCAATCTGATCAGTTCTCAAAAGTTCCACTACTATCACCCAGGTCCAAGTCACCATCACTTATCTTCTGAATTACTATAGTAGTCTCTTAACTGATATCCCTGCTTTGACCTTTGTACTTCTACAGTTAATTTTTCACACATCCCAAGAGATTCTGTTAAAAATATATGTCAGATCAAGTCATTCCTCTCCTTACAACCTTTTATGGCATCCCACCTCACTTTGGGTCAAAGCCAAAATCCTTACAATAAATAACAGAACCCGACAGAATCTATCACTCCCTCACCCTTCAACATTCTCTTTCAATCTCTCTCCTGTTGTTCCCCATCCCCACTTCTCACTTCATGTCAGGTACAATGATCTCCATTTTATTGTCTAATAAGTAGCAGCTATAAAGAACTTGTACTTAAAAAAAGGACTTAATGATAGTTTCTACATGGCTATAGAAGTAGTAGTTAATAAACAATCCACTGCAATGAGCTCAGCATGCTTTGTGCCCTTCACTCACCCACGCTGGAGTATCCCATAGCCATTTCTTAAACCTCACTCAACAAATTCATTCAGATAGTAATTATTTATTAAGCCTGTTATGTTCCAGACACTGTTATATATGCTAGATATATATCAATAAACAAAACAGATGGGTCTCTACCTTAGTAGAATTTTAATTCTATAGGAGGAGAGAGAGACATTACATAATAAATAAATTATGAGGTATGTTAGTAAGAATGTAATAGAAAAATATAGAACAGGGATATGGGGTTAGGAATTTGCACATGTATATATGTATAAGTGCTATGTGTATGAGGGCAGTTGTACATTTGTTCTTTGCCAAAATATCATACTTGGATTTGACACATTTCCTGCATTTTATTTTGTATAGTCATAGATTCTATCTACATGCAACATCCTAGTTTCTGACATGATTCTCCCATAAATTAGCTATTATATGAGGTAATCTTCCTGCACTTTCCAGCATGACCTGTTCCTTGGATTTACTCTTACTCATTTTATTGCTTTAATAGCTAACACATTTATCTCCCTGCCCTCGGGACCACTGATAGCAATTATGGCTGGCACCTTAAGAATTTGTTAGTGATCTTCTACCACAGCCATTTCTTCCCTTCTATTTGTTCTTCTCCTAGTTTATGTCTCAGGTCTGCCTGTGGCAGTCAGTGATACCCACATGCATTACTTAACCCCAAAAGTCTGATTGAAACTGCCACAGTCAGAAATGAATTATTGAACTGCAATTAGACGTGGTGAGTCAACTGGTTATTTTTTTGGCAATGTTTCCAATTCTGGTCAGAACCAGTGTATTTAGGTTTATTATCAATCCATCACTGATCTTGAAGATATGTAAATATCCAAGATAGTTTTGGACTTCCCTGATTTCTTAATCCTGAGATTTTGGCCAACTGTGAGACAAAGCTTTGAGTTATTCCCAAGGGTTTCAGGAAAAACTGAATTTTTAAATGTACCGAACAGCCTGACTGTTTAGAAAAGAGAAATTTAATTGACATCTATCTAGGAGATTCTTCCTGGAGATGAGCTATGGAAAAATATAGCTCTACTGGAAAATTTTCAGTTTTCTCTCCTCAGAACTCTGATTTTCACCTAGCTCAGCTATGCTCACAAGGATTTTAAGTGGATTAATTAGTGATTGAGAAGCATCATTATAAATTAAAAATAGCTAAGTACTAATATAATCTTTTAATCTCTACCCTTTTTTATTCATATTACAGTTCTAATTTCATACAAAAGTATGAAATGATGTCATGATGTCACTAGATGGTAGGTGAGCTCCTAAAATAGTTACTAGGACTAAAACTATTATATAACTCAATATGCAAAATAGCTCTGGGAAAGAAATATTAAAATTGACTTGATAGTAGTGATGATCTATTATTTTAAAAGGATTCTTGCTTATTCAGTTTCATCACAGATAGTTTTCAGAGATTTGGAAATAAGAGCATTTTGTATTTAGCGTAGTACAAAAATAGTCAACACAGATTAGCTATAATGCCATAGAAAGATTGTACAAAACTCAGACTTCGAATTAGAGTTTAGCAATAGGTCAGATTAATTTTCAGGAAAATCTTGGTATTTTAACTCTCTTCTTCTGTCCTTAAACTTTGCATTATGTTTTTACAAATAAAGCTTACCAGGTTGTGATGAGATATTTCTCTTCCAAGACTGATTTAAAAGTATTCATTTAGATTTATAACCAAGTGTCTGTGCGGGGAAATAAGTCAAAGTATTAAACCCACAGGGAATGCAAAAATACCATTTAATTGTAATGATATCTTATCCTCTTTCATCTTTTCCAAGTATCTTGGGGAAAAAAAGTAAAAGCTAATAATATGAGCTGAAGCTACAAAGTTTTAGAACAGGAAGGCTACTGAAAAGTGATTGAAAGAATATGTGGGTGTATCATTGTTTCTAACTTTGAACAAGTTTAAACTTTGGTAGTTGCTCTAAAATTAGTATCTAGACACTATAATACAGGAATATTTGTTAGTTTGCTGCATCTACCTGAGCAGAATGAGGATCTACTATTCTTCATAATATAAATAACAATCACTTGATGGTCATCTGGGCTAGCTGTATGCATTACAATGTTAGGGAACCAAAAGTTTAACCTACCCTGTAGTACTATTTTATTAATTTTGAAAACCTCTCTTTAGGAAACAATGCTTTATTTGTTTTTTTTCCATACAGAAATTCGATAGACAGTTTTTGAAAAATTAAGAGAAGAAAATTGGTACATTGTATCATAAAGATGTATACATTAAATTCCAATGTAGGCTTCTAAACTATTGTTACCTAAAAAAAGTGAGTTGAACATTTGTGCTATAAAGTGTCTTGTGAATACATGTTTTAAATGATAAATATATCAGATGCATTTAGCCAGTTGAAGCAATTATAAATGCCTACATAAGCAGAGGTGGAATACTGGACAACTATTTTTAATGGAAAAAAGTGAGAAAAGAATCATTTATGATATGCAATAGACAAACAAAATGGCTAAGTTCTAGGGAAAAAAGTGTTTTCATGTATAAAAATAATACTTTCTCACATTCTTTACTACTTGGATATTAAATTCAGTAACTAAAGAGTGAGCATACACTACTTTAACAATATACATATAAAGTATCCAAGAGGTGGAAAGCTAATAGAAAGTGTGACCAAATTTCAGCATATATAAGAGGTGAATTGGAAGATGTTATAGTCCTATATATGACTGGTGGGATTGTAGTTTCATCAATTTATTAAGAACAAGAAGAAAGATAAATATTAGAGCTAGTTAGGATGAGTGGAGAATTATCAAACACTCCTGGGGAACTAAGTAAAAGTTACCATTGGGCAACAGATGAACAGTGAAAGATATAATTTAATAGCTCTGTGTACAAGTTAATTTACATTGGAAAAAATTAAACTGCTTTCATAGTATGAAAGATTCTGAATTAGTACATCTTGAGGAGGAAAATAACTTAAATGTCCAACACAGACAGTTCAGTGAGATTGTCTGCTCAGCATTGAAGTGTGGTCAAATGCTGAATAAAATATTAAAAGTGTTTCAAAACAAGTGAGGTATTATTCAAAATATATAATGATACACCACATGTATATACCTAAATTTTATGATTACAATATACACATAAAATAATACATACATACCCACATACATATAATACTTACTTGGCCTTGTTTAGAGCATACAAATATCTTACAGCATTTTTTTGGTATTATGAAATACAGCTAAAGATGTACTTTGTATTTTATTGTCTCTTGGTGTCATAAAATAAGATAGGAAAAGAAAATACATAGAACCACAGATGATTATCTTAAAAGTAGGTAAGGAAGAGAGGGAGCTAAGATGGCAGAGTAGTAGGAGGACCCTATGCTTGATTCATCCCTCCAACAAAGCTAGATAATTATCAAATCATTTTCAATAGCCAAGAAACTGATCTGAGGACTGCCAGAACAAACTGTACAAGTAGAGAGAGAAGAGGCTACATCATGAAACGTAGGAGGTGCAGACATATGGTTTGGAGGGGAACCAGATCATGGGTTTTACAGAGGGGGAGAAGGCCTGGCTGCAGAGAGAGGCAAGAGAAAGGAACAAAGGGGACGGCACAAGGAGAACACTTCCTCAAAGCCATTGACTAAGAAAATGAGTTTTTACAACCAGTAGGGCCGGGCCCAAAGACTAGTTATAGAGGTGTGTGGCTTGGCCAGTGTGGAGCCCAGAGGGCTTTCCACTGTTCTTGTGGAAAAGGAGGGCAGATAGCTAAGGAGCAGAAAGCATGATCTGAAGATCTCCTGGGATGCATTGGAGAGACAGTTCCCTCTTCTTGGGGCACATTTGTGAGAGGTATCATTCCTCTCCAGGGGAAAGAAGGGCCACCAGGCACCATTTTCCTACTCCACTCCTTAGCATAAACTAACATCAGTAAGTAGCACAGTGCCTACACTGGCAGCCTAAACTGCTTACACCAAACCCTGCCTCTCTGTGCTCTGCTGGTGCTGCTTTTCTCCAGGAAGTGTGCCTGAGAACCACAGCAGTGGGCTCCTCCCACAGAAGGCCAGCAAACACCACCCCTCCCCCCACCACATACACCATGTCTACTGACCATAGAGTTCTGCAAAGCTTCAGCTTTACTGGAAATAGCTTAAGGTCTCTATTAACAAGCTAACCAGAGCACATCTAGTTAAAACTCACAACACTCTGGCCAAGGTACAAACGTTCCCCGGTGCAGGCAAGAAACTCCGTAGAGGACCGACCTGAGAGAAAGAGCAGCCAATAGACAGCAGTAAAGTGCACACAGCACACATCAGATATACTTTCTGAAGTGTCAGGCCCTGGACAGTAGATGACCTCTTCTTCAGAAAGCCATTACGCCCAGGAGCAGGAAACATAACAGGCTTATACGGAGAAGAAGACAGTATGCCAAAATGCCAAAATGGAAGAATTCATCCAAAAGAAAGAACAAGAAAAGTTCAGGGCCAGGTATCTAATTGAAAAAGATGTAAGTAATATGCCTGATCCAGAATTAAAAGAAGCAATCATAAAGATACTAGCTGGGCTTAAGAAAAGCAGAGAAGACACCAAGGAGTCCCTTACTACAGAGATAAAAGGCCTAAAAACTAGTTAGGCTGAAAAGAAAAATGCAATAACTGGGATTCTAAACTAACTGGATGTAATGACCACAAAGAAAGAAGAAGCAGAGAAATGAATAAGATAGAAGATAAAATTATAGAAAATAATGAAGCTGAAAAGAAGAGGCAAAGAAAAATATTAGATCACAATGAATTCTACCAAACATTTAAAGAAGAGTTACTACCTATTCTCAGACTATTCCAAAAAATAGTAATGAATGGAAAACTTCCAAACTCATTCTAGGAGGCCAGCATTACCTTGATTCCAAAACCAAAGACCCCATTAAAAAAGAGAATTATAGGCCAACATCCATGATGAACATGGATATAAAAATTCTCAACAAAATACTAGCAAATTGAATCGAACAGTACATTAAGAGAATCATTCACCATGAGCAAGTGGGATTTATTGCTCGGTTGCAAGTGTGGTTCAATATCTGCATATCAATCAACATAAAACATAATATAAAAAGAAAGGATAAATAAAAGAAAGGATAAGAACCATTTGATCCTTTCAATTGATGCAGAAAAAAATATTTGATACAATAGCATCCATTCTTGAGAAAAACCCTCAACAAAGTAGGGATAGAGGGAGAGGGAATATACCTCAACATCGTAAAGGCTATATGTGAAAGACCAAATGTGAATGACTGAAAGTCCTAGCCTCAGCAATCAGACAATGAAAAGGAATAAGACGCATCCAAATCAGCAAGGAAGAAGTAAAACTTTCACTATTTGTACACAACATACTCTATGTAGAAAACCCAAAAGAATCCACCAAATATTTGCTAGAACTGATATGCAAATTCAGGAAAGCCACAGGATACAAAATCAATAAACAGAAATCTGTTACATTTCTATACACCAATAATGAAGCAGCAGAAAGAGAAGTCAAGTCAAGTCAATTGTCGATCCTCTACAATTTCACAAAAACCGTAAGATACCCAGGAATAAACCTAACCAAAGATGTAAAAAGGCCTATACTCTGAGAACTATAGAACACTTATGAAAGAAATTGAGGATGACACAAAGAAATGGACAAACATTCCATGGTCCTGGATTGGCATAAGAAATATCATCAAAATATTATCTATACTACTCAAAGAAATCTACACATTTAATGTAGTCCCTATCAAAATACCACAACATTTTTCACAGAGCTAGAACAATCTTAAAACTTGTATGGAACCACAAAAGACTCAGAAAAGCTAAAGCACTCTTGCAAAAGTAAAGCACACTGGAGGCATCACAATTCCAGACATCAGGTTATATTACAAAGCAGTAGAGATCAAGAAACTATGGAATTGTCACAAAAACAGACACATAGATCAATGGAACAGAATAGAACACCCAGAAATGGACTCACAACTATATGTTCAACTAATCTTTGACAAAGTGGGAAATAATATTTCCTATAAAAAGATAGTCTCTTTGACAAATGGTATTGGCAAAACTGGACAGCTACATCATTTTTCTACATATGTCTCCTGAGGCAAGGGAAACAAAAGCAAAAATGAACTATTCGGACTTCATCAATAAAAAATCTTCTGTACAGTGAAGGAAACAACAGAAGTCAAAAGGAACCTTCAGAATGGGAGAAGATATTTGCAACCAACACATCAGATAAAGGGTTAGTATCCAAGACCTATAAAGAACTTACAAAATTTAACACTCAAAAAACAAACCCAGTTAAAAATGGGTAGAACACATGAACAGACATTTTTCCAAAGAAGACATACAGATGGCTAATAGGCATAAGAAGAAATGTTCAACATCACTTATTCTCATGGAAACGCAAATCAAAACTGAGATCTCACCTCTCACCTGTCAGAATGACTAAAATCAACAGCACAAGAAACAACAGGTGTTTTTGAGGATGTGAAGAAAGAGAAACTCTCTTATTCTGTTGGTGGGAATGCAAACTGGTGCAGTTGCTCTGGAAAATAGTATGGATGTTCTTCAAAAAGCTAAAAATAGAACTACCCTATGACCCAGTAATTGCACTTCTATATATTGACTCAAAGAATACAAAAATACTGATTTGAAGGGATACATGCACCTGATATTTATAGCAGCATTATCAACAATAGCCAAATTATGTAAAGAGCCCAAATGTCCATCAACTGATGAATGGATAAAGAAGTAGTGGTATATATATACAATGGAATATTCCTCAGCCTTAAGAAAAGAATGAAATCTTGTCATTTGCAATGATGTGGATGAGGCTAGAGAGTATTATGCTATGTGAAATAAGTCAGTCAGAGAAAGACAAATAACATATTATTTCACTCATATGTGAAATCTATGAAACAAAACAGATGGGCTCAAATCATAATACAGACTCTTAACTATAGAGAACAAACTAAAGGTTGTTGGAAGGGGAGTGGTCAGGGGGATGGGTTAAATGGATGATGGGTATTAAGGAGGGCATTTGTTGTGATGAGCACTGGGTGTTATATATAAGTTATGAATCATTAAATTATACTCCTGAAATTAATATTATACTATATGTTAACTAAGTGGAATTTAAATAAAGTACAAAAAAGTAGGTAAGGATGAGAATATCTAAACATAATAGAAGGAAATACAGGATAAGTGGCTATGGGCATGGGCATTGAAATCAGATATACCCAAAATTCCATTCCAACCTCATCTATAAAATGGGATTCCTCAGTTATGAGATTAACCAATTCTGTGGTTTACTGATTCCCAAGAAGTAAGAGTTTGAGAAACTATAGATTTCCTATCCTAGATTTCTGATAGCTTTTATAAGATTTCAGTAGGTCCAAATGAATTGCTTATCAGTTTCTTTAATAAGTGTTTGTACTGAAATATAACATGTATTCCAACCAGTAAACAAATCACTAGCATACAGCTCACTTAATTTTCACAGAATGAAAGAACTGTGTAATCATCATCAAACTCAAGAAATAGAAATTACTCAAACTCAAAATTTCTCTTTCATTTCCCTTCCCACTCATTTTCCTCATCTCCCCAAGGCTAATCACTATTCATATAGATTAGGTTTGTGCTTTTGAACCTTATGTATTTGTAATGAAAGAGTATCAGTCTTATGTGTCAGGAAGCTTTCACCCAACATTATGTTTTTGAGATTCATTCATGCCATTGCCTGTGGTAGTTGTTCATTTTCATAACTTGAAGCACTGAATTGTCTGAATATACCTTAGTTTATGTGCCTATTCTCTTGTTGATAAACATTTATATTTTGGCTCTGAGTATAATGCTCCTGTGAAATTTCTTGTACATGCTTCTGATAACTGTATGTATGCATTTCTGCTGGGTGTGAAATTTAGGGATCATAAGTTAAGCATATATTCAGCTTTAATCAAGACAGAGAGGCAGTTTTCCAAAGTAGTTATACCAATTTATACTTTCACCATCAGTGATACCAATTTACACTTCCACCAGCAGTGTATGAGAATTCCAGTTGCTCCATATCCTAGCCAGTACTTAATTTTTTTTTTCTTTTTTTTTGCCAGTACTTAATTTTGAAAGTTTTTTTTACCTTTAGCAATTTTGGGGGGTATTATTACTTGCTATTAAGCATGTTTCTTATTTTATATAGGAAAAAAACAATTGTGGGAATATTTGGTTATTTAGATTAAGCAAAATTAGGCATGTTGATTAGGATTACTTAGAGATATTCCTAGTGCCCATTCTATTTCTCAGACTCAGGTCTCAAAATGGAAAGTTTTAGAAGTAAAGAAAACCCCAGGAAGTTATTTTGTGGATATCAATAAACTGATTCTAAAGTTTATATAAAATTTTATTCTAAAGTTTAGGGGTGCTGGGGTGGCTCAGTTGGTTGAGCATCTGCATCTGGTTCAGGTTGTGGTCCCAGGGTCCTGGGATCAAGCCCTGCTCTGGGCTCTCTCTTCAATGGAGGGCCTGCTTCTCCCTCTCCCTCTGCCTACCTACTATCTCTCTCTCTCTGACAAATGAATAAGTAAAATATGTAAAAAAAAAAAAAAAAAAAAAGAAAGAAAGATTATATGTATAAGACTCAGAAGAGCCAAAATAATATTCATGAAGAAGCCAGAGGAATGACACTACATGATTTCAAGATTTACCATAAAGCTACATTAATCAAGACAGCATGGTTTTGCTGAAAGAATAGACAAATAGATCAGTGAAACAGAATAAAAAGCTCCGAAATAGATCCATGCAAATATAGTTAACTGATCTTTGTCAAAAGATCAAAAGCAATACAATGAAGAAAAGACAGTCTTTCAATAAATGGTGTTGAAACAAATAGACATCTGCATGTAAAAAAATGAATCTAGATAGACCTTATGTTCTGTACAAAAATTACTTCAAAATGAATCATATATAGAAATGTAAAACTAAAAACTATAAAACTTCTAAGAGATAACTTAGACAATCTAGATAACCTTGGTTTGGCAATGACTTTTTATTTTTTTAAAAATATGTATGTATGTATGTATGTATGTATTTATTTATTTATGAGAGACAGAGAGAGAGAGGCAGAGACACAGCAGAGGGAGAAGCAGGCTCCATGCCTGGAGCCTGATGTGGGACTCAATCCCGGGACTCCAGGATCACGCCCTGGGCCAAAGGCAGACACCAAACCACTGAGCCACCCAGGGATACCCCCTGGAAATGACTTTTTAGATACAACACCAAAGGCATAATCTATGAAATATATAATTGATATTTAAAAAAACAACTTCTGTTCTGCAAGAGACACTGCTGAGAGGATAAGAAGACAATTCAGAGACTAGGAGAAAATATTTACAAGACACATATTTGATAAAGGGCTATCATCCAAAATATACCAAGAACTCTTAAAACTCAACAATAAGAAAATGAACAATTAATGGGCAAAAGATCTGAACAGGGATCCCTGGGTGGCGCAGCAGTTTAGCGCCTGCCTTTGGCCCAGGGCGCGGTCCTGGAGACCTGGGATCGAATCCCACGTCGGGCTCCCGGTGCATGGAGCCTGTTTCTCCCTCTGCCTATGTCTCTGCCTCTCTCTCTCTCTCTCTGTGTGACTATCATAAATAAATAAAAATTAAAAAAAAAAAAGATCTGAACATATATCTCACCAAATCAGATATACAGATGGCAAATAATCATATGAAAATACATTCAATATCATATGTAATTAGGGGACTGCAAACTAAAACAACAATGGGACTATTACACATCTATTAGAACAGCCAAAGTCTAGAACACTGACAACACCAAATGCTGTGAGGATGTGAAGCAATTCCCATTGCTGATGGAAATACAAAATAGTACAATCACTTTGTAATACAGTTTTATAGCATTTCACAAAATGAAACACAATCTTACCATACAATCTAGCAATAATGCTCCTTGGTACTCAGTTGAAACTTATGACCATAGGAAAACCTGCACAAGATGTCTATAGTAGCTTTATTCAACATTTTTAAAATTTGGAAGCAATAAAAATGTTCTTCAGTGGGTGAATGGATAAATAAACTGATAAACATAGACAATGGAATATTATTTAGTGCTAAAAAGTAATGAGATAATCAAGCCATGAAAAAAACAGGGTAAACTCAATTGCATATTACTAAGTGAAAGAAGCCAATCTTAAAAGGCTACATATTCTATGATTTCCCCTATATGACATTATGAAAAAGAAAAAACTACAGAGAAAGTAAAAAAAAAAAAAAAAAATCAGTGGTTGTTAGGGGATAGGAGTCAGGGAAAGATGAATAGGAGCACCGATGATTCTTAGGGCAGTGAATCTATTCTGCATGAAACTATAATGGTGAATACATGTCATTACACATTTGTCCAAATCCATTGAATGTACACCATGAGTGAGCCTTAATACAAACTATGGACTTTGGGTAATAATGATGTGTCAATGTAGGTTCATCAATTGTAATAAATATATCACTCTGGTGCATGATGTTGATAGTAGGAGAGGCTATGCATGTGTGGGAGCAAGGGATATATGGGAAGTCTCTGTACTTTCTGCTCAATTTCATTGTGAACTTAAAAATGTTCTAAAAGATAAAGTCTATTGGAAAACAATTAAAGTACAAGCTAACAGTTCCTGGGGGATATACTAAGGAAGTGGCCATTGTGGGCTTTATCATAAGAATACTGAAAAGTGAAGGATTGCAGTACTTTTTAAGCATGCAAGCTTTATTCAGACTCATCAACTTCTCAATTAAAATTATGTATTTATGGTCTTCATTATCTAACAATGGGGAGGGGGCAAGATGGTGGAAGAGTAGGATCTCCAAGTTACCTGTCCCCACCAAATTACCTAGATAACTTTCAAATCATCCTGAAAACCTACGAATTCGGCCTGAGATATAAAGAGAGAACAGCTGGAATACTACAGTGAGAAGAGTTCACACTTCTATCAAGGTAGGAAGACACGGGGGGGGGGGGGATAAATAAATAAAAGGCATCCAAGGGGGAGGAGCCCCGCCAGGAGCTGAGCTAAGGCTGCCCGGCAAGTGCCCCCAGGACAGGAAAGCCCCGTCCAGGAGAAGCAGGAGCTTCACCAATCTTCCCGGACGGAAAGGCGCTTGCAGGGAGTTGGAGCAGGATCCCAGGAGGGTCGAGGATGCCCTCAGGCTCCCAGGGACACAGAGGACTTGCGTCCCGGGGAGAGCGCGCCACACCCCGCGTCCTAGCTCCCTAAAGGGCTGCAGCGAGTGCACGGCTGGGCCCTAGAGCAGCTCAGAGTCGGCTCCGCGCTGAGGGAGCTGCACAGCCCTGGAGCGTGATTCCAGCAGCGCAGGCCCCGGAGCCCAGGGCGCCGGGGGACACAGCCCAGGATCCGGCACTTCCCCCAGGACAGGCAGAGGCCGGGAGGGCACAGGACAGCAAGGACACTCCTGCCAATGGGCGATCCCGAGCTGTGCAGATCAGCGCCCCGCCCCGGAGCATCCAGGCCCCTGTGGACTGAGAGCTCCGGTAGTTACTGCGGGAGCTGACTCCAGGGCTGGGGAGCTGGCCGCTGTCACTGTTGTTGTTCCTCCTGGGGCCTCACAGGATAAACAACCCCCATTGAGCCGTGCACCAGGCAGGGGGCTGAGCAGCTCCGCCAAGTGCTAACACCTGAGAATCAGCACAGGCCCCTCCCCCACAAGACCAGCTAGAAGGACAGGGGAAAAGCAAGTTCTTGACCAAGCAGCACTGGAAAGTTCCAGGGGAAGTCGAGGGATTTACAGTATATAGAATCAGAGGATACTCCCCCTTGTTTTTTTGATTTTTGTTGTTTGTTTTTTGTTTGTCCCCGCCTCCCTCCCCGCCCCCCGTTTTTTTTTTTTCTTTTTTCTTTTTTTTTCTCTCTTTTTCTCCTTTTTCCAGTACAACTTGTTTTTGGCCACTCTGCATTGAGTCTAGCAAAATGACTAGAAGGAAAAACTCACCTCAAAAGAAAGAATCAGAAACAGTCCTCTCTCCCACAGAGTTACAAAATTTGGATTACAATTCAATGTCAGAAAGCCAATTCACAAGCACAATTATAAAGCTACTAGTGGCTCTAGAAAAAAGCATAAAGGATTCAAGAGACTTCATGACTGCATTATCTAACAATGGGAGGCAAAAATTGGACATTTCTGGGCCTCTATTTTCCACCATGTGGGGTAGAACAGGTCTTTATGTAGGTAGTCACTTAAATGGTAGGATATAAGAGATGCCTAAAGGCTACATTTAACCTAAAATATCACCTAATAGTCTGCCCTGGTATCTCCTGATTCCTCTCCTGAGACTGAAATATATCCTGCCTGTTTCTCATTTTTAACACATCTACTATGTAACCCATAACAAATGACACATAGGTGTTCAATAATTATTTGTTGAATAAAGTAGCCATTGATTCAGACTTTTAAAAATAATATAACACATATTATGTTTTTTTAAAAAACGTTGGGTATTTTCTTTTTAATTCTCAAACTTGTCAAAGTCAAATTCTTAAAGCTTTGTCATCTTACAACTTTCTTTTAAAATACTGTGTTTATTTTGCTTCTTATAAGGGCAAATAACATGACTTTGAACCAAATAGACTTTTTCAAAGTGGACTGACAGTCCAGTTGATTTTGGTTTTTTTTTTGTTTGTTTGTTTTGTTTGTTTGTTTTGTCCAGTTAATTTTGAATTCATTGATGTTGCAGTTTGGCATGCTCATTCTCAACTGGGCTGATTTCCATATTTGGGGTATAAAGTGTACATGTAAATAAAAATTATTCATACCTTTTATTTACTGTTTCTCCTAGTAAAAATGTCAGTTGGCACTCTGAAGCCTTTAAATAAAATAAAAAGTACATTAGAAGCTATTTCTATGAGTTCAGCTTTATTTCTTGTTCTCTTTTCCTGTTATACTCCTTTTAAGGTATTATTGCTTTTTCCTGTACCTTCCTGCTTCCCTGCAAAGTGGCAATAGTGTGGATCCTCTGCCATTATGGCTACTACCTCTCTACCTGGTCTGGCCTTAAAACATTGATGTCTTTGTGGATATATAATCATTTCATTTCTAGCTTTCTGAATGGTGTTTGATTCTGTACTGATATATAACTAATCTGCTTTAGAATTAAAATAGTTTGGGATTCTGAAAAGCATCCTAGGGAAATGAAAACAAGAAATAATAATTGGGGTAAATTTTTAAAAATCACACATTTGTATGAAAACCATCTGTGATAAAATTGTGTTAGAGAAAGAGAAAAGTTAAAAGTTAAATCAGTCCTTGTTCTTCTGGGTATAAAATGAATATAACATAGGATCAGGAAAAAAATCTCCCTTTGAGTGTTCTATTACCCAATCTCAGAGTGTAGAACTTACACTTTCCCCCACTAATGAGCACCATGTCAGAAAGATGTGAATTAAACAAATAACTAAAAATACATTTGATGCCTAGGTCTCTAGGCCTTGAAATGATAATTTAGCAAATACTATCCTAATGTCTGATTTTACTTCAGGGAGTGCTTCACAAATTTAAGAGCATAGTCTCCAAAAACTAAATTTTGTAAAGCAATCTTTCTTCAGTGTTTCCTTTGAAATGCCAATAAAGCTCAAATGACCTCAGTCAACACTTCCTAATCCATATGTCTAGTTTATAGGAGCCTAGTTATTCCATAAATATCTTTTTCCCTCAAACCAATATCCTCTCAAGTATTAGAAGCAGTCTTCCTTGTTGGAGAATAGCAGCAGCTCATCTGTAGCAACAATAGCTTTTCTAAGTCTTTTAACTGCCCCCTTTATATTCATTTAATTCAGAAGCCAGTAGCAATAAGCCAAATCCTATCAAGATGGGATAAATGATCCTATAAACATTGGGGTGCATGTATCCCTTTGAACTAGTATTTTCATATTCTTTGAGTAAATACCTAGTAGTGCAGCATAATCTACAATAGCTAAATTATTGAAAGAGCCCAAGTGTATATTGACTGATGAATGGATAAAGATATATACACAATAGAATATTAGCTATAAAAAGAGTGAGATCTTGTCATTTGTAATGAAGTGGATGGACCTAGAAAGTATTAGCTAAGTGAAATAAGTCAGTCAAAGACAAATACTACATGATTTCACTCATATGTGAAATTTAAGAAACAAAACAGATGAGCAAAGGGGGAAAAAAGAGAGGGGCAAACCAAGAAACAGACTATAGAACAAACTGATTATTACCAGAAAGAGATGGGTAGAGGAACGTGTTAAACAGGTGATAGGGATTAGAGAGTGCACCTGTGATAAGTACCAGGTGTTGCATGGAAGTGTTGAATCACTATATTATATGTCTGAAACTAATATTACACTGTATGTTAACTAACTGGAATTTAAGTAAAATCTTAAAGTGAAAAAAAGATGGGATGAATGATTACCACTCCTTAGTCACTTTGCCCAAATACAAGTTCCTGGTTTATGCAATCAAATACAGAAATTTGAGTGCAACCAACTCTTTCCAGTCATTGTTACTAAACTTTGGACATCACTGTTTTCACTGTTAGGTAAACAAGCTGATAACAAGTGCCTTTCATCCAGACTTGGCCAAACTAAAGATAGAACATCTAGATGGAAGAGAAAGGGAATAATTTTGAACCCTTTTGCCAAAGCTAGAACTTTTTATGTGAGTACTCTTTAGGCTGGATTAAAAGAGCCCAGAGTTTTTGAAAATATTTTAATGGAAGTATCAAGTAAAACTCAACATCATATCATTACTCAGTAATGCCTGCATCTCCCTGCCACCTTTATTGCAATAAACTCATAAAGGTGTAAAACTATGCAGAGCTATGTCAGACACATTAAAATAACACCTGCTAAAGGTCTCCTGTGGCACATTTTTCTCCCTCTTATTCTTTTCCATTCATAATTTTCTCCTTATGGAGTTTTGAACTGGACTGAAATAAGAAACAAACAAAAAATCATTAGTATGGTTCCTGTAATGTAGCTGTTTTTTATTTTTGCTTTTACATTTTTTTTTTGTAACAGTGTTCTAAGAAATATTAGAGAACAACACAATATGGTATTATGTGAAGATAAAACACTATCTCTATCTCAATTTACTTAGGAAATTCTTAAGATTAGTAAGTTTATATAAATGTCATCTTTAAGAGTTGAAGTTGTATTATCACTACTTCTGAGAGATACTTTCACAATTGGCAAAACATACATAAAATTGCCTTTGTTATCAGAGATATCAGAGTTTGGATAATTACTTAGCCATCATCTCCCTTGTATTGACTATCTTAGTGAACCATCTGGTTACCCAAGAAAGAAACCTGAGAATCATCTTTAAGATATTCTTCCCTTCAAATTCACACACCAATCCATGTTTATTCTACCTCCTTGATGTATTTGGAATATTTTCTAGAAACCTATAACTAGTAGCTCCAATCTTGTCTATCAATTTTCACTTCTACTACCTTAGTTTTGGTTTTTCATCAACTGTTTGATTATAAATCTCCTACCTATTCTGCCTGCTATCAGTCTCTCTTCTTCTAAACATACCTAAATATTTTACCAAAATATTCTCTCTAAAATGCAAATAGTAGGTCATTTAAAAATCCACAAGAGACTGTTCACTGCTTTTACAACAAAGCTCACACTCCTTAATATGGATTACAAGGAATTGGTCTTTCCTTACCTCTCCAACTTCATTTCTGGCTACTTTCCCTTCATAATTCCAACCAGTTTGGTCTCCTTACAGTTTCTTCAACTTGGAGTCTTCTTACTCCACACCTTCGTACTAAATGCCATTGTTTCCTAGGCTTGAGAAGTTCTTGAACTCTCTACTCCCATACCCCAGTATTTTTTTTATTATTTTGAATTATGTTTAATGGGACATAATAGAAACGTGACTACAATGGCTTGAACAAAAGTCCAAATGAAATAGAAGTTGCATGATATCAGCAGGGACTGAGACTTCTACTATCTTTTTATTTTACCATTATTATAATGAGGCTTTGGTGCTCATTGCTGCAAGATGATAATTCCATCTCTAGGATTCATATCTGCATTCTAAGTATTAAGATACCTGCCAGTTAAGTTCACTTTCATTGGGAAAAATTTTCAACAAAGCCCCATCCAAAAGACTTTTACCTGCATTGATACTCATACCTAGAATGGTTTATAAAGAAGTATATAGTTTTTAAATAGACACAATACTGCCTCAAAAGATTCAAGGTTTTGTTTGTATATAAGAAGGGAATAATAGATACCATCTACCATATCCTTTTACCTGCTTACTTCTTAAAAGATTCAAATCAAGTTTTACCTTCTCTTGGAAGCTTTTTGTAACACTACAAGTCTATACCTTCTGTATTTCAGACTAGTGCCTGGAAAATAGAAGGCACTCAATGCATTTGGTTGACTGAATGAATGAATGGAAGTTACTTCTATTCCTTGTGCTTTTAGCATACTATAATGTAATAATCAGTTTAGATGCTGCTGCTTCATGAACCTATAACCTTTCTAAGGTCAATGGTTTTGTTTTATTCATCTTGGTAAACTACAGTATCTGAAATATAATAGTCATTCAATAAATGTTTGCTGAATGAATATGTAACAAAACACATTGTAAGATAAAATTGTATAAGCAAGTTGCAATATTCATTTAAACTAAATTTTCCTCTATGTTGGGGAATGGCAACAAGTATCTATCTAAACAAAGTTAGCACAGAAATACACTAATCTTAGTGTCTAGCTTAGAACTCCAACAGCTAAGTGGTTCCAATAGCTGAAGTCATGAGTTCCACTTCATCCCCAGTTCTGGAACCCTAATATATTTTGTAAGATTTTGTTTATTTATTCATGAGAGACACACAGAGAGAGGCAGAGACATAGGCATAGAGAGGCAGGCTCCCATTGGGGACCCCAATGCAGGACTTGATCCCAGAACCCTGGGATCATGAGCTGAGCCAAAAGCAGATGCTCAACCACTGAGCCACCGAGGTGTCCCTGAAATCCTAATCTTAATGAGAACTGCTATATTTATTTTAGATCTCATTCTGACATTCTTCCTTGTTATAACCAGTCTTAGCTACATGCCTAACCTAGAATCCATGTCTAGAGTTTTATCTTTGTGGTTAGGTTCTGTCTGCTTTGAATATTATCTTGATGATTTGTTCCTTGTCATCTGTTGCAAGACCCCTTGTATGCTAATTATTGGCCAGTCTGTACCTCAACATATCAGCTGGGCTCTGTTTAAGTGTCTGGGCCTCTTCCTAATGCCTGCTTCTGGGAACTTTCCAGATCTCCTGCCTTCCTGCCTGCCTGACACCTTTAAGTCTCTCTAGATTCTCAGCACCATCCTCTCCTCTCTGGCCTATTCTGTTACTGCAACCAAAGCTTGGTTCTGATATTTGTGAGTGGGGTTGGGTTCACCTACAGAGTACTTTATCAGAGAATAACTGAAATCAACATACAAGCAGATATTTGATAAGAATTCTGAGAAATTTTCAGATGGCTGAATGAAACAAAACTATTAAATATATACCTGTCTAACTAATTTGCATAATGCTTCCTATTTCTTACAAGTTTTAGGAAGCCAACAACTGCATTTTTCTTTTTCATACAAGTGGTGGCTACCATCAACCTTTCTATTTCAGATTTATGGTTGTAGGTACAGCAAAGTACAAATTTATAGTTTTTTTTTTTATAACAGTGAGAGTTACTTTGTTTACTTTAGTGGCAGTTATTAAAGTAGAAGCATCAATAAGACCAAAAAAATCTAACATATCTGCTTTTTATGAAATATCATTATATGTCAAGTCAAAATCCTGTCTTTTATGTATGAATGGCTCTACTTCTGTGCCTAGCAGTCTACATAGGGAATAATTCTTCCTTACTCCTAGTATACTTATACACAGATTCATCTGAAATAACCTTCATAAAGCTAGGTAGCAGATAATTCATGTCTACACAAATATTGTAGAAATTGGCAGACATTCAAATTTCTATGACTCATACACTGAAGACTATGGATATTAGTTTCATTATTATAAAGCATAAAGATGATTCCCTCTCTTTAATTCTTGTGAATGAGGCCTTCTCATTTTCTTAGTTCTTCAACCATTTTGTTAATAATGATTGGACTATAATCAACTCTAAATATCACAGCTTAAGTGTGCATAATATAAATAGCAACTGCTGGGCACATTTGCCAAAATCATACCATCCCTTATCCCATGGTGCTCTATGTCTTAGAACTACAACTAAGCATAAGTGGAGTAGACATGTGCAATCCTTTCATTACTCTCATGTAAGTTAAATCTTTATTGAAAGTCTACTATGTGCACAGTCCTGTACTAGATAAAGGCCTATCAAGAAGTCTGAGACAAGGTGCCTGCGCTTAGAAAGCTTACCATCTAGTCTCCTGAAAGAGGAGACAGTATCCTTGGTAATAATTAGGAGTGAAAGATGTAAATTACAATAGAAAACCACAGTATATGTGACATCTCAAACTCAGTTTAACTTCCAGGAGGATCTATGCCCTCCGACTCCTCCATTAATAGAAAAGCAACCAGCTCTACTGGCTTTTCACACTTGAAGGACACTTCACTATATATAAAATAATGAGATGGTTTCACAAAATACACAGTATGACAAATACAAACATTTCCTTCATTTTCCAAATATCATTGAAAAAATATCTCTCACTTAAAAAAGTTTAAGTGACCTTTTACATAGTGTCTACATTGTACAGCTTGTTCTTAAATTTCAAATGCATTTTTAACATAATTTAACAATGAATAATAATTCAGGAGTTAATTTTGACACTGTTGCAGAGGAAACTACTTTAGATATGAGAGAAACAAGAACAGAGGCTTGAGAACTCAGCAGAAAAGCTCTAATATTTCAAATCTTTCCTATTCCCCTCATCCGTATTCTAAAACAAACCAAACAAAAAACAACTTGTGCCTGCCAGTTGGTGGCTTGACTTTAGACTAAGTTTAATCAATTAGCAGTTTCTCCAGTTGTCATCTGACCTCATTTACCTAGCTTGTAACCATAAGTCAGTACATTACTAAAGCTGAGACTCCAACAATGACTTTTTTGTTTTACTTAACTATAGGGACTCAATAGCCAATCAGATCTATCTTCTCTTTCCATTATGACACAAACTGCATTGCTGTTGGCAACTGAAACCAATTTTAACTTTCCAGACTTAAAGCAGTGCTCCTCAAAGTATGGTTTGCAAACTTGTATACTGCAAGTAATTGTGATATTTGTAAAACTGCAGATTCTAGGGCCTGTTCTCAAAGATCTTGATAGAGTTGCTATAGGAGAAAGCCTTAGAATATGCCTTTTGACATGCTCCCCTTTGTGAATCTTACATTTACTAAATTGATTGATTATGTTAATATAATTAGGGAATACCACTTAAGGTGTGCAGGGCCCAACTATTGTAGTAAAAGGCCAAGATGGAAATAATTCCATTTGCTGCTAACACATTTAATGTGAATAAGAATCACTCAAGAAGCTTGTTAAACATATGTATTCCTCCAAAACCAAAGGAGGAATACGTATGTTTGGAGGTTCCACCTTCAAAACCAAAGGAATTATAATCATAGAGTGGGCGAGGGGATCTGTATGTTGAAAAGGCTCCCCCAGGTCATTTAGATATATTTTAACAGTTATATCCCCTGCACTAGATCAGTTGCTTCAAGGTATCCAATAGCTGGCAGAATGAAAGAGGTTACCTGCAGAAGACCCAGACACTGTTCCGCATTATTGGAGTCTACATACTTTAAAGGACAAAGCTATATACATTTTTAAGTGCTTAAGGGATACTTTAGACTGAATGTGGTTGGAGCAAAAATTAAGGGTTTTGGGGATGGAGGGAAAGCAAACATTTGCAATAGAACAAAAGAGGAGGGAAATAAAAGATACTATAGTGAAAGGTAAGTGATGACAGTTCCTTAGATGGGCAAGTGTTTCTGCATCTAGCTTCACCCCCTCTATATTCACAGTAAATAACCTACCTACTCCACATTATAAAGGGCTGAGGCTAAGGAGTTCTTTAAGGAAGAAACAAATACCCATGTGGATACAGTTGGGTTCTGTCCTCAGCCATTTTATTTATTTATTTTTAATAATTTTTTATTGGGGGATCCCTGGGTGGCGCAGCGGTTTGGTGCCTGCCTTTGGCCCAGGGCGCGATCCTGGAGACCCGGGATCGAATCCCACGTTGGGCTCCCGGTGTATGGAGCCTGCTTCTCCCTCTGCCTGTGTCTCTGCCTCTCTCTCTCTCTCTATCATAAATAAATAAAAAATTTAAAAAAATAATAATTTTTTATTGGTGTTCAATCTACCAACATACAGAATAACACCCAGTGCTCATCCCGTCAAGTGCCCCCCTCAGTGCCCGTCACCCATTCACCTCCAACCCCTGCCCTCTTCCCCTTCCACCACCCCTAGTTCGTTTCCCAGAGTTAGGAGTCTTTATGTTCTGTCTCCCTTTCTGATATTTCCCACACATTTCTTCTCCCTTCCCTTATATTCCCTTTCACTATTATTTATATTCCCCAAATGAATGAGAACATATAATGTTTGTCCTTCTCCGATGGACTTACTTCACTCAGTCCTCAGCCATTTTAACTAGTCCTATCAGTTCTGTCAAAATTAGCAGATTACCCTCTTCCTAGCTCCAGGAACAAAATGGGACAGCAGTGATAGACACAAAGCCATTTCACATTGCCACATGTACTCTTACTGTGGAGGCCGAGAAAATTAAGGCCATTCCACTTTAAGTTCAGCGTTAGCACAAGTACAGCCATCCCAGGCCCCTGTGAATAAGACCTGAAATTTACATTACTTCAGTTACAGGAAAAATAACAGCTTACAGCTTAATACCCTAGAAAGCCCCATATTAGAATGAGAACAGAGCTCAATGACCTTGAAAGCCCCATATCAGAATGTAAACGGAACTTGAGAAATTCCTCCATCCTTTCTGGAGGTCCCCTAGACCAGCCCTTACAACTAAGCTAAAACCCACCTCGGGGGTCCAAGTCCCTGCTCCACTGTGTCGGTTATACTTGGACCCAAGCTTGAGCTTGTAAATAAACCCTCGTGTGTTTGCATCGGTGTGGGCTCCTTGGTGGTTTCTTGGATTCGCGATCTTGGGCACAACATTACACCATCTGCTATTACTCTGTAGTCATCAGTTGGAGTAAACTATTTAGGCATGCTCTCCTGGAAAAAAAAGAACACTTCCATTCCATCTCACTGCCTATAACTTATGACTGTCTATTAATTCTCTCTCTCTTTTCCCTCTGGGTCTACAAGGGTGTCTTAGAGGTACAGATGACAATTAAGTGGAAAGGTAAACTAATTTAAATCTACTATTGAGAATCATGATCAATAAGGAACTCAGGACTAAAAGGAAGTATATAAGATCTCTTCCTGTAGAGCCTATTTCAATCTCCTGGAATACATCATAATCCATCTCCAGGCTTTACACCTCCAAACTCTCCACATGTCCAGATCCACAATTCTTTTTTTTTTTTTTTTAAGATTTTTATTAATTCATTTGTGAGATGCAGAGACACAGGCAGAGAGAGCAGCAGGCTCTATGCAGAGAGCCCAAGGTGGGACTTGATCCCGGGACCCCAGGATCACCCCCTGGGCTGAAGGGAGGTGCTCAACTACTGAGCCACCCAGGTGTCCCCAGATCCAGAATTCTATCACCTCCTCCACATCATCTAAATGTTACACTAGTGTATCTGACATATATATCAGAAAATAAACATTTTTCCTCCAAATCAATTTCTGTTAATGACATTACCATCCTTCCAATTAGAACTAAGTGTCAGGGCACCTGGGTGGCTCAATTAGTTAAGCATCTGTCTCTGGCTGGGGTCATAATCCCAGTGTCCTGGGATCCAGCCCCGCATCAGGCTCCCTGCTCAGTGGAAAGCCTGCTTCTCCCTCTCCCTCTGCTGCTTCCATTGCTTGTGCTCTTTCTCTGTCAAATAAATAAAATATGAAAGAAAGGAAAGAAGAGAGAAAGAAGAAAGAAAGAAAGAAAGAAAGAAAGAAAGAAAGAAAGAAAAGAAAGAAAGAAAGAAAGAAAGAAAGAAAAAAAGAAAGAAAGAAAAAGAAAGAGAGAAAGAGAGAAAGAAGAAAGAAAGAAAGAAAGAAAGAAAGAAGAAAGAAAGAAAGAAAGAAAGAAAGAAAGAAAGAAAGAAAGAAAGGAAGGAAGGAAGGAAGAAGAAACCTAAGGGTTGTCTTGAATTTCTCCCTTGACTTTATCCTCTACTTGCAGTTAAGACTTCAGACCATTGCTGCTCCAAGTAGCAAGGACTAGGATGCCAAGGAACATAGAGGAAGGGCTGTTCAGGAGATAGTTTGATAGGCCTCACCTCCCTGAACATATAATAGCAACAGTCTCCTTCACATCTTCACTTACAGGCTTCCAGTATCCCTCCTCCTAATTCTTCCTACCCATAGACTTGTTACTCCCCTGTCCAAAAACCCTCACTTGCTCCTCAATCTTACCTTCAAGCCCTCCTCCCACACATAAAATGATTTTTTTTTTTTTTTTTTTTTTAGCTTTCTTCTACTATTCCTCTACGTATAACTTAAACTTTGGCCAAATTATACCATTCCTTCTTTCCTGAGCAAGTCCCTTGTTTCTCTCGCTTAAAGTTTTCACTAATGTCCTTCCCATTGTTTGAAAATTTCTTTCCCCTTCATCTGTCAAATCCTTTTTCATCCCTCAGGGTCCAGCTGCAATTCTGCCTCCTCCACCTTTCAAATAAATGCATTCTTTCCTTCTTTAGTATTAGAAGCACTTTGCATTTTAATGTTGCTTATCACATTCTGCCTTACTTTTTTTTTTCCCACTGAGAGGATGGAATGCTTGTATTTACACATAATGACTAACAGTGCCTTTTCTATAGTAATTATTTTTATATTGTGTTGGATGAATGAATTTTTTCTTCCTCAACTTTGATAGAAATTCCCTAAATGAAGCCTACTTTTATTAATAAAGAGAAGCTGTCATTCCAGCACATGTCTTGGTCTCTTTCTGTCTGTGCTTGCCCCTCTCTATTCCTACATCTTAGCTCTTTCTGTCTCTGCTTTCTCCATCTTTGTCTCTGTGTGTACTCACCCTTTCCCTTCCTCTATCTGGCACTGTCAAACTGTCTCTTTTTTTCACGGTATTTTTATTGTTAGTATGTCTTTGATGTTTTCCTTGCATTGTCTTTCTCTGTCCATTTCTGTTTCTCTGACACCCTGTTCCCTTCTTACCTAGAAGCCAATCTCTGAAGCTCTTTTTTTTTAAAAGATTTTATTTATTTATTCCTGAGAGACACAGAGACATAGGCAGAGGGAAGAGAATCAGGTTCTATGCAGGAGCCCGATGTGGGACTTGATTTTGGAACTCCAGGATCACGTCCTAAGCCAAAGGCAGATGCTCAACTGCTGAGCCACCCAGGCTTCCCATCTGAAGCTCTTTCAAAGCCTCCCTATACTATAACTTAAAGGGCAGTATTATTTGGACTTTTCAGGTTGGAACTCAGAAGTCTAAAGTCTGAAAATCTTACAGCTTTGGGGAAAATTAACTTTCAGGGGTCAGATGACCTCAGTGTCTGTGGTGAAGTGTCTGAACAGAAGTTTACAGATACTCTGAATTCTTAATTTATGTGATAAGACATAAAGGTTTAAAAAGTGACCCACAACAGCTAATCGGGATAACAATGCTAATTACTCTAATTAGCTTCAATGATAAAGACATGTTAGAAAGCAAACAAAAAGTTCTAGAAAATCATGGACCACTTGGCACCTTGCTCAGGAGACTCTAAGCTTTCATATATAAATATAAATGAATTGAAACTAAAGACACAATAATAATAATGATGCAAACTATTGTTTCAATATGTACTGTGAGACAAATGTCTTATACACACTAATTCATTTAATCTCCAAACATTTCACGGAGGTGAAAACTGAGGTCGAGTGTGATTAACTTCATGTTCAGTCATCCTTAGGAGGGGAGCTATATTTAAAACTGGATGCTGTTTGATTACAAAGCCTGGGCTCCTAAACTGTAAAGTTTTTTTTGTTGTTGTTTTTTTTTGTTTTTTTCAGATTTGGCAGGTCTTAAGAATACCTGGTTACTCATTAACCCTTCAGATTCCTTAACCCCTACCCTAGATTTATCAAATCCTAGGGCAAGGGCCTGGGAGTCTGTTTAAAAAATGACTAAGGTGATTCTTAATATCCTGCCTGTTGGGGAAACAGAGCATTCCACTAAATAGCTTCCCCAGCCATGATATAAAGGAGGAAAAAGTTCCATTTCCCTGGTAGTGGTACTCCTTGTCCCACTCTCCTCCATTCAGTGCCTTGCCTAGCCTTTCCTCCCCAGAGAATCAAAATTAGCCTCAGACTCTTCAATCTATTGTTTAAATGTCCAGAAGTACCCACTCTAGCAACATGTAAACTTTCACGTGAATTTTGACCAAAGTCAATGAGGAAATGGAGCTTTATTGGTGGCATGAGAGTAAGTAGAAGAGTGTGCTGTATTTATGTGGGGGGTAAGGGGAATGGGGATGTTAGATGCTTCCTGATGCTCTTAAAATCATGCCATGTGGGTGACTCACGTTTGTAAAGCTCAGCCTTTATTATATAAAACAATTTTTCTTTGAATTAATAGAATGTACCTAATGCTAATTGGAAGCACCAAGAAAACGTACAGGCTGAAAATAACAAAATAACATTGACTTACTATGTATTGATTGTCAGGCCCTATGCTCAATGATTTACATGAATCTTCTAATTGAATACTTACAATAAACATGTGAAGTAACTAGTTATCTACATTTTACAGATGACATGAGGCTCAGAGAAATTACTAGTCCAAGACCTAAGATTCCAACCTAGGTTTGTTTGACTGCAGTTTATGCCCTGAACACCGTGGCACAGACTCTGCTACAAACAGATCAAAGAAAGATTTAGGAAAATTCACTGATAGCAGATCTCTAATTAAATTTTAAAAAAGGATGTTTTAGGAATTCTAGGTGTTTTGAAAAATATTTTGAGATTATCACTTTGGAGGAAAGCACAGGTTTTTCCAACCAAAATATTCCTTGGTGTTTCAGAGTCACTGACTTAATCCAATATGGCATTTCCTGTGTTCTTACCTTCCTAGGTTTATCAGAAACTAATTCCTTTAGTTGGTTAGAATACCACTTGGAGCAATTGCTTCAAACTCACTATGAATTCAGAATCTCTTTTCTGAGTCATCAGAACCCAGTTTCTCAAACTCATAGCCTTTAAGATTCATATTCTTAAAAACTTTACTTTGTGGTGGATAAGGATTCCCCAAAATAGAATGACAAGAAAAGGAAGCATGAGGATATTTTTTCCTTTCTTGAATTCTTGCATTTAAAAAAATTTTCTTCCCATTATGCCAGAACAGATAATAGTGTTGTACAATACAACAACAAAAAAATACCTTTCAACTGGAAGTACAAGATATTTGACAAATATGTACAAGTAGCTTGTCAACATTTCTTTTCATCTCATAAAGCTCTACCAAAATTATATATTTTTAAATAAAAGCCTAACAATTTTCAAATATCTGACTACTCAGAATACTTTTCTTTTCTTTTTTTTTTAATATTTTATTTATTTATTCATGAGAGACACACAGAAAGAGAGAAGCAGAGACACAGGCAGAGAGAGAAGCAGGCTCCATGCAGAGAGCCTGACATGGGAATGGATCCCAGGTCTCCAGGGTCACACCCTGGGCTGAAAGCAGCACTAAACCACTGAGCCACCTGGGCTGCCCTCTTTTCTTTTACCAAAACTGTACAGATAAGAATTAGATTTTTATTAAAAAATTCAGCTGTTAAAAATTAAGTGATTTATCAAAATAGCTAAATTTACTGCATGAATCATGAACTGATTTATACATTAGTAACTTTACATAGGGGAAGAGGAACGGTTTTTAATGTATGCCTGATGTTGACTTTTTACAAAATTATTTTTATTTTAACAAAGCAATACACAAACTGGGTACATATTTAATCAGTAAAGAATGGCTACTCCTCTTTCCCACAGTTCCATTCCCAGTAGGCAATTGTTTTAGAATATTTTGGGTTTTAGTTCCTTTGTGAACTCATATACTAAGCTAATACTTCCTATAATAAATCTCATACTCATCATTCAGCTATACATACTATGAACATTTTGCCAATATTACTTCATCTAGAACTCTTTTCCATCTTTTTTCCCCTAGAATTTCTTCCATTTTTAATTAAAGATTTTATTTATTTATTTGGCAGAGAGAGAGAGAGTGAGAGAGCAATCAGAGGGAGCAGCAGAGGGAGAGAAAGAAGCAGGTTCCCCGCTGAGCAGGGAGCCTGACAGGGGGCTCCATCCCAGGATTTTGGGATTATGCCTTGAGCTGAAGGCTGAAGCTTGACCGACTAAGCCACCTGGGTGCCCCTCCTAGAGTTTCTCCTTATTTCAGGTTTTATCTCCCTAGCTGACTAGTCTCTGGGACAGGGATCAAGGGTAACTTTTAGTTCCAATGTCTAGCTTTTCTATGCCTTGCTCAATGCCTGGAAACTCTATGCCTTTGTTCTGTTGTTTGCAAAGGAAACAAGGTTGCTGGGAACACAGGAGATAAGGTGGAATTTGTAACGTTGGGCCATTTTCTTCATACTTGGCATTTATTAGGGTTTTTTTTTTTTTTTTCAAATTTTTATTGAAATTCCAGGTATAGTGTAATACTGGTTTCAGGAGTAGAATTTAGTGATACATCACTAACATATATCACCCAGTGCTCATCATAACAAGTGGCCTCCTTAAGACCCATCACTCATTTAGCCCATCCTTACCCACCTCCCTCCATCAACCCTCAGTTTGTTCTCTATCAGAGTCCCTTATTAGAGTCCCTTAGGTTTGCTTCCCTCCTCTTTTTTCCCCCTTCCCATATGTTCATCTCTTTTATTTCCTAAATTCCATATATGAGTGAAATGATATATTTGTTCTTCTCTGACTTATTTTGTTTAGCATAATATACTCTAGCTCCATCTATGTCATTGCAAATGGCAACATTTCATTCTTTTTATGGCTGAGTAATATTCCAGTGTGTGTGTGTGTGTGTACATGTGTGTATCACAACTCCTTTATCCATTCATCAGTTGATGGATAATTGAGCTGTCTTTATAACACGATTATTGTAGATAATGCTGCTATTAAACATCTGAGTGCATGTACCCCTTCAAATATGTATTTTTATATCCTGTGGGTAAATACCTAATACTACAATTGCTGGATCATAGGTAGTTCTATTTTTAACTTTTGGGGACCCTCCATACTGTTTTGTAGAGTGGCTGTACCAGTTTGCATTCCCACTAACAGTTAACAGGGTTCCCCTTCTGGAGGGTATTATGCTGAGTGAAGTAAGTCAGTCAGAGAAGGACAAACATTATATGTTCTCATTCATTTGGGGAATATAAATAATAGTGAAAGGGAAAATAAGGGAAGGGAGAAGAAATGTGTGGGAAATATCAGAAAGGGAGACAGAACATAAAGACTGCTAACTCTGGGAAACGAACTAGGGGTGGTAGAAGGGGAGGAGGGCGGGGGGTGGGAGTGAATGGGTGACGGGCACTGGGTGTTATTCTGTATGTTAGTAAATTGAACACCAATAAAAAAATAAATTAAAAAAAAAAAAAAAAAAAAAAAAAAAAAAAACAGGGTTCCCCTTTCTCCACATCCTTGCCAACATCTGTTGTTTCCTTAATTTTAGCCATTCTGACAGTTGTGAGGTGGTATCTCATCATGGCTTTGATTTGTATGATTGACATACAGTGTATTGCATATATTTAAAGTGCACAATTTGACAAGTTTCAAAATACATATACACCCATGAAAAACCATCACTATAATCAAAGTAATGAACACATTCCTTACTCCAAAATGTTTTCTCATATTCTCCTGCCTCTCCCTGCACCCCTTTCCCCAGTCCAGAAGCCACTGATTGGCTTTTGACACCACAGATTAGTTGACATTTTCTAGATTTCTAAATAAATGGAAACGTACAATATGTGATTGGCTTCTTTTGCTCAGTATATTCATTTTGAAATTTATCCATATTGTTGGGTAATGCTTAATTCTTTCATTTGGGTTGCTGAGTGCCTGTCCATTGAATGGATATACAATAATTAGCTTATCCATTAACCTCTTGATAAACATTTGGATTGTTTCCAGTTTTTAGCAATTATAAATAATTCTGTTATGAACATTTATGTGTAAGTCTTTGCCTGAACATGCTTTCTTTTCTCTTCTCCACATAGAAGTGGAATGGCTCAATGGCAATGGTACGTGTCTGTATAACTTCTTAAAAATCTGCCAAACTATTTTTCCAAGTAACTGTACACTTTTATATTTATATATGCAATGGAGGAATTTTAATTCCTTCACATTCTTGCAGTTAGTATAATCAGTCTTTCTTTTTCTTCTAAGATTTTATTTAATTTCAAGTTAGTTAACATATAGTATAGTACTGGTTTCAAGAGTAGGATTTAGTGATTCATCACTTTACATATAACACTTAGTGCTCATCACAAGTGCCCTCCTTAATCCCCATTACCCATTTAGCCAATTCCCACATCCATACCCCTCCAGTAACTCTGTTTGTTTCCTGAGGTTAAGAGTCTCTTATAGTTTGCCTATCTCTCCGTTCTTACCTTATTTTATTTTTCCTTCCCTTTCCCTATGCTCAGTTGTTTCATTTCTTAAATTCTACATATGAGTGCAATCATATAGTATTTGTCTTTAGCTGACTTAATTTCATGTAGCATAATACATGGCTCCATCCACGTCACAGCAAATGGCAAGATTTCATTCTTTTCGATGGCTGAGTATATTCTATTTTTTATATATGCCATATCTTCTTTATCCATTCATCAATCAGTGGGCATTTGGGTTCTTTTCATATTTAGCTATTGTTGATAGTAGCTGCGATAAACATTGGAGTGCAAGTGCTCCTTCAAATCACTATTTTTGTATCCTCTGGATAAATACTTTGCAGTGCAATTGTTGGGTCATAAGGTAGTTCTATTTTTAACTTTTTGAGGAAGTTCCATACTGTTTTCCAGGGTGGCTGCCCCAGTTTGCACTCCCATCAACAGTGTATGAGGGTTCTCCTTTCTCTACATCCTCACCAACATCTCTTGTTTCTTGAATTAATTTTAGCTATTTTGAGGTGGTATCTCATTGTAGTTTTTATTTGTATTTCCCTTATGATGAGTAATGTCCATTTTTTTATGTGTCAGCCATTTTTATGTCTTCTTTGGAGAAATGTCTATTCATGTCTTCTGACCATTTCTTAGTTGGATTATTTTTTCGGTGTTGAGTTTTATGAGTTCTTTATATATTTTGGATACTAGCCATTTATGTGATAAATCATTTGCAAATATCTTCTCCCATTCCACTGGTTGCCTTTTAGTTTTGTTGTTTCATTTGCTGTGAAGAAGCTTTTTATCTTGATAGAGTCTCCGTAGTTCATGTTTGCTTTTGTTTCCATTGTCTCCACAGATGAGTCTAATAAGAAGTTACAATGGCCAAGGTCAAATAGGTTGCTGCTTATGTTCCCCTCTAGGATTTTGAAAGTTTCCTATTTTACATTTAGTTCTTTCATCCATTTTGAATTTATTTTTGTGTATGGTGTAAGAAAGTGGTCCAGTTTCAGTCTTCTATAAGTTGCTGTCCAGTTTTCCAACACTATTTGTGGGAGAGACTGTCTTATTTCCAGTATATATTCTTTCCAGCTTTGCCAAAGATTAGTTGACCATAGAGTTGTGGGTCTATTTCTGAGTTGTTTATTCTGTTCCTTTGATTTAAGTGTCTGTTTTTGTACTAGTATTGTACTGTCTTGATGATTACAGCTTTGTCATACAGCTTTAAGTCTGGAATTGTATTGCCTCCAGCATTGGTTTTCTTTTTCACATTAATTTGGCTACTCAAGGTCTTTTCTGGTTCCATACATATTTTAGAATTGTTTGTTTCAGCTTTGTGAATATTTTTGCTGTTATTTCAATAGGTATTGCATAGAATGTGTAGATTGCTATGGGTAGCATAGACTTTTAACAATATTTTTCTTCCAATCCATATATATGGGATGTTTTTCCTTTTTTTGTGTCTTAATCAATATATTTCATAAGTGTTCTATAGTTTTTCATTATATAGATCTTTTACCTCTTTGGTAAATATAACAGTAAGTTGATTTTTTTATCATATGACTTTGCTGAATTCATGTATTAGTTCTACCACTGTTTTAGTGGAGTCCTTTAGGTTTTCTACATAGAGTTTCATGTCCTCTGTGCAGATTAAAAGTTTGACTTCTTTGCAAAATAGGATGCTTATTTCTATTTGCTGCCTGATTGCTGAGACTTCCAGTGCTGCATTGAACAACACTAGTGAGGCTCTCTGCTCCTCCCCGCCCAACAGACAGCCGCATCTTCTGGTGCAGCCCTAGGCGCGCCCCCGAGGCACGATGGTGAAGGTCGGAGTGAACGGATTTGGCCGTATTGGGCGCCTGGTCACCAGGGCTGCTTTTAACTCTGGCAAAGTGGATATTGTCGCCATCAATGACCCCTTCATTGATCTCAACTACATGGTGTACATGTTCCAGTATGATTCTACCCACGGCAAATTCCACGGCACAGTCAAGGCTGAGAACGGGGGATCCCTGGGTGGCGCAGTAGTTTGGCGCCTGCCTTTGGCCCAGGGCGTGATCCTGGAGACCCGGGATCGAATCCCACATCGGGCTCCCGGTGCATGGAGCCTGCTTCTCCCTCTGCCTGTGTCTCTGCCTCTCTCTCTCTCTCTCTCTCTCTCTCTGTGACTATCATAAATAAATAAATAAATAAATAAATAAATAAATAAATAAATAAAAAAAAGGCTGAGAACGGGAAACTTGTCATCAACGGGAAGTCCATTTCTATCTTCCAGGAGTGAGATCCCGCCAACATCAAATGGGGTGATGCTGGTGCTGAGTATGTTGTGGAGTCCACTGGGGTCTTCACCACCATGGAGAAGGCTGGGGCTCACTTGAAAGGCGGGGCCAAGAGGGTCATCATCTCTGCTCCTTCTGCTGATGCCCCCATGTTTGTGATGGGCGTGAACCATGAGAAGTATGACAACTCCCTCAAGATTGTCAGCAATGCCTCCTGCACCACCAACTGCTTGGCTCCTCTAGCCAAAGTCATCCATGACCACTTCGGCATCGTGGAGGGCCTTATGACCACCGTCCATGCCATCACTGCCACCCAGAAGACCGTGGACGGCCCCTCTGGGAAGCTGTGGTGTGACGGCCGAGGGGCTGCCCAGAACATCATCCCTGCTTCCACTGGCGCCGCCAAGGCTGTGGGCAAGGTCATCCCTGAGCTGAACGGGAAGCTCACTGGCATGGCCTTCTGTGTCCCCACCCCCAATGTATCAGTTGTGGATCTGACCTGCCGCCTGGAGAAAGCTGCCAAATATGACGACATCAAGAAGGTAGTGAAGCAGGCATCGGAGGGACCCCTCAAGGGCATCCTGGGCTACACTGAGGACCAGGTGGTCTCCTGTGACTTCAACAGTGACACCCACTCTTCCACCTTCGACGCCGGGGCTGGCATTGCCCTCAATGACCACTTTGTCAAGCTCATTTCCTGGTATGACAATGAATTCGGCTACAGCAACCGGGTAGTGGACCTCATGGTCCACATGGCCTCCAAGGAGTAAGAGCCTCCTGGACCACCAGCCCCAGCAAGAACAAGAGGAAGAGAGAGGCCCTCAGCTGCTGGGGAGTCCCTGCCCCAACTTAATCCCCCAACACACTGAGAATCTCCTGACCTCCAATTTACATCCTAGACCCCAAGGAAGGGGAGGGGCTTGGGGAGCCCTACCTTGTCATGTACCATCAATAAAGTATACTGTACCCAGCCAAAAAAAAAAAAAAAAAAAAAAAAGAACAACACTAGTGAGAGTGGACATCCCTGTCATGTCCTTGACCTTAGGGGAAAAGCTCTCAGTTTTTCCCCATTGAGGATGATATTAGCTGTGGTTCTTTCGTATATTGCCTTTTAAGATATGTTCCTTCTAACCCTCTTTTCTTGAGGTTTTTATCAAGAAAGTATGCTTTATTTTATCAAATGCTTTTTCTGCATCTAGAATGATCACTCTTTTTAATTTTAATCATTCTAATAGGTACCAAATAGTATCCCATTGTGGCTTATGTAGTATTTCCCAGATGAGTAATGTTATTAAGCAACTTTTCATGTACTTATTAGTCACCCTTATACGTCCTTGAGTGAAGTTTCTGTTTAAATTATATTCCTATTTTCTCAGGGGTCTCAAGAACTCCATCAAGCATGCTACTTTAACAGAAGGATTTACAAGACTCAAACAGGTTTTACTCATGGTTAACATTTCTTACAGAAGAAGTATACACAGCAAGAGCAATAGGAACAAGATATCCATTGCGTGGATTAGAGTGATTAGACACAGGTTTCCACATCCTTTCCCATCTGCAGTCACATAGTATATACTTTTTCACTGGCTGTGAAGTGCAGGGACATATGTGGAGACTGTACAGTGAAGCCCATTCAAATCTGAGTCCAAGGCTTTTATGGAGGGTCACACCCATAGGTACATCGTAATATGCAACTAGGTATAATAACCAAAACTCATGACCCCAATGATGAAATCATGTGCATATCATCAGTCTCAACGTTTGTGAAAAGCAAGTCTTACAAGATACTGTAACATGGCCCTTTGATCCAAGTGTATACAATAAAATCCTCAATTGTTAACAGAAAGAATAATCAAATATAACATTCCCAGAGGTTGTACAATGATTAGTACTGGCTCCAAGCTCTCTTGGAGATGTGTGAGGGGTGAGCAATAAGACCTTCAGTGTTAAGTCTTTTCTCATACCCATTTTATTATTGGGTTGTTAGTTTGCTTCTTTTAGGAATTCTTAATATATCCTGTTACAATCCCTTATTAAATATATGGTTTGTAAAGATTTTTCCCCAGTTTTTGGTTTGTCCTTTTATTCTCCTAACAGTATCTTTTGAATAGCAGCAATTTTTGATATTGGTGAAGTCAATTTTATCAATTTGTTCTTTTATATATTGTGTTTTGGGTATCATTTCTAAGAAATCTTTGCAAAACCTAAGATTTTAAATATGTTTTTCATGTTTCCTTCTAGTATTTTTATAGTTTCAGGTTTTTACATCTAGGTCTATGATTCATTTTGAGTTAAGTTTTGTAGATGGTTTGACCTGAAGTATCTTAAAGCAAATCTTTGACATCAGATCTTTTAACTCATATATATTTGGCATGTATCTCCAGCAGATGAGGAAAATGTCAAAAACATAATCCCAATATCTTTATCATAATTACTTACTAGCATCTGGTACTCAATCTGTATTCAAATTTCTCCCAAATACCTTTTGGTTTGTTTAAGATCCAAACAAAATAGACATATTGAATTATGTTGGCATGTTTCTTAAATCTCCAGCAATCTGTAACAATCTCTTTATCTAATTTTCCTGTTAATTTTTTATAATAATAATTCAGTTCACTTTTGCCAAGAAATTTCCACGTTCTGGATTTGGCTGGTTGTATATTGGTGTTTTTTTTTTTTTTTTTAACATACTGCTCTGCCATTTCTTGATTTATTAATCTTTGACATTATATATTATTAGACATTATATAATCTGTGCTGTGAAACATGAGGATCTGGCTAACCTAACTACTCTCTACTTCCATCTCTTTAGTTATCCCTTCAACATCTTTAGCAATGGAATAAGCATGGGAAAATTTTTTTAAAGATTTTACTTATTTATTCATGAGAGACACTGAGAGAAGCAGAGACATAGGGAGAGGGACAAGCAGGCTCCCTGTGGGGATCCTGATGTGGGACTCGATCCCAGGTCCCCAGGATCATGCCCTGAGCCAAAGGCAGATGCTCAACCACTGAGCTATCCAGGTGTCCCTAAACACGGGAGATTTTTGAAGAATTAATATGTATGACTATTTGTCTTTCCCCAAGTAATGTCTTTGTTTAGCCTTACCTATACCATAAACTTTCATATTCTCTAATAACTAGCTTTTGTCTAATGCAGTAACAGTGGGAGAATGGAGAATGGAGACTTGAGAAATATCTCAGAAGAAGATCTGACAGTATTGAATGAGTGAAGAAGAAGGGAAGGACTGTAGAATTACTGTTCAGTTTCTGGCTTCAACTGAGTACATAGTGGTACCACTTAGAATAATAGAAGAGGATGACTAGGTTTGGGGAAAGGACAGGGGATACAGAAGAATATTAATTTAGTTTTTGACATTGAGATATGAGGTACTTTAAACTCAAGTAGAGATCTCCAATAGACCACTGGAATTATGGATCTGGAGATTAAAAGAGAGATGTGCGCTTGAGGTACAGATTTGAAGGTCATCAGTTTTATGGGTGATAGTTGAAGCCATGGCATGGATAATATTGCCCAGGGAATGTGTAAAGAGTAAGGAAAGAGGAAGACAAAAAACAAAACCTTAAAGAACACCAAGATTTAAGGAGAAAGAAATAGTGTTGCAGTATGTGATGAGTACCATAATATTAATTTGCACTAGATACCCTAGTGACTCAAAATAAGATGATCAACTAGGTTGGGAAAAGTTATCATAAAAGGTTTTACTTTGGTTTAGATACTGAAGAATATATAAAAGTGTGCTAATGGGATGAGGAGCAGGAAAACAGACAAACTCATCCACTTAACAAGGAAAAGAGAGGACTTCAAATGAGAAATCTTTCAACTATTCTCACCCTGACATACTCCTGTCTAAATAAAGCAATGTTCCTCAAAGTGTGGTAAATAATTTACTTGGAAGAGAATCACAAAGGGGCTTTGCAAAAAACACATATATTTAGGTTCCACCTTAGAACCTACTGAATCAGAATCATTGGGGAGGGAGGTACTGAAGAATCTGTGCTTTAAACAAGTTCTCTAAATGATTCTGAAGTAGATGGTTTGTGCACAAAATTTTGTACAAACTAAAGTGTGACCACGGGAACTTTCAGCTAAAGTGGAATGGATGAAGTCAAAGAATTGTGATCTTCAAGTTGCTACTATCTTTTTGCTAGTTTTAGCAGGAAGTCCTAGTGGGAAAATGGGAAAAATGTAGGTTATGTAAGAATATAATTGATTCAATCTGTTTTCCTTTATTTAGAAGGAAAAGTGAACCAGGTAAGACTAAGAGCAGAGCAGTTTTCCTTTGAGCTGGTCCCAAGTCAACCACGAAGAACATACAGGCACCTGGATTACAAAGAAATCAAGAATTGATTTTGTGGGGATCCCTGGGTGGCGCAGCGGTTTGGCGCCTGCCTTTGGGCCAGGGCGCGATCCTGGAGACCCGGGATCGAATCCCACATCGGGCTCCCTGTGCATGGAGCCTGCTTCTCCCTCTGCCTGTGTCTCTGCCTCTCTCTCTCTCTCTCTCTCTTTGTGTGACTATCATAAATAAAATTAAAAAAAAAAAGAATTGATTTTGTGGATTGAATGTAGTCATTAAAGCAACAACAACACACTCATGAATTCCTTTAATTTTGTTTTTCCTTTTCAGCTAGTTACCTGGCATTTTATACTCAGCATTTCCTATTGAATTCATCTCACCTGAAGTCACTCAATGTTTAGTTTTTCATTTAATCAACAATTCTAGGGTTAAAAATTTCCATATTTTCTATAATTTTTATCCTAAAAAGAGGAAATCTCAAGTCAAGTCATTGTCTACTGTTCAGTCAGAAAATGTTTCTAGGTCTTCATAAAAAAGATAAACTATATGTTTGGGAATATATTATTTGAAGTACATAGTGAAATGGATTACTCTTGAGAATTCCATTCCATACTCTTGAGAAAGTGCCTTTAGGGAATCCCAAGGATATACTCTCAAACTTTGAAACTTTGATGACCTATGAATATTCTACAATGGCTAGAAATGTTATTCTTCTGGGAAACTGGCAAATGTGTTTTGTTACTTTGTCAAAGCTGCTATCTACATTGCTCTCCAGAATTGGGTATATCTTGCTTGAAATATGCTAACTTCAAAAGATAGTAACATATTTCTTTGTTTTGAGAAAAGCTGTGAATATTCCTATTCATTCCTTATTTCTAGGAAAAAAGTCAGATTGTAAAACCAATTGCTTCCTTTGAAAATACCCTCTGATAAAATTAAGTAAATTCTGATTCCAAAATTTAACATGATAAGATTTCATAAGAGAACAACTCTTCTCTTTGTATATATACCAATTCTATTTATCATTTGTAACTTTCTAAGATACATTTCCTGGCTCACATATTGTGCTAGTGAGTTTGCAACAAATGAAAAACAGATGATAATTTATTTAGTTCATTTAGTGATGTGTGTGATATGATAAATGTGATATCTATTTGATAGTCACACAGATGTCAGAAGATACTTAGGAAAGTATAGGATGTGATGGAGAAATAAACTCACTTCTACTATGATTCTACCCAAGAGCTGAGGGATTATGTTGTTAAAAAAAAAAAAAAAAAAAAAGAAGAACCCTGAGACCTAGAGAGAAGAGAGACAGGGAATATGGAATTGTCAGTGCACATGCAAATTTGTGTAAAGGAAAGATACTAGAGGAAAAAAATAAATACTGGGTCACAGTAAAGTTATATTTTCTGTACAAAAGAGGCTCTCCTGTAATGTATATAAATATTCCCATAGGACTATGAGATCTTTCTATTTTTAATTCCATACTTATCAAAAGAATCTTTTAGTTATCCTATTAGTTGCTAGGGCTGTCATAACAAAGTACCACAAACTGGGTGGCTTAAATGGAAATTTATTTTCTTGCAATTCTGGAGTTTGGAAGTCTCAGACTGAAGTATTGGCATGGTGGTTTCTTCTCAGGCTTCTCTCTTCAGCTTGCAGATGGCCATCTTTTTCCCTGTATCTTCACGTGGTCTTCCTCTATATATCCTAAACTTTACTTATAGAACATAAGTCATTTGGATTCTACCCTATTGACCTTATTTTAACTTAATTACCTCTTTAAAGACCCTATTATCAAATAAAGTCATATTCTGAGATACTAAGGACTTCAACATATAGATTTTATGAGGACACAATTCAGCACACAACAATTATTATTTCAGGTTTCCACATAAATTAATACAAAGAATGATTCCATATAAATTTAAAACATATTTTTTGGCAAAATACTTGTGACTGTGAGTTACCTTTCTAAAGTCTGATCTGTGTGGGGAATTAAATATCCATTCCTGAATAACTGTTCTGGGCACTGGCATAGGTGCAGGGCTAGAAAGACCAAGGCAATACATTTCTTGACCTTGAAGAATTTGCAGTCTAAAGGAGGGAAAACAATATAAACAAGGAAGTACAAAAAAGTGTGCTGAATATTACTACAGAGGAAATGCAATAATGAAGGATCAAATTCAGCTAGACCCATGGTGACCCAATCAAGGTAAAAGAATATATTAAACCCTAAATACTGCCCAATTAATACTACTGCTTAAGGTATTGGAGCTTATTATTTTTAAGACTTGGTTTATTGGGATCCCTGGGTGGCGCAGCGGTTTAGCGCCTGCCTTTGGCCCAGGGCGCGATCCTGGAGACCCGGGATCGAATCCCACGTCGGGCTCCCGGTGCATGGAGCCTGCTTCTCCCTCTGCCTGTGTCTCTGCCTCTCTCTCTCTCTCTGTGCGACTATCATAAATAAAAAAATAAATAAATTAATTAATTAAAAAAAAAAAAGACTTGGTTTATTCATCTAGTTTGTGTTTTGCCTAAAGACTTAAAACTTGTTTGATATAGATTTTTTTTTATAAAACTTTATAAAGTGTTGTTTTTATTTGCAGAAAAAAAAAAAGCTTAAATATGTTCATTTTTTGTATTACTGTGATGGTCATGACTTTGCAACGTGTGTTATCCAAATTAAAAATCCATCTTGATAGGCTTTTATAAGTTAAGCCATTGTTGAACTCAAGGCTATATATAAGAACTCTGAAATCAAGGACAGTAAAAAAATGTATACCTGAATTGTTTGCCAAAACTAGAATAATCTCTAATGATATATAAGAACTGGGTCAAAGGTCGTGAGATAACCCAACTCATTATCAAATATTTTATCACTTAGCAGATATCTATCTTATAAAAGTTGTCCTACAGTTCTCTGCATATACTAGTGAATCTTCATTATAGATCTCTCTTTAGTCTTTAAAGATGCTCTTAGAAGTAGAAGAAGGTTTTTGGTCACCAAATGCCACAAAGAAAAGGTCAGAGAATCCTCTTTTGAGTAGTATATTTAAAATGGTATGAGTTTAACAGATATGAGTCTAAGAAACAAAAAGATAAATGGTATGACAAATGCTAACTTAAGGGCAGAGTTATTAAGGGTTGATAAACTCATTCCATAAAGAAACCAATGTTTTCTTCCTTAGCTTTCTTCAAAGCTATATGACTGAGATTTGAAATATATAAAATGAGAAGGTTCAACTAAATTAATTTTATGGTCCTTGTCAAGAATTTTGAAGGGTCTGAGATTTTACTATATATAAAAGTTAACAAGTTAGTTGGGCACAGTTTCATAGATGCTGGCAGAAGACACAAAACTCCAGGCTCAAAGTCAAAGAAAAGTTTATTAACACCAGTAACATCAGTATTTATACCAGCTCCCTGAACTCCAATTCCCACCGGGTAACTTAAAGAAGACTAGAAGATCCATGCAGTAGGGTACATTATTAAGAGGGGAATCCTGAGTTTATCACTTATAATGGACAGTAATCTCTGGAGGGAAACACCATCTCTATTTTTTATGGCTGTTCACCATTCAGAATTATTTTTTAATTGAGATATAATTCACATACCATAACCCTTTCAAAGTAAACAATTCAGTGATTATGAGTACATTCACAAAATTGTGCAACCATCACCATTTTAGAATGCCTGAACACTTTCTATCACCTGAAAAATAAACCTCATTCTCATTAGTAGTTCTCATTCTTCCTCCTCTAAACCCCTAGGTTTAAACCACTAACTTACTTTTGTCTATGATAGGTTTCTTTCACTTACCATAATGTTTTCAAGGTTCATTCATGTCGTAACATGAATCAGTTTATTGTTATGGCTGAATAATATTCATTGTATGGATATAACACATTTAATTTATCCATTCATAAGTTGATGGACATTGGGTTGTTTTTTTTTTTTTTTTTTTTTTTAAATTTTTTTTTTCAATTTTTATTTATTTATGATAGTCACAGAGAGAGAGAGAGAGGCAGAGACATAGGCAGAGGGAGAAGCAGGCTCCATGCACCGGGAGCCCGACGTGGGATTCGATCCCGGGTCTCCAGGATCGCACCCTGGGCCAAAGGCAGGCGCCAAACTGCTGCGCCACCCAGGGATCCCTGGGTTGTTTACATCTTTTGAGTATTATGAATAATGGTGGCATAAATATTCACGTGTAAGTTTTTGTGTGGACATATAGTTTCTATACTCTTGGTTATATAACTGAGAGTGAAATTGCTGAGTTATATGGCAACTCTAAGTTTAACTTTTTAAAAAACTGCCAAAATGTTCATTAATGCAGCTGTATCATTTTACATTGGTACCAGAAAGGGTTCTAATTTCTTTATATCCTTGCCAACACTTACTATTTTCTGTTTTCTCAGTTGTAGCCATGATAGTGAGTATGAAGTGATATCTCATTTTGGTTTTGATTTGCATTTCCTTAATGGCCAATATTGAACATATTTTCATGTGCTTATCAGCCATTTTAATATATTCTTTTGAGAAATGTTTATATAAATCCTTTGCCCTATTTTTACATTGGATTATGTCTTTTTAGTGTTGAGTAGAGTTCTTTATATATTCTAAATTCTAGACCCTTAATATTTTCTGTGGATTATATTTCCACTTTCTTGATGGTATCCTCTGAAGTACAAAAAGTGTTTCATTTTAATCAAGTTCAATTTATCTGTTGTTATTGTTTGCTTGCCTTTGGTGTTTTATATATAAGAAACCAAAGTCAGGAATATTTACACCTCTGTTTTCACTTAAGAGTTTTATAAATTGGGGATCCCTGGGTGGCTCAGTGGTTTAGCGCCTGCCTTTGGCCCAGGGCACGATCCTGGAGTCCTAGGATCAAGTCCCACGTCGGGCTCCCGGCATGGAGCCTGCTTCTCCCTCCTCCTGTGTCTCTGCCTCTCTCTCTCTCTCTCTATCATAAATAAATAAATAAATAAATCTTAAAAAAAAGAGTTTTATAAATTTAGTTTTTCCATTTAAGTCTTTGATCCATTTTGAGTTAGTTTTTGTATGTGATGTGAGGTGGAGATCCAACTTAATTGTTTTTCATGTGTATATTCTGACTCAATGCCATTTGTTGAAAAGACTACTATTTCCCCACTGAATATTTCTCTTGTCAAAAATCAAGATTGAAAGTCAGTGCAGAATTGACAGTAAAAGGATGGTGTTCTAATTAGTGGGGTTAAAGGAGAAGTAGTCTTTGCCCTTGGGACTGATTGGATTAGGAAAATGGTTTCATTCCTAGAGGAAGGAGGCATTCTTCTCAAGTGCACATGGAACGTTCTCCACAATAGACTACATACTGGGTCACAAATCAGGTTTTAACCAATAACAAAAGATTGGGATCGTCCCCTGCATATTTTCAGACCATAATGCTTTGAAACTAGAACTCAGGCACAAGAAGAAATTTGGAAGAAACTCAAACAAGTCGAGGTTAAGGACCCTCCTGCTAAAAGATGAAAGGGTCAACCAGGAAATTAGAGAAAAATTAAAAAGATTCATGGAAACTAATGAGAATGAAGATACAACTGCTCAAAATCTTTGGGATACAGCAAAACAGTCCTAAGAGGGAAATACACCACAATACAAGCATCCCTCAAAAAATTGGAAAAAACTCAAATAATTACACAAGCTAACCTTGCGCCTAAAGAAATTGGAAAAAGAACAGCCACTAAAACCTACATCAAGCAGAAGAAGAGAGTTAATAAAGATTTGAGAATAACTCAATGAAATAGAGACAAGAAGAACTGTAGAACAGATCAACAGAACAAGGGGTTGGTTCTTTGAAAGAATTAATAAGATAGATAAACTATTAGCCACCCTTATTAAAAAGAAAAAAGACTCAAATGAATAAAATCATGAATGAATAGGGAGAGATCACAACCAATACCAAAGAAATAAAAACGATTTTAAAAACATATTATGAACAGCTATACGCCAATAAATTAGGCAATCTAGAAGAAATGGACGCATTTCTGGAAAACCATAAAGTACCAAAACTGGCACAAGAAGAAATAGAAAACCTGAACAGGCTGATAACCCAGGAGGAAATTGAAGCAGTCATCCAAAACCTACCAAGACACAAAAGTCCAGGACCAGATGGCTTCCCTGGGGAATTCTATCAAATGTTTAAAGAAGAAACCATACCTATTCTACTAAAGCTGCTCGGAAAGATAGAAAGGGATGGAATACTTCCAAGCTCGTTTTATGAGGCCAGCATCACCTTAATTCCAAAATCAGACAAAGACCCCCACCAAAAAGGAGAATTATAGACCAGTATCCCTGATGAACATGGATGCAAAAATTCTCAACAAGATACTAGCCAATAGGATCCAACAGTACATTAAGAACATGATTCACCATGCCCAAGTGGGATTTATCCCCAGGATGCCAAGTTGGTTCAACACATGTAAAATAATCAAGGTGATAGATCACATCAACAAGAGAAAAAGCAAAAACCATGACCCTTTCAATAGAAGCAGAGAAAGCATTTGACAAAACATAGCATCCATTCCTGATCAAAACTCTCCAGCCTGTAGGGATAGAGGGAACATTCCTCTTAAAAGCCATCTACAAAAAGCCCACAGCAAATATCATTCTTAATGGGGAAACACTGAGAGCCTTTCCCCTAAGATCAGGAACAAGACAGGGATATCCACTCTCACCACTACTCTTCAACATAGTACTAGAAGTCCTAGCCTCAGCAATCAGGCAACAAAAAGAAATAAAAGGCATTCAAATTGGCAAAGAAGAAGTCAAACTCTCCCTCTTCACAGATGACATGATACTCTACATAGAAAACCCAAAAGCCTCCACCCCAAGATTGCTAGAACTCATACAGCAATTCGACAGTGTGGTGGGATACAAAATCAATGCCCAGAAGTCAGTGACATTTCTGTCCACTAACAATGAGACTGAAGAAAGAAGAACTAAGGAGTCAATCCCATTTATAATTGCACCCAAAAGCATAAGATACCTAGGAATAGGGCAGCCCTGTGGCGCAGTGGTTTAGCGCCGCCTGCAGCCTGGGGTATGATCCTGGAGACCTGGGATCGAGTCCCATGTCAGGCTCCCTGCATGGAGCCTGCTTCTCTCTCTGCCTGTGTCTCTGCCTCTCTCTCTGTGTCTCTATGAATGGATAAATAAAATCTTTAAAAAAAAAAAAAAAAAGATACCTAGGAATAAACCTAACCAAAGAGGTAAAGGATCTATACCCTAAAAACTACAGAACACTTCTGAAAGAGACTGAGGAAGACACAAATAGATGGAAAAATATTCCATGCTCATGGATTGGAAGAATTAATATTGTGATAATGTCAATGCTACCCCGGGAGATTTATAAATTCAATGCAATTCCTATCAAAACACCATGGACTTTCTTCAGAGAGTTGGAACAAATCACCTTACAATTTGTGTGGAATCAGAAAAGAATCCAAATATCCAGGGGAATATTGAAAAAGAAAACCAGAGCCAGGGGCATCAGAATGCCGGATTTCAAGTGATACTACAAAGCTGTGATCATCAGGACAGTATGGTACTGGCACAAAAACAGACAATATTTCAATGGAACAGAATAGAGAACCCAGAAATGGGCCCTTAACTCCATGGTCAATTAATATTGGACAAAACAGGAAAGACTATCCCCTGGAAAAAAAGACAGTGTCTTCAAAAAATGGTGCTGGGAAAATTCGACAGCCACGTGCAGAAGAATGAAACTGGACCAATCTCATTCACCATACACAAAGATAAACTCAAAATGGATGAAAGATCTAAATGTGAGACAAGATTCCATCAAAATCCTAGAGGAGAACACTGGCCACACCCTTTTTGAACTTGGCCACAGCAACTTCTTGCAAGATATATCTATGAAGGCAAAGGGAAAGAAAAGCTAAAATGAAGTCTTGGGACTTCATGAAGATAAAAAGCTTCTGCTCAGCAAAAGAAACAGTCAACAATACTAAAAGGCAACCTACACAATGGGAGAAGATATTTGCAAATGACGTATCAGATAAAGGGCGGGTATCCAAGATATATGAAGAAATCATTAAGCCAAACAGCAAAGAAACAAACAATCCAATCATGAAATGGGCAAGGGCATGAATAGAAATGTCACCAAAGAAGCCATACACATGGTCAACAAGCACATGAGAAAATGCTCCGCATCACTGGCCATCAGGGAAATACAAATCAAAAGGACAATGAGATACCACCTCACACAAGTGAGAATGGGGAAAATTAACAAGGCAGGAAACAACAAATATTGGAGAGGATGTGGAGAAAGGGGAACCCTCTTGCCCTGTTGATGGGAATCTGAACTGGTACAGCCACTCTGGAAAACTGTATGGAGGTTCTTCAGAGTTAAAAATAGAGCTACCCTATGACCCAGCAATTGCACTATTGGGGATTTACTCCAAAGATACAGATGCAGTGAAAAACTTAGAATCCTGCATCCCAATGTTTATAGCAGCAATGTCCACAATGGCCAAAATGGGGAAGGAGCCTCAGGGTCCATGATAAGATGAATGGATAAATATTTGTCTATATACACAATGGAATATTACTTAGCCATTAGAAATGATGAATACCCACCATTTGCTTCAACGTGGATGGAACTGGAAGGTATTATGCTGAGTGAAGTCAACTGAAAAAAGACAAACATTATATGGTATCATTTATTCAGGGAATATAAAAAATAATGAAAGGGATTAAAGGGGAAAGGAGAGAAAATGAATGGGAAATATCAGAGAGGGTGACAGAACATGAGAGACTCCTAATTCTGGGAAACCAACAAGGCATAGTGGAAGCGGAGGTTGGCGGGGTGGGGGGGTGACTGAGTGATGGGCACTGAGGGGGGCACTTGACGGAATGAGCACTGGGTGTTATATGTTGGCAAATCGAACCCCAATAAAAAATATACAACAAAACAAAACAACAAAAAAAGAATTTTAACATGTAAAGCCAGTTGTATGTCAAGTATATGTCAAATAAGGAGTTCAGAGAATTACTCAGAACTCTAGGAATAATAATTGTAGTTAATATCTATTGAGTATTATTTTTTAAAAGATTTTATTTTATTAGAGAGAGAGAGAGAGCAAGAGCACACAAGCAGAGGGATAGGCAATGGGAGAAGGAGAGAGATAAAGAAGGAATCTTAAGCAGACTCCATAGTCAGCATGGAGCCTAACATGGGACTCAATCTCATGACCCTTAGATCATGACCTGAGCCAAAACCAAGAGTTGGACAGCTAACCAACTGAGCCACCCAGGCACTCCTAGCAAGTACTTATTAGGTGCCGGGCACTATACTAAGCATTTTATATATATTAATCTCATTTTCAAAGCAACCTAGAATGGAGGTATTATTCTTAACCTCATTTTATTTATGAGGAATCTAAGGCATAATAAATTTAAAATACTTGGCTGAGATCCCAACATCTTGTGAACAGTGGAGCAAACCATAATATACACTTCCTCTCATAATAGTATCTCCAATGTATTCACTGCTTTATGTAGCAGACCATGAGTATGTGAGTTTGACATCTGACATGTACTATATTATATCATTTAATCCTCATCAGCACTATGAAGTACACACTTTTTTATAGAGGAGGAAACAGGCACAGTGGGACTAAGTAACATGTCACAAATTATATCGCAACTAGAGGAGGACAGAGATTTGAACCAAGGATCTTTATCAGCCAGGTGAGTCCTACTGGAAAATAGGTTGAAGACTATTTTTTTGTTTAGAAGTTGGGCTGTGGTGCACGCAGATGGATCTGATACTTGCCTTAGGCAGGTCACTATTTGCCTGATTCTGAAGGCATTTTTTGCATGAATCCCTCACTGCCTTGGTTTACTTGCCCAACTAGATAGTCAGGTACCTACAACAGCTGGCATTACAGTGGAGACTGCTAAGACTTCCTAACTGATTAACCACCTCTTTGCCTCTCCCCAATACTTTACAGATAAGTTGGTTCCCCCAGGTCCTTTACCCCAAATATCTGGGTTTCTACCAGTCCTAGTTTCTTTTTTTAATTAATTAATTAATTAATTAATTAATTTATTTATCTATTTATTTATTTATGATAGTCCAGAGAGAGAGAGAGAGAGAGAGGCAAAGACATAGGCAGAGGGAGAAGCAGGCTCCATGCACCTGGAGCCCGATGTGGGATTCAATCCCGGGTCTCCAGGATCGCACCCTGGGCCAAAGGCAGGCGCCAAACCGCTGCGCCACCCAGGGATCCCCAGTCCTAGTTTCCTCTCCTTACAGACTTTGAGTTACTGATAACCGTAAAGTCCCCTAGCAGAATGTATATAAATTATGATATAGGCTGGTTCACAAACCATCTTATTTGGATTTAAATATATTGACTTCCTCATAGATCCATTGCTTTATGTTGGCATTAGGAATTCCATGCACAGTTGAGAGCTGTAAATGTAGAATAAAGCAGTTTTATAAGCCATACTCCCTGCTGAAATATCAAGGGTGTGGATTACATTAAATGTCTTAATTCTTTCAAGCACCCACTCAGATTATTTTGGAAAATAAATATATCCCCTCCCCTTGACCCTATTCCTAGCCTTGGAGCCACTTGTTCTCTCTGGTATACAGTATTGAGTGTCAGGGTATTAGAGTTTCCTTAAATCATCAGAAGCAACCAATTCATCTCTTTTGTTCATTTACCAGTTTTGCTTTGCTCCACTCCTGAAAGTTCCTGCTGTTTTGGATTTGATCCATATCATACACCATTTATCCCTGACTCTATTCTTGCCCTCCATTCAAATATGGCTTATTATTTCATTCCATTTATTGTTACATTTAAAACATGCAGTTTAGCACTTTTAAAACATCTGAATGGAAGAGGTTTTCTTTTTTGTTTTTTTTTTTTTGTTTGTTTGTTTTTGTTTTTTTTTGAGAAGGCAGCTGGAATGACAGAATTCAATATACTACGCCTTCAGTATTCCTCTCCTTCATGCAACGTCATCTCCCTTGCTGGTACCTTGGTTTTTCTTTTTCCTCTGTCCTATAACCCTTCTGCTCATGACTGTTTTCTTCTACTTCAGTGGTTCTCAAACTTTAGCATGCATCAAAATCACCTGGAGGGCTTGTTAAAGCACAGATTGCTGGATCGCAAACATAGTTTCTGATACAGTAAGTCTGGATTGCTGCTCCAGAATTTTAAGTACTAAGAAGTTTCCAGGTGATGCTGATGCCATTGGTCTGCAGACTATACTTTCAGAACCATTGTCTTTGGTCAACACTGTATATATATTAACCACCTATCTCCCCACTTGTTTTCTTTTTTTCTTTTAGATTTTATTTATTTATTCGTGAGAGAGAGAGGCAGAGACAGGCAGAGGGAGAACAGGCTCCATGCCAGGAGCCTGATGTGGGACTTCATCCCAGGTCTCCAGGATCATGTCTGGGGCTGAAGGTAGTGCTAAACTGCTGAGCCACCTGGGCTGCTCCCCCCCCCCACCCCCACACTTGTTTTCTAAGCCCTTTTTTGAGAATTGCCTTGATGTGCAAAGCTGGCAGGTGTGGCTACAGACCCTGATCTGCCATAATCACCCAGGGCCAAGTCTTTAAATTAGAACCAATGGGATGCCTAGGTGGCTCAGTGGTTTAGCACCTGCCTTTGGCCCAGGGCGTAATCTTGGAGTCCCAGGATCCAGTCCTGTGTCCGGCTTTCTGCATGGAGCCTGCTTCTCCCTATGTCTCTGTCTCTCATGAATAAATAAATAAAGTCTTCAAAATAAATAAATTAGAGCCAAGGATCTTGGGGTTACCCTAAAGGCAGAAATGCAATATACTCATTAGAGGTAAGAACTCAGAATCAAGATGTAGGATTTATGTTCAAAAGCTCTTGAAACATATTCCCAAAGTGTTTTTAACTGTCCAAATTAAGCTAGTTCAGCATTCTAGAAGTAATAGTGAGGAAAAATAAATTTAGAAAATGAAATGTAATCTACTCCTGATTAACCAACATAAATGTGGTTTCTCATATTCATATTTGTACTAATTTTCTTTCTGTATGTGTGTCATTATTAAATGGACATGCTTGTATTATATATATATATTAACATGATAAAATATTTATCTGAGTGCTTTGTGTATGCTTTTTAGTGTATAAGGATATATCTAAGCAATCCTTATTTTACTGTCATTTGCATGTTATAAACCTCTAGCATTTAGAGTAGGCTTCTAGCACACAAATAAAATTATGGAAGTCAGTCCAGTTTCTGATACATTCTGAGTATGGCTCCCCCTGATTCTTAGTTTCAATTTGACACCTTAGACTTAGTCTCCACCCTATATAGACCCTGTACTCTGTATCTGGTCACAGGCCAACACCAGCAGAGACTTTCATGGAATAGGGAGTGAATGGTTTAAGTTATTACATCTGGCAGGGTGAGAAGAATGATGAACTAAAGAAGCAGGGGAGAAAAAAGAGAGACAAGTAAAAGAGAAAGAAGCTGACACACACATATATGTCAAGACTAAATATTCTATGAAAAATACTAGGCTGTTTTTCCTATTTGGCTGGTGAACTGTTTCTGAAAGCAATCTCAGAAGTGGAGTTCTAAGCAATGTTAGCTTTATTTTAATGTATTTATAGTCTTTCAAATGTGTATTGTTTCCAAAAAAGAAATCTGCTCATCAGTTTCCTGATTTGTCTTTAATGTCACCAAAGACCTTGTCCTTTCTGACGTTAGCTAGCTAGCTACCATCTCTTCAAAATTAATGTATTTGTTCTGCACTGTTATAATATATAATTTGTTCTAATCTGTTATTGCACTTTCCAGGATCCCATCCTACCTGTCCGATTTTTTTCTTAGCATCCAGCCATCCAGTTTAAAAAATATTTCTCCTCCCAGATTCCCAATCTGCATGCCAGTAGTATGGTACCATTACCATCCCTGTCACACTGAACTGAAATCTTAGCACCTACCATGAGTAATAACCTGCTAAGCTAAATCCTTGGATGACTTCTTTCCCCTTCCCATAGTCAAAATGAGCTTTCAACAAACCCTCCTTCTTTGGTTCTCATAACCTTCCCCAGTCTCTTCCTTGGTGATCTCACCTACTACCACATTTTCTACTAATATTGCTACGTAAATGACTCTAAATCTTCATCTATCTCCAAACTTTTTCAGAAACACAAGATCTAATGTCTAATGATGTCTTCATCTGCATACTTTTTAAAATAATAAATTTATTTTTTATTGGTGTTCAATTTGGCAACATACAGAATAACACCCAGTGCTCATCCTGTCAAGTGCCCCCCTCAGTGCCCGTCACCCATTTTGTAGGCAATCAGCATTATATTTTTCAAAATATATTTCTCCTCTTTAATTCCCAATTTGCATTGCAAAATTATCACTCTCCCTGTAACTCAGTATTGAAACCTCAGAATCACCTTCTACTTTTCCCATCCCCCCATTTCCTATATCAGGTCATTAAATCCTATAAATATGACCTGTGAAGTCTGTTCCCATCTTTCCGATCTTTCTTCTACTGTTCTAAATCATAGTCTTATTATTGCATATCTATCATTGACATATATTATTAACTGCTTTGGGTCCCTTGAACCAGCCCAACTCAATAATGCATCTCATGTTCACCAACCATCAAGTTAAGCTATGGATGCCTCCATGCTGTTTACCATTGATTTTCCTTCCTCCCTTAAGACACCTAGTTATGATCCTGGCTGTAACTTATAAACTCTTGGATCCACAAGCCAAATTTAATAGGGACTTTAGTCCTTTGCACTGTGTTTATTTTTTGACTCTTGGTTTTTCTTAGCAGGTTTTACCTTGACTCACTTTTCTACTTCCTCCTTCTCTGGACTATTCTGGATATCTGCACTAAGTCAGGTTCCTATAGTTGGCAGTCAGGTTGAGCTAACATACTCATTCTCCAATAAGAGAATGACTTTTGAAAGTGGTGTCCTAATTTATCTCCTTGCTTCCAGTTTCTCATCTATAAACCATTCTAAACACTAATGCCAGAGCATTGTTCTTAAAACACAGGTCTAATCGTGTTTTTCCTGTTCATATATTTCTGTCAACTCTCCACAGTTACAGAATAAATTTCAGCATGGCATTCAAAGTCTTCCTGATTTAGTGCCTCTTTCCTAGCTTTACTTCCCATTACATAATCATAAAATCGACCCTTCAGCTCCATTAGATGTCTATTCAATTTCCAAACCTAGCCTACATTTTCCTTTCTCTAATTTTTTACCCATGTCGTTCCCTCTCCCTTAAAAGCACTTTCCTCTCATTTCCAACTTTTAGGGTCCTGATATTTAAAGGCACAGCTTTTCCATAAGACCTTCCCCATTCTCTTCCTCCTTTATAGTTCTGTAATATTCTTTTTCAGTCAGATGAGTTCTTATCAGTTGGCTTGAGTATATATCTTAAGTCAAATGAGATCATGAATAGTGTTATCATTCAAGTATCCTTAGCACCATGCCCTGGACATATTTACTACTCAATGGTTGTTAACATAATTAAACTTATATGTTTAAGTTCTAATATGCTAGCTAAAATATTATTTTATAGTCCTACATCACATTTAATCATCAAAAATGTTGTAAAAAGAAAAAGTAATCTAAAGACAGTCATATATTATTGGAAGATCACATATAGAGCTTTGCCTGCAATGGAAATGCTTTATTCTGTAGATTTGGGATTAAGCTCAGCCTTGTATATTTTAATTTGGCCAATATTGAAGCCAAGACTTTCAGGCATTTTGATGGTATAAAATAACAACATGATGAATGATTAAAGGATGAAAGTTTTGATGCAAAGCAGGGTTGGTTCATAGGATTTAGAGGCAGTTCTACCCTTATGTAATATCAGGGTGTCAGGTGAAGCTGCTAGTACTGATGAGATGGCAGCTCACATTAGTTTTTGTTTTGAATACAGTAGAAACCCAGTGTTATGAGGCTATTTGTAAAGAAAATAACAATAAATAAAATAAAAGCAGCAATAAAATGGATATCCTCACGTCTAGTACTCAAGAAATTACCCAGTGATCAAAGGTCTTTTCCAAAAATTTTCTTAAAAATTAATGTGCATATCTCAAAGAAGGCTTTATGAATGAATCTGATGCCAATGTAGATGCACATTTTAGCTTCTAATATGTTGGAATGGGGCGCCTGGGTGGCTCAGTCGGTTAAGTGTCTACCTTCAGCTTAGGTCGTGGTCCTGGAGTCCTGGGATCAAGCCCCAAGTTGAGTCCCATGTCAGGCTCCCTGCTCAGCAGAGAGTCTGCTTCTCCCTCTCCTTCAGCCCCCCCCTCCCACTGCCCCTGCTCCTGCCCTCTTACTTACTCTGTCTCTCTGAAATAAATAAATAAAATCTTATGAAAAATAATATTGTGGATTGGAAGACTTAAAAATAAGAACTATGTATTTGCCACTACTATGTAAGGTAATATGTAATTTAATGTAATTGGTTTCTGGGTTGTCCTGTTTAGTTTATTTTTTTAAGATTTTATTTGTTCATTCATGAGAGACACAGAGAGGCAGAGACACAGGCAGAGGGAGAAGCACGCTCCATGCAGGGGCCCGATGCGGGACTCGATCCTGGGACTCCAGGATTACACCCTGGGCCGAAGGCAGGTGCTAAAGCACTGAGCCACCCAGGGATCCCCTTACTAAGTTTATATAAACTTCTAAAAGTTGTTCTGGTACATAATATATACTTGATTAAATATGGTGTTTGTGGTCATTTCCATGACACCAGGCCCTGGGTCAGAAGGAAATTCTTCTATTATATCATTGTATAGAAAAATCAAACCCCAAATTTCCTGCTTTTGCCAGGAGAGGAAGGACAAGATTGGTGTTCACATGAGAATATCAACTCTTTGCAATTGTAAGTAAGGTATAGCTTGTCATTGTGTGTATAGCAGGGGACGTGGCTTAAATAACTGATCTGTATTTATGTCTGAGAAACAAATAGGTAATAATGAACAAATAAAAATTGATGTGGAATGGTTGAACCTTGAAAATATTATTCTCATTGAAAGAATCCAATTACTAAAACACCATACATTATGAGATTCTATCTATGTAAATGTCTAGAATAGGGAAATCTACAATATAAAGTGGATTAGTGGTTGCTTTGGGTTGGGAGGAGTGTAGTTTGGGAGGACTGAAGAGGGGTTATAGTTAAAGACAAGATTCTTTTTGGTGTGACGAAAATATTCTAAAATTGATTGCAGTGATGGTTATACAACTGTGAATATGCTAAAAACTGCTGAATTGTATACTTTATTTATTTATTTTTTAAAAAATTTTTATTTATTTATGATAGTCACAGAGAGAGAGAGAGAGAGGCAGAGACACAGGCAGAGGGAGAAGCAGGCTCCATGCACCGGGAGCCCGACGTGGGATTCGATCCAGGGTCTCCAGGATCGCGCCCTGGGCCAAAGGCAGGTGCCAAACTGCTGCGCCACCCAGGGATCCCAATTGTACACTTTAAAAGGGTGAAATGTATGATTTGTGAATTATATATCAATAAGGCTGTTAAAATTTATGTGGGAGAATACATAAAACAAACTTTTTTGAGAGAGTGCATGTATGTATGGGGGGTGGGCAGAGGGAGAAGGAAAGAGAGAAGAGCTTGATCTCACAACTCTGAGATTATGACTTGAGCTGACATCAAGAGTCCAACACTTAACCAACTCTGGCACCCAGGTGCCCCAAAATAAACCTATTTCTAAGACTTGTCTAACTACTCATGCCTAGATATGAAAACAAGTTACAATTTACAGATGTCAAACATGTCTTCTTTAATTTTCATAATTATATATTTTGAAAAGGTCAGAAAATAAATCACAAGGTAAAAGAGACAATAGATTTTAGTTGCATAATTTTAGTCTCACTTTTAAGCTACATTTATCTTCAAGAGACTGTTTATGCATACTAATTTCTTTATATAGCATCCCTATTAAGTATTAAATATCACCCTTATTAACACTAATGTGTGTTTCTCTGATCCATGTAATTTAGCAAGTAAATTGAAAGTCTCCCCTCACTGTTTATTACTACACCTATGTCTTACTAACTTAAAGACTGGACAATTACCATTTATGTTCTGTTAAGGCACTCTTGAAAATTGCTTTGGGGCTTCGGGACTTTGGTTAGCAGGGAAGTCTGTTCTTTGTTAGCAACATATTTTCCATATAAAATTCAAAGGCTTGGCTTTCAGTATATTGTATAAAACCATAGGTGGCATGAATCTGGGAATTCTCAGCCTCTATTAGTCTCAACACTTTCCGCAAAAGGAGAAATTGGCCCTAGAGTCTTTTGGACTAATTTTTGTGGGACTATGTTTTAGCTGGCTTCCAGCCCCAATCCCTATAATCATCACAACTGAACACATTAACCTTTATACTTCAGGTAAGTGACCATTATTGGTCATTATTTTTTCCAGGCCTTTTCTTGTTGTCTACTTTTCCTCCATTGGGACCAATCTTGTCCGTAGTCAGAGAGGATTCAAGAAGAGTATTTTAATAGTTTGATTGCTTAGCATCAAGTGGACCTATTACTTCTGGTCCTACTGTGATCTCACAGAGGAGTTACAGAAACTGAGTGTCTTTGTTGCCATCTTTTATTTGCCTGTCTGTATCTGCCTCTCTTTGAAGATTTCATGTTATGCTAATTTCTTTAGGCCTGGTGCCCTGCCTTGTATAGCAGTATCTTGCCAGACCTCTTAAAAGATTACTAATTTGTTTCTTAATCTCAATCTTCATCACTGGATTCCTCCTTATCTGCTTGCCAGACTGGATTCTGTTCTCTGCCTGCCTGCCAGGACATCCATTACTGGACTTTTAGAGTCTAGCTGTCTGCCTACTGCCTACTGTTACATAATCCTTCTTTCTGCTTTACTAGCCTGCCCAGACTCTTCCTGTTGGTGACTTCAGGAAGCTTCTTAGCTTTCCTGTCCTGCTGTAATTAGTCCCTTTAGGTTTTAGGTACCAGGATCCTTGGCATGGCTCTGGCTGCAAAAGACAAATACCTTGAGATACTATCTTCCAGTTTGCTACTAGGTTTTTATTTCCTTGCACCAACATTTTAGTAATTCTTGTCTACTCATTCTTTTTCTTTGTTTCCTGTATATAATCTATGGAGAGGAACAGTTTGTTCCTTTCTTTGTTTAAGTTTTTATTTGAATTCTAGTTAATAGTGTAATATTAGCTTCAGATGTACAATACAGTGATTTAATACTTCCACACAACACCTGGTACTCATCACATGTGCACTCCTTATTCCCACCACCTACTTAATCCATTCCTCCACTCCCTTCCCTTCTGGTAACAGTTTGTTCTTTCTAGTCAAAAGTCTGTTTCTTGGTTTGCCTCTCTTTTTTTTCCCATTGCTCCTTTCTTTTGTTTCTTAGATTCTACATATGAGTGAAATGATATGGTATTTGTTTTTCTCTTATTTCATTAAAATAAAAAGCTGCTGCAAAGCAAAGGAAAAAATCAACAAAACTAAAGGGCAACCTATAGAATGGAAGAAAATATTTGCAAATGACATATCTGATAAAGGATTAGTATCCAAAATATATGAAGAACTTATAAAACTCAACACCCATTGTGAGTTCAAGCCCCACATGTGGCATGGAGTTTACGTAAAATAAAAAATTTAAAAAAGCCTCAACACCCAAAAAATGAATAATCCAGTTAAAAAATGGGCAGAAGATATGAATAGATATTTTTCCAAAGAGGACATACAGATGGCCAACAGACATGTGAAAAGATGCTCAGCATCACTGATCATCATGGTAATACAAATCAAAACTACAATGAGATATCACCTTATACCTTTCAGAATGGCTAAAATCAACAACACAAGAAAGAACAAGTGTTGACAAGGATGCAGAAAAAGGGGAACTGTCTTACATTGATGGTAGGAATGCACACTGGTGCAGCCACTCTGGAAAACAGTATGGAGGTTCCTTAAAAACTTAAAAATAGAACTACCCTATAACTTACCAATGGCACTACTAGATATTTACCCAAAGAACACAAAAATACTAATTCAAAGGGATACATGCACTCTGATGTTTATAGCAGCATTATCAACAATAGCCAAATTATGGAAACAGCCTATGTCCATTGATTGAAGAATGGATAAAGAAGATGTGGTAAAAATGTACAATGGAAAATTACTCATCCATAAAAAAGAATGAAATCTTGCCATTTGCCAAGGTGTAGATGGAACTAGAGTGTATTATGCTACATGAAAGAAGTCAGAGAAATATATATATGATTTCACTCATATGTGGAATTTAAGAAACAAAACAGATGAACACAGGGGAAGGGGAGGAAAAATAAAAACAGAGAGGGAGGCAAATCATAAGAGATTCTTAACTATAAAGAACAAACTGAAAGTAGTTGGAGGGGAGGTGGGTAGAGGGATGTGATAAATGGGTGATGAGCATTAAGGAGGACACTTATTGGGATGAGCACTGAGTGTTATATGTAAGTGATGAATCACTAAATTTTACTCCTGAAACCAATACTATACTTTATGTTAACTAACTTAAATTTAAATTTAAGAAAAGAATAAAAAGTTATTCTGCATGCCAGGGGCCAGACTAGCTCCTTACTTCTTTATTTTGTAACATTCCTGCTAAATATCTTAACCCATTACTACCACTGTGTCTTATATTCAAAGCTGCTTACATGCTGGGAAAATGCCAGAGGGACAAGTATGTTTCCGACTATTATTCAACATCTATGTTCTCACCATTCTACTCAAGCTCCACTGGCTCCTCAACATTATTGGTCAGTATTGTTTCCAGACCTTTCTATATGCTGTCTTTTCCTTACTTCCTTTCTTTGCTTTGCCTGTTCACATCTGATTTCTGCTTCATAGCTTGGCAGCTCAAGTTCTACATTCTCCTTCAAAACTTCTTCATCTATTCTAGGTCCAACCAATCTTACCTATTTATCATGTCATGTTGAATTTAGATTCAGTATCTCTAAGTTAGGCATATAATTTTCAATTACTCTTTCACAAATTTGTTGTTTTCTTAAGTAGATTTTATAGCTATTGAGGGCAGAGATTTTCTATTTTACAATATGTTTCATTACAAGTGTTTGTGTACCATGAATACCACATTAGCAATTGGTAAATAGGAGAATTATGTCAAAATAAGGTGGAAGTCCAGTTGGTTTACATGTGAATTTTCTTAGCACTTTAAGTTTTGAGGTGATGAGGAACAAGCTTTCTCACAATTAAGCTTAAGTCCTAACGATATATGAATACTTTTAGGAAAAAAAGAAGAATCTTGCACCAGACTCTGCCCTTTCACTATGACTGGTTTAGTGGTTTCAACAACCTGTAAGTTCCTTGCATTAAACTATCTGGTGAAGCTGTGATTACTGATAATGATGTTGTAAAGAAATTTTACCACATTTTTGAAAAAGTTGGGTACTCTTCATTTAGATTTTTTAAAAAAGATTTATTCATTTGAGAGAGAGAGAGAGAGAGAGAGAGAGAGCGAGAGAGCACTATAACAAGTGGGAGGGGCAGAGGGAGAGGAAGAGAGAGAACCTCCAGCAGATTCCTTGTGGAGCCCAATTTTAGGCTGGATCTCAGGACCAGGAGATCTCGAAGAGAGCCCAAACCAAGCCAGAAGCTTTACCGACTATGCCACTCAGGTGCTTCTCAACTAGATTTTAATTCTGATGAAGATAATATCTTAAAAGTGAATGCCCTTGAGGATCCACATCAGGAAGGAGGAAGCATGACGGCTACTAAGCACTGAGGGTTGTGATGCTGGAGCAAATGCCAGTGGAGATTTAACCTTGTTAATGTTTTTATTAAAATAGTTGTTTTCATTAGTGCTCTGATTATAAAGCTGCATTGGTTTTAAGTGATCTTCCCTAACCATGTTTCCATAGAATCCCTGTTCTTCTCAGTGTGCAATTCTATAGAACAGGAAATTCTTCAGGAAGACATATATGACATTATAGCAGAATGTTTGGTATTTTTTTCTGCATGGCATCTATTTTGGTGTTGGCACATAGTATATGCTTGATAAATACTTGCCTACTCTTAGACAAACTTTATATCACAAATGTTTTTCCACGACCCTAATGGTGGTTATGTCTCATTTTTGTCTAATCCATGTTTCCTTTCATTTCTCTATTAATGACCCAGATGGTTTAGAAGAGAACATTCATCCAAAGGGAGACACAGAAAGCAAGAGGGATACTATGAGGCTCATCAGAAACCTCTGGGGTAACAAATGACTCTGAGGTCAATTTGAAGAAAGACAGAGCCTAGCAGCCTTTTATCTTTCTTTTCTTCTGGGGCTCAGTTTTTAATGTTAACTGGGTGCTAAACTCGTGAGAAGCCAGAGGGAGACATCATGAGGTTAGCGAGTCTAACATAAACTTTTGATATCCTGATGTTAGTAGCCTCCTTCTTTTTTCAGCATGAAAGAAAAGATGTTTCTACATCCACCAAGCTATATGTGTGTCCCAGGAAGGTAAAAATAAAGGAATGTAGGTACAATTAGATCAGCCCTAGGACTGTATTGGTGAAGTGCCTGGTTCATAATCAGTAGACAAATCCTTGTAGGACAGCAGTGGTTTTTTCATGTGTTAGCCTCCAGGAGAGACCACTGACCCTGATGTAGGGAGAAAGGGTGTTTGCTTAATTACTGTTTACATTAACTAAAGCAAAATGCTAAAAAACAAACATCAAGAATGAAAATGGGGCTGAGATAATCATAGTAAAGTCAAATGTAAGCCATATCAAGAAGAGACTTCTTCAGTTCTTGCAGTAAAGATTATGCATCTTTTACACATACCTCTAACTGGATTTAAAATGAAGCTTCACTTGGTCTGAGGAGAGTGAAACTCAACTTTATATTCAAAATAATGTCAATACATTTTCAAGTCTATATACACACTACAAACAGAATTCATTTGCATTACAACACCTTCTCCCTTTTAAAACCACACCAATGAGACCTACACGTCCTTCATGATCTGGAAACTGCTTATCTGTTCTACTTCTCTTGGCAACAGAAGCCTTTTCCCCTAGATGTCCTCAATTTCTTAACCATAGGGTTGCTGCACATGCTATTGTCTTTTCCTTGGCCCAAAATGCTCTTCACTCTCTTTGCCTTGTGATTGCTCAACATAGTTTTGTTTAATATGCTTTCCAATAGCCTGAAAGCCCTATAAGAGCAAGCCACATCTGTCTTGTTCACTATTGTATCTACAATGCCTAGCACAGTACCTAACAGTAGGCTGTCAACAAATACAAACTTTAATTATATCCTTAAGACTTAGCTCAAACATCATTCTCTTTGGGAAAGCATCTTGGAACCTTGAAATTCTGGTGGTTTACTTCCCTCATGTACCTTAAGAGCTCCCTGCTCATATCTGTTGTACTGAAGTGCTGTTCTTTAATGGTCTGTCTCTTCCAGTAGACTATGAGGTTCTAAAGGGCAGAAAGTCTGTTCACTTCATCCTTCTAACTCAAATCACTCTGTATAGCACCTGGTATACCTTAAGGAGCTTAATAAATACCCACGGAGCAGATTATTGAGCCATGTTTGAGTTTGGAGGATTCTCACCCATATCCACATCTCTTAAACAGGAAATTAGATGAAAGCATTGGATAAATAGATCATGTCTTTCTGTAGCATGCATTTTTACTCAATTTTTCAGGAGGGGAAACATTTAAATAATTTAAATAACATATGGTTGTGTGCATATAGTGAGTCTTATTCAAAATATACATCAAATTTCAAGACAGAAACTTTGACCAAGCAAATTTACCTTAGGGTTCCTTGTTCATCCTGAGAGCATGTATTTCCTCTTCTGTGTTATTTTTGGGTAGTATACCACCTGCATGCTTAAAAAGAAAGTTAGTGACAATGACAAAGCCAGGATTAAAACTGTTTTTAGATATATAAGGTTCTTTTCACTCTACTCTTCCAGTTAATTGCCTTATCATATCTATAGCATGGTCAAATTTATCCTATTGCTCTTTCAATCAATATGCTCATAAAGCAATTAGATTCAGCATAGCTGAATTTAGGTTGAAGGGAAGGGCAAAAGAAATCATAGCCTGAAGATATCTGGATAACAGGCATATGGACATGTTAATAGTATCTGAGTTTACATTTCAGGCTTCTCTAGCATATGTGTTCTTATTCTATGATGGTTGTTCATTCGAATCCTGCACTCCTCTGTAATGTTCTCAGTGTAAACACTATTTTTAGAAGGCCCTGTTTAGATGTTAGAAATATAGCATGGGCCTCTTCCTGACAATTCAAGCACTAATGACTAATAATGCTTACAGTACCTGCAGCTGCTGCACAAAAATACCTAGCATTTGTCTAGAGATTTACATTTTATTTTTTTTTTTTATTTTTTATTTTTTTTTTATTTATTTTTTTTTTATTTTTTAATTTTTATTTATGATAGGCACACAGTGAGAGAGAGAGGCAGAGACACAGGCAGAGGGAGAAGCAGGCTCCATGCACCGGGAGCCTGATGTGGGATTCGATCCCGGATCTCCAGGATCGTGCCCTGGGCCAAAGGCAGGCGCTAAACTGCTGCGCCACCCAGGGATCCCGAGATTTACATTTTAAACAAAGCATTGACACACATGATCTTTCTCCCAACCCTGAACCTAAACTAGTTCCAGAAACTGAAAATAGCACTCAATCCAATTGCTAACTCTCTATAGGTGCTTTGGTTAAAGAGCCTTAACTGCTTCTCTTCCCCCAAGATTAAGTAGTGGATGCCTGCTGCTTCTACTACCCAGCAGCATGGGAATAAAGGAACAACTGTATTTCTTTGATCGCAAAGCAGTCATAGCAATACAAAGCACCCCCCTTTCCACTTTGACCCATACAATCTGTCCAGGCAATTAATCAGCACTCCCAGTGGTGGTTTTCCTATAGGATGCCAGCTGTCTTGCCAATCCACCCCTCCCACAGAGCTTAGCAGGACCACACCCCCAGAAAGGCCTCTGTGGGGAAGGTGCTGTGGCCCACACTAGTGGAACTGATACTCAGGTAGACCTGCCAGTGACTCACACTTGAATCCGTACGGGCCTCAGTTTCCCCATCTTTAAAATAGGCTACACCTCCTTTCTCTTGACTAGTTCCCTTCCATTTCACGCTAGGCCACTAAGGAAGTGAAATCCGTGCTTAACAGCAGTTTAAAGTCCTGTCCTTTCTTCTGGCTCCGGTCGCTGTGCTGGGCATGCTCAGTAGCTGGGGCCCGCTTGGCACTGGAAGTAGGAAGCAGCTTTCGGCGCCCGGGCGGCTGACTGCGGGTACTTTGATGAATCACGTGTGTCGAGGCCCTTTTAAAGAGATAGTCACCTACTTTCCCTGCACCCTAAACGCCGCCCTAAGGGCGGCGGCGCCAGCGACCGCGGTTATTGCAGCTGCTCAGGGGCAGGGCTTGCCCCAGCGCCGAGTAGTGGCAGCTGCGGCGTGTTGCGTCGTTGGGGGTGCCTGGGAGCCGGGAACCAGCTCCCCAGACAGACACACTCTCACACAGGAAGAGGTGATACCGGATCAGTTGGGGCAGCGGGAGCACCCCGAGGGTCTTCCCCAAGTTGAGAAGAGGTGGGGTTACAGGACACAGGTGTTAGGGCCGGAGAAAGATGGAGCAGCCCGGGGCGGCGGCGTCGGGCGCGGGAGGCGGCAGCGAGGAACCCGGTGGGGGCCGGAGCAACAAGCGGAGCTCCGGGAACCGGGCCCTCAACGAAGAGGAAACGAAAAACAAACCCAAATTGGTGAGTGCTCCCGCAGTCCCCGCCGGCCTTGGGGACAGCGAGAGCCCCGGGATCCATCGGCTGTTGGGCACGGAGGAGGGGGGGGCCGGGGCCCCTTCCCAAGGCTAACTGCGATCTCGCTGTGCTACTGGGGGAGCCGCTAAAGGAGCGGCCACGCCGAAGCGCGGAGACTGCGTGGGGGCGGAAGAGCACCCCCTTCGACCCCTTAACCCCTTTCTCTTATTCTGGGAGGCAGAGCGGAAAGGATAAAGGCCCCACCCAACTTGGGGAGACTCCGAGTACTGGGCAGGGTCTGTTGTTTGTCTAACTTGTGGGCACAGATCTTCCCGCGATTCCTTTCCTTCCCACCGCTGTCAGTTGCTGGGTTTTGACTCTTTAACGCTCAGTGTCCGGGCAGAAGAACCTCTCGTTTTCAGTCCAAATACTTAGGAGCCCACTCACAGACTTGCAAACCAGCCCCACCCTAAAAAAAACCACAGGGCGTAGGCTCCTAGTCTTTTTACTTTACCCGAAATCCAAGGAAGAGTCGCCTACGTGCGCTTTTTCCCGTTGCCTCTTGCATGTGCTCTCCCAAGAAACATTTCTTTGTAAGAGTGGGGGAAGCGTGGGAGTTCGAGGCTCCGTGAGATACCACCACCAACCGTTGTGTATATAATAGGCATTCAGTACAGTACTTCCACTTAGTTAAGAACTCTCAAAAGCAGTAAGGCTGCACAAGTTTCATTGCCCTGAAAAGTCTGTGAGCCAGTGGTAGCATTTCCTGCCATTGACATAATTTCCTGCCACTAATTTAGTGTGCTTAGGAATGTAATCTATAGGGCCTGGTAATAGGTTGGGAAATACTGGAGTTTCAACTCATCAGTTAAAAGGGTTCCTCTTTTTTTTTTTTTTTTATGAAAATGGTTTAATAGTGAAACTTAAGAACTGGTAGCATTAACAGAATATATTGACCATGGCAAATATGCAGACATTTATCAATAAAGTTTATAATTGGTGCTATGAGGGGAAATAGTTTTCCTGCACAATTCAGTTAACACTCCTGTTTGAAGGTTCTTAGACTAAATCTGAAGTACAAGCACATGTTCCGCATCTGGTTTTCAGTTTTAACCAGCAACTTATTTATAATAAGGGGGAGGAGATAGTGACATTACTAAAGCCTTTTCTTGTGGCATCTGATCATTTGGTATGTACCTGTTGCTCTTCTCTCTTGTTCAATTTGCCTTTCAATTATGGATTGTCTGTACTGGAAGACAATGGATGATCAAAGTATTATTTCAGAAAATATACAGATTTCCATTGTGTGGGAAGGGACCTAGTAGGTAGAATAAAATGAACAGTTTAAAGTCTCACCATGAGTTTTGCCCTAATTTGAGGCAAATTGAGAAGTTGCTTACTTGATGTGTCCCATTAACCCAGTACATACAAATGAAGAAACTACTCTTTGTGAATTGTCTATGCTGGCAGAGGGTTAATGGGTTTGATAGGTGTCCCAGCATCATGAAACATAAAAAGGTTCTATGAGGGTATCACTAGTTATTTAAGAAATCTGATGTGATTTTGAAATTTGTTTGTGGTAAAAGAGTGATCATGTTTCCTTTTTATTTTTTTGACCTAGTACAAATCTGTGATTTAAACAGTGAGTGAAAGTTTAAGCAAAAATAAAAGTGAACTCAGTGTCCATGAATAGTTTGGTACATCCAGCAAGAACCTTCTACTTTTAGGAGTTGTGCTTTCAAGAAAGCACTTACCGCTGTTAGTATTGACACCTTGATTATATTTTTCCCTTCCCTTTGGTATTTCTCTGTTCCATCTTTTTTGTTTTACTTGCTTTGACAAGGTAGTTAGATCCTTGTGAGATGGTATCATTTTCATTTCCTGGCTAACAATGTTCAGTGTTGAACATAGCTTGATATAGTAGAATACGTATTTAAATCCAAGAGTTTGTTAATATCAGTTGGAATTTTCTTTGTTGCTGAAATTAACTTTTGAGCCTTACATGATTTTACAAGTGATGTGTCAGAGTTAATAAAAACACATTTAGGAAGACATTTCAGCACATTTTAAGGTAAGCAAATTGACCAAATGACATGATTTGGGTAGACTTTAAAAAAAAATGCTGCACTCATTATTTTAAGTTGTCTTATTGAAGTGCTCAGCATGTTCTTCTGAGGCCTTTTAGGTTGGGGTTCCACTGGGGTTCTTAAAATATTGCCAGTAAGATAAAACTTTACCTAGACTTAATTTTGTTATTTTGAGTATTATGTTATTAATCACTGTAATAGTTCTTAATTGTGTGTGTGTATAAAGGAGCTGTGGTGTGAGATTATAAAAGAGAGCTATATGGTCATAGAAATTATTTGGATAGGTGATTGTGGAGGATAGGGGTTCTTAAACTCCTGAAATTATAAGATTTGAGTGTTTGTAGGTACATTCATTTTTGTGGGTCCCATAGTTTTCATCAATTTCTCAATGGCACCTGTCACCTATAGAAGAATAAGAACTATTGAGTAACCAAAGAGAGAAGGTAAAGGAAATGCCAATTGATTCCACTCCAAGTTAGTAGGGAGAGGAGGAGGTCAGTGATGAAGGGAGAAAGGAAATAGTACTGATCACAAAAATGATTGATTATTCATCTGGGAGTAAAAAGAAGTTAATCAGATAATGTCTGTATAATATTAGCTAAGATGAAAGTTTCCTTACATGGAAAAAGTAACAGTAGTTATAGTGGATTCATTACAGTGTAAGGCTTGTGATTCACTTCTTTCCATTTTGTTTCTCATTGTTGTGAAAAACTGGAGAAGGAAGGTATGTTTTGTATAGAGAGGAACTACTTTAATTCATATCTTAACCTTTTGATGGATATTAGAATTTTTTCAAAGTGACATTGCAGGACTTTAATGACTTCTGTTTAAGATCGAATCAAAATCTAACAGAACTTGTGATGCCTGGGTGGCTAAGCGGTTGAGCATCTGCCTTAGGCCTAGGGCGTGATCCTGGAAGTCCCGGGAGAGTCCAGTGTAGGGCTCCCTGCATGGAGCCTGCTTCTCTCTCTGCCTGTGTCTCTACCTCTCTCTCTGTGTCTCTCATGAATAAAAAAAATTAACAGAACTTACTTCAGTTTTCTTTATCTGTGAATCCTCATAATGACCCTTTTTAAATTCTTTTTACCGAAGGCAATCTTCTCTGGGCTTCTCACATTTTGAATAATGCGGTAGTAGTAAAGCTTTGTATTTTATGTAACTCTTTGGTTAGGCACAGATTGTAGCATGTCATAAAGCAGAATGAATCTTAATTATCAGTTTGGTGTCAATCATGGAGTGCATTTTGTCAAATATAGTAGAGCTCTAGAAGTATTATGAAGGAGATGCATCTTGAATCCCACAGATTTAAGTCAATGACTTAACCATTAAAAGAGACTGTTAAAGTAGAATGGTGTAGACTGGTTTAACATTCTTAGATGTTTTTGCATTTTGACTTTGTGTTTCTGTATTATTCCTAAGCCTTTGGTTCTTAAGATAGTGGAGTAAAATTAGTAACTTGATGCAACAGAAGTTAATTTTTTGGTTATTGTGTAACTTCCTATTTGGTTATTGGTTTTATAATTGGGTAAATTATGTTTTGATTTCAATTGATAAGTTGAGCACAATGAGTTCATTTATTCAACAAATATTTAATGGGCACATACTCCATGCTAGGCATTCTGATGGTTGGTGATACAAAGGTGCTCATAGTCTAGTGGGGGAGACAGGGAAGTTAATGATTAAAAGCTGTGTGATAGGGAATCATAGGAATATGCATAAGAGGGTGATATATTGTGGAGCAGCATCTAATTGGATGGTTGAGTGTGACAAGAAAAGGCTTACCATAGTAGATGATAATGCACCAAGGCTTGAAGAATAAGGCATTAATTGAAGAAGGGGAAGGAAAGGCATTTTGAAGTTTAAAGAACATCTACAAAAGTTGAGAGATATGGTAACATGCCTAATAAAGGAACTATGCATAGATTTTAATGGCTGAAACAAAGGATACACATGGTGGACCTGAGAGAAGAGAGTCCAGATCATGATGGATACATGTATGCTATTTTAGAGTTTCAACTTTTTTATGCAAGCCATAATAGGCCATTGAAGAGACTTAAGCAGGATACTGGCCTGATCAGAATTGTGTGTGTGTGTGTGTTTTTTAAAGATTTTATTTATTTATTTGACAAAGAGCACAAGCAAGGGGAAAGGCTGAGGAGAAAGGAGCAGACTCCCCACTGGGCAGGGAGCCTGATGCAGGACTTGATCTCAGGATCCTGGGATCATGACCTGAGCCAAAGGCAGATGCTTAACCGGCGCCCTAGACTTGTATTTTATTTTTTACTTTATTGTTTACTTCATTTATTCATTCATGAGAGACACAGAGAGGCAGAAACACAGGCAGAGGGAGAAGCAGGCTCCTTGAGGCAGCACGATGTGGGACTCAATCCTGGGACTCTGGGACCATGACCTGAGCCAAAGGCAGACACCCAACTGAGCCACCCAGGTGTCCCTAGGCTTATATTTTAGAAAGAAAATACAATGCAGAATTTCTTGGAGAGGGGTACCAGAATGGAGGCAAGAAGACAGGAGGAACAGAGTGGCATAAAAGAGTTTGATGTTTAGAGACCTGGATTCTTGTTGCAGCTCATCTATTCATCCATTTACTAGTTTGTGTATTTACTTGCGTATTTCTCTGCATTTCACTTTCCTCCTGCCACTCCCTTGCCTCACCTCCTTGCCACCCATGCTGAACATCTTCACCAAATTTGAAATATCCATCTTGTTTCTCCTTTATAAATCTCACCTGCCTTTCACAGCCCAGCTTGTGTCTCAGAAATCCCCTCATTCTTTCATTAAAAACTCCACTGATTAATTCAGTTTACAAAGGCTCTTTTTTATTCTGAACTCATAACTATTGTGAGTCTGAATGTTACATGATGATCTTATATCTACAGAGATTATAAGGTGCTTCTGGGCAATGGTTCCACTTTATGTCTATTTTTGAAAAACTTGCAAGCCAGTGCTTGGGTGCAAAACTACTCAGTAAGTGATTATTAGCTGGGAATTCTTTCCCTATAGGCCAGACATTTTGAGAGTGTAGGTTGTTGAAAATAGGTTCATTTGATAGAGTATTTTTTTTAAGCCTATCTGTACATTCCTCTGTGTCCTTTGTCTGTTTTGAAATTCAAGAAACTTCTGGTCTGGGAGAAGAACTCCTTGGATTCTCCTGTTTGGTTGGATTCTTGTGATGACAGAGCCCAAACCTCCATGCAGAAAAAATGTATTAAAACTTATAACCCAAGAAACATGTTATTGTTATTAGTAGGAGACTTCAGATTATTGGCAACAGAATACTGAATGGAGGACCACAGGACCTGGGTTCCAGTGTCTATTTTATATTTTATTTGCTTGCTATCTGTGATAAACTGTTTAATAGCAGGAGTTTGAGCCCTTTCATTAACATCTGCCAGTTGGAGATAATGTCTGCATGATTGGCTTTACAAGGTGGTTTAGATAAAACAGCTATGAATGAGTTGTATTTAGGAAATTCTGTATTGCTATACAAAATAGAGCATTACTATTAACCCCCTACATTACCTGAATCTGTTGTGATTGTGGTTAGATAGTTTAATGGCCATCCATAATATGGTTATATGTTGATTGATTCCCTATTCTGTTTGTCCAATTGGAAGAGTATACTTTGACCTTCTAATAATTATTTCTTTTGGATGAATATAAGATGTGAATCTAACATTTTTTTCACTATAGTATTCTTTTTTAAGAACCGGGCTGAATTTTCTTCCAATTTATAAATCTGACACATTTAAAGTTTTTGTTAAAAAATGTTTATTAGGGATCCCTGGTGGCGCAGCGGTTTGGCGCCTGCCTTTGGCCCAGGGCGCGATCCTGGAGACCTGGGGTCGAATCCCACGTCAGGCTTGGTGCATGGAGCCTGCTTCTCCCTCTGCCTGTGTCTCTGCCTCTCTCTCTCTCTCTGGGTGACTATCATAAATAAATTAAAAAAAAAATGTTTATTAGATATCTTTGGCATTCTGCTTTGCCAGGTAACTTACTGCTGTTGTACAAATAAAGAAAATGAGTCCCTGATATGTTAAGGTGATTGACCTAGAGATAAGTTTAAAGTACTTATCTACTTCTAATTGTAGAAAGTACTTATAGCACTGAGTTATTATGCTTCAGGGTCTCTGAAAGTGAAAAATTATTCGATTTCTCTTTTTGTTCTTTTTTGGAACTATTATAATTATAATCCACCTAGAGTTCACTCCAAGTACCAAGAGCTCTGGCAGTAGCAGTATGTCAATCTGGTCCCAAAGAACACTTTAAATAACAGGATACTCTGAAAATTATACATACATAATATATGCTAATTTCCATGAATCATCACATTTGGTTAAATATTACTGGTTATCACTAGCACTATATTGATTATTATTGAAGACCTGACTTTTCCCTATTCCTATATACAGCCTGACATGCAGAAGAGACCAACTCTTTTGTCAGATTTGGGGTGTTTGATATGCTCTTTTCTCTCAAGACTGAAGAAACTAAAATGATGGCCAGGTGACTTGAAATGATAGTTATAGGGATCCCTGGGTGGCGCAGTGGTTTAGCGCCTGCCTTTGGCCCAGGGCGTGATCCTGGAGACCCGGGATCGAGTCCCACGTTGGGCTCCCGGTGCATGGAGCCTGCTTCTCCCTCTGCCTGTGTCTCTGCCTCTCTCTCTCTCTCTCTCTCTCTCTCTCTCTCTGTGACTATCATAAATAAATAAAAATTAAAAAAAAAATTTAAAAAAGAAATGATAGTTATATACTTGATATCCAAGTGGGCATCTTGTAGGAGATACCCATTGTCTTCTTGTAGGAAGATAGCTCAAAATTGATACATATAAAGGAAGCTATATTTTTACATAGCTATTTATTATGAATATAAATAGCAAAGAATGAACTCATACTAATTTAAAACTTATTTATATGATCAGGTTGAATCTGTTTCAGTCTGATTGATTTATTCTGGCTATAGCTTGAGCAGACATTCAAGAGAATTCTGATATTTGCTTGCTTTAAGTGAGGTGGCCTGGGGAAAGGGTATTGGTCCCTTTCTCATGAAAGAGTGTTGCAAACAAAATTGTTCCTAATCAACACTTAGGCTTTTCTTTAATGAAGGTTTTTCTGTCTTGCTTTCAGGAGAGTAAACTACCAAATACTGTCAAATTTGTCTACCAGTCTCTCCTTCTGTTAAGGCCTATATAGCAGTGCCTACTTCATGTGAGAAGCTTCTAGGTGGCTATTCATACAGGTCTATGTAAGAATCCCAAATTCATTAGGAATGCATTATTTTCCAAAGGCTATTGATTCAATTACTTGGTGATTCCAGTGGTCATCCAAGGGAGAAAATATGCTAGGTACGGTTCTAAATATATTTGTCATTCTGGGATAGATATCCACATGCTATGGTGAAGATTTGGTCAAAATTATGAGGACATTTTTGGCTATCCCTAATTTGTTGGTCTTTCACCTAGCTAAAAGTAAAACTTTTAATAATATGGGCTAGTTAAGATGGCCTTTTTTATAAAACATAAAAACTTGCAAACATGCTAAAAAGTAGAGAGGTTAATATAATGAACCACCATATATCCATTACTCTCAATCCAGCAGTCATCTAGATTTTCAGCATTTGTTTTAGCCTTTATTTTTTCCTTGCTAAAGTATTTTAATGCGAATCTGGGATATCATGTCATTTTGCTCCTACATACTTTGGTGTCCTTCTCTAAAAAGTACTTTTTTAAAATGTAACCACATGCCACTGTTGCATCTTAAAAATTAATGTATTGCTGGTATAATCTAATACTTAGTTTATATTCAAATATTCCTAATTGCCTCAAAAAACAGAGTTTAATGTAATGTATACATAATTAATGTATATGTCACTGAGCTCCTTAAAGAAATACAACTTAATAGTGACAGTTTTATTTTTTTATTTTTTATTTTTTTAAAAATTTTTATTTATTTATGATAGTCACACACACACACACACACCACAGAGAGAGAGAGAGAGAGAGAGAGAGGCAGAGACACAGGCAGAGGGAGAAGCAGGCTCCATGCACCAGGAGCCCGACATGGGACTCGATCCCAGGTCTCCAGGATCGCGCCCTGGGCCAAAGGCAGGCACTAAACCGCTGCGCCACCCAGGGATCCCAATAGTGACAGTTTTAAAGCTTACTTTATTTTGAGAGAGAGTGTGCATGTGCAAGTGGCAGGAGGGGTAGAGGGAGAGAATCTTCAAGCCGACTCCCCACTGAGTTTGGAACTTGAAGTGGAGCTTGATCTTATGACCCATGAGATCATGAACTGAGCCAAAACCAAGAATTGGTTGCTTAACTGACTGAGCCACCCAGGCACCCTAAAATCAATGAGAAAATTTCATTTAAAGTTATTCCACCAAAGTGCTATCATAAAGTATCAGCTCCAATGAAGTTCACTTCTGTCTTTAGTCTTTTTTTATTTTTTATTTTATTTTTTAAGGTATGTATTGTCTGTATTTTTTAATATACTTTTTAATTGAAGTTTGATTTGCCAACATATAGTATTGGTTCTTTTTAAAAAGATTTGTTTATTTATTTTAGAGTGCATGTGAGCAGGAGGAAGGGTGGAGGGATAGAAGAATCTCTTAAGAAGACTGCACTGAGCGCAGAGCCTGATGTGGGGCTTGATTCCTGGACCCTGAAATCAGGCCCTGAGCCAAAGTAAAAGAGTTGGACGCTTAACTGACTGAGCCCCCCAGCCGTCCCTCTGTCTTTAATTCTGTAGAAGTATCTGAAAAGGTTGTCTATGCAATTGTAGAGAGGCTCCTTAGAACAGTTACTATGTGCCATAGAATAGAGACCAAATTAAGACTTTTGGCTCCACTCACTGGTTCGGTAATCACTCATTCTTCATTTTGCCATTTGTGAAGTGGGGTGGGGTTTATGTGTATTTTCTTCCCAGGGAAATGTTGTAGATAGTTGGGCAAAGGAAATTTGTTCTTTAGTTCTCTGGATAAAGGGTTCATATAACTCTTTGATACATATACACAAGTAACTATATGTTACTAGCTCTAGTTTTTATTTCAATACAAATGCCAATTTGGTAAGTGAGGTGTCTGTCTTTAGTTTTTAGCCACTTTAATATACTGTAGGTTGCTGAATATGGATAATTGGGTGAATGCAAACCTTTAACAAAGAACTCTGAACTATTAAGTTTTCTTATTTAGATACTTGGGTTAAATTAAAAACCAGGCTACACTAATATAGTGATGGAGCTGGGGATGGATGGAGTGGGTAAGTGTGAGAAAACAACTTGGGCAAAAGCCTAGACTCCACAGATATTTACTAAAGAAATTGTGTAACCACTACTTTACAGATAGCAATTTAGTGTTACTGTACTGGGAGGCATTAGACGTATCATTTCTGGAACTTCGTGGATTCAAGTAGATTTAGACTAGTAATCCATTTCCACTCTTCAACTTCTAGGCTGTTTACTGACCCAATCAGGTGGTAATTTTCCTCAAAACAGATGAGTTAAAATTGTTGGAGCTGGATCATTGTTGTGGCCTTTGTTTCTTTTGTTTTGCTGAGGGGAGAATATGCTGTGGAGGTATTGTGTTATGTACTTTGAAATCCATCACTTAAAAAATTCCAAGTGCTTAATAACATATTATGTTGGCTGAAGGTGCTTAAGAAGATTCCATATGTGGAAAGCAAGACCTTATATAAACTACACTTACGATTTGAGGTTGTTTGTATAATACAGACCTGGGCCACTATGCTCAGGGGTATAAGACCACAGAGGTCACATCACTTACCAAATCATGTGCTCAGTCACAAGACTGTATCTTCTGGGGGTTGATTTTTCTAATTTACACAAAGGTGCCATATGGGCTAGGGACTGCATTTAAACTATACTATATTCCTTATATCTTTATTTTGTAGATTTTATTCTCATACCTGATAGGAAATTCAGTAAGGCACAGGACTTAGTGTAATGTCTCACTTAGAATAAGTATTTTCCATTTGTCATTAATTCTGAAAAAAAGAATATAAGGTGTGTATCTATGTAATATGTTGTCCTGAACCTGACTACATTTGTTTTTAAATGATTATAGTCCTCAATTGTAGAGGGCTGTGTTCTTGAGGACCTAGCCCACAGGTTCAATATGTTGATAACTTTCTCTAACTTAAGATTCTTCCCTTTTTACACTCCTCCCTATCAGGTTTAATCAGATCAGTAGTGAATGGAATAGAGAGGCCAGGCAAAAGTTGGTTGAAACAGGCTTTTATTTATTTATTTATTTTTTAAGATTTTATTTATTCATTCATGGGAAACAGACACACACAGAAAGAGAGAGAGAGAGAGAGAGAGAGAGAGAGAGGCAGAGACACAGGCAGAGGGAGAAGCAGGCTCCATGCAGGGAGTCTGATGCAGGACTCAATCCTGGGACTCCAGGATCAGGCCCTGGGCCGAAGGCAGCGCTAAACTGCCAAGCCACCCGGGCTGCCGAAACAGGCTTTTAATGGGACACGCGCGCAGGGGAGGGCAAGCGGGCTTTTTAAGAGGAGAGGGGAGGCAGCCTGGGTGGTTCAGCGGTTTATCGGTTTAGCGTGCTGCTTTCAGCCCAGGGTCTGATCCTGGAGACTTGGGATCGAGTCCTGCGTCGGGTTCAGGTTTCCTGGATAGGTCCAGTCTCCCCCGATGATGTGTCTTTGGGTGGTCTGCTGGTGATAGGAAAGTTCTGACGTGGGGGCTACAAGGTGGAGGGTCCACCGCCATTTTGTTGGTGCCTCCGGATCCCCCTTGATCCCGCCGACCCAACACTCCCAGTGATTCTTTTGACATTATTGCTTCACAGTGCTTCACACGGTTATAGATTATACAGGTAAAACTGCCTTTTTTTGAAGTTTGTGTCATAACTCCAATTTATTTTCATTTATGTGAAATGATTCTATAGGCCAGAACCTATAAAAATATAAGATGGGTTAAAATAAATTTGGCAGAAGCGTATCCTCTAATGTGCCTTGCAGTTTGATACCTCATGTTACAAAATCAGTGTTTTCCAGAAGACGCAGTGTGTACATAAAACATTTGTGAGTATAAATAATCTTTTCTTAGGCTGACCTCACAGCTTGTTTTTCACTGGCAGTGCATTAGCTTACATTTTTCCACCCCTTTGGTTGAATAACAGTGGTCTTTAAACAAGCTATTAAAGGGAAGAATGATTTTACAGTGCAAAAAAAAAAAAAAAAAAAAAAAAAAGGCCTGAATTTTCTCCATGCTGGTGGTTTGGCTTTTCATGTGTTTGTTTTACTAAAGTAGGGCTAACCCATGTTTTCTTATCTCTGAATTCTTAGGGTTCTTTAGTACAGCCTATACTTGCTTAATTAAGATAGTCTTGTGAATTTCTATGAGATCTGAATCCTCCCTCTTTATATGGATGAGTAGGTCTGGGACCAAATATTAAATTTTAAGGGGCCATATCTCTGTATAATGGAATTGAAGCATCAGTTATACTTTATTTTTTTATTATTATTATTTTTTAATTTTTTATTTATTTACGATAGGCACACAGTGAGAGAGAGAGGCAGAGACACAGGCAGAGGGAGAAGCAGGCTCCATGCACCGGGAGCCCGATGTGGGATTCGATCCCGGGTCTCCAGGATCGTGCCCTGGGCCAAAGGCAGGCACTAAACCGCTGCACCACCCAGGGATCCCATCAGTTATACTTTAAAGTAGGAGTTATGCAGGATTCTGGGCCCAGTTTACCACACTCTTCATACAAGCTCTGTTGTAGCTAATTGTGGATCAAGATATGTTATATTGCATATTTCTGCTTTCAACCCCTCCCTTTAAATGATCTATTAACACTTGCATGTTTCTAGCTCTGAAGATCATCTTATTCCTTGTTGTTTTAACTGGTTTCTGTGGCTATTATTAGTGGTGTATTCTATTGCTTGGCCACAGAAATAACATGCAGTAGGATGGCCATTGGATGTGAAATCAATTACTGAATGTCACAGATTTACTTAAAAGTATTTCCCATCCATACCCATCATCAGTCATGCTGCCATAAAGTAGTAGAAATTGCATTTTGATCCTAGTACCACAACTTTGTGTTTTCAGAACTCCACATTTTATAGAATCTGAGATTATTTTATAAGCTATACAGAGTTGAAATAAGCTAAATAGGATATATAACTGATCTTATTAAGTTTTATTTTTAAGAGTTAATTTCTGGCAATTTAAAGAGGTTCTATAGAAAGTAAGCTGACACTGTTGGGGATTTACCCCAAAGGTACAGATGCAATGAAACGCCGGGACACCTGCACCCCAATGTTTATAGTAGCAATGTCCACAAGAGCCAAACTGTGGAAGGAGCCTCGGTGTCCATCGAAAGATGAATGGATAAAGAAGATGTGGTTTATGTATACAATGGAATATTACTCAGCCATTAGAAATGACAAATACCCACCATTTGCTTCAATGTGGATGGAACTGGAGGGTATTATGCTGAGTGAAGTAAGTCAATCGGAGAAGGACAAACATTATATGTTCTCATTCATTTGGGGAATATAAATAATAGTGAAAGGGAATAGAAGGGAAGGGAGAAGAAATGTGTGGGAAATATCAGAAAGGGAGACAGAACATAAAGACTCCTAACTCTGGGAAACGAACTAGGGGTGGTGGAAGGGGAGGAGGGCGGGGGGTGGGGGTGAATGGGTGACGGGCACTGGGGGGGCACTTGATGGGATGAGCACTGGGTGTTATTCTGTATGTTGGTAAATTGAACACCAATAAAAAATTATTAAAAAAAATGTAAGCTGACTACTTTTTAAAATGTGATTCTGGGCAAGTCATTTATCTGTCTTCTTTCTGGGTGTTAGTTTATTTCAACTCCCTTATTTTATAGAATAAACTATCTTCAGGGTTCCATTCAGCTCTGATGTCTGATGTACAGGGAGTCAAAGATTATTTACAGCTGTAATGAATATTCCATAACATAAATACATGACATGTGGGTTCTAGTTAGATGAAAAGTTGTCAGTCATGAAAGATGACAGTTTAAGGCTGAATGCTAATAGGTGAAAATACCAGTTAAGTTTACTGTTGCTGGAGTCTGAGTTAGCCTAGTTCAGTGAAGGTCACATCAGCATTGTTTTACCCATGCATTGTTTCAAGGGCCCTATAGAATGCTGGCTCTGCCCTAGGTCATCCTAATCCTTCGGCAGATCTCTTGGTTCACTGAGTAAGTATAGTACTCAAGCCTGCCCAGAGATGTTTCTCAATAATGAACAATATCATATGTGCCATTTGCTATTCTAAATGCCTTGTATATTTTTGTCAAGAACTTTTAAAGGTCTGGGATTTTATCCTGCTTATATACCTGTTGCTGTTTCATGAATGATTTTCGAAGACTCAAGACTCTTGGGTCAGCAACAAAAGATGGTTTATTACTCATTGCAAAAGCAGTAGCCAGAATGTCAGCATGACACGCTGGGTCACTATGGTCCTAATTTATATAAGGTAGACTGGGATGGATGCCTACACAGGCAGTTAGCTGCATTACAGGTGAGGAACACTGAGCTTGGAGGATTTACACCACTTTTATGGTAAGCAAAAGCAGGCCTGCTCTTTGGGGAGGGGTGGTATTATTACCTCATGATCAGGGCCACTTGCTTTATTTTTATTTACTTATTTATTTATTTTAGAGAGAGACAGAGGAGGCGCATAGGGAGAGGGAGAGGGAGAATCTCCAGCAGACTCCCTGCTGAGCACGGAGCCCAATGTGGGGCTCAATCCTATGATCCTGAGATTATGACCTGAGCCAAAATCAAGAGTTGGGCACTTAACCAAGTGAACCATCCAGGTGCCCCTAGAGTCACTTGCTTTAAACACAGCCCTCAGAAATGGCCTGGCTAAAGTGTTGTCAGGGCCTTTCAGTATCAGGGTGTTTCTACCCAATAAGAATGTGCTGAGTTGCTCAGGGATTGATGGTGGATATCCTCCCCCATCAATAGTGAGTTATTTGGTCCTCACATTAGTTATTTTGTGGGTGAGAAGAGCTCAGAGAAGGATAAATAACTTGCCCAATGATATACAGTGGTGAATTTGGAATTCAAGACCTGTGTGACTATGAAATCCATGTTTTTTGTTTTGTTTTTTTTTGAAATCCATGTTTTTTTAACCATTATTTTCTATATTCTCTAAGACCCTAAATTTCAGACTGGCTCTAAGTTAACTTGAAGACCTAATAGTTCTCTAGACTGGTGATGGTTGGACCTAGCCTACATTTGCACTGTGCTTATGTAAAATTTAGAAGACTAAGTTGAAGGGCCATTCATTTTCGTGCCACTGATAATCAGTAGTTAAAATTCTTTAATCACGGCCATGAAGTGGTAGGTCAAATATGTGACCACTTGCTAGAAAATAGCCATGAGGATTAGAGTGATATGGCTGTGGATTTTAAGGATATATGAACATAGTTCTTAAAAATATCAGTCTGGCCTCTTAATATAATGTCATGGTCAATACATGTCATGTCACTATACTTTACAACTATTGCATAGTGCATATGATTCTCTCTCTTGTTTTTGTATGTTAGCCAATGAAGAGAGTAGCTTTTGAACGGTTTACACTGTGAGCCAAACTGCCTGCTTAATCTTTTAGTTTCTATCTCTCCTCATCTGCCCATTCCTCTTTTGTTTGTGAAATTTTGTATGAAGTAAAGCTGCTTTGGAAAAACTAAAGCTATCTCCTATTAAAACAAGTACACAATATGCATTGTTTCTTGTTTAGGGGAGTGCCAAGAACCACCTACCTTCTCCTGCTGCTTGTGTCTGCCTTGCCTAAAGATTGGCTCTATAAAAGTGTGGCATATTCAGCCAAGTGCTATCTTTTTTAATTAGGCTGCTGAAAGTGTTATAACAAACTATTTTTGTGTTGAAATGTGACAAGTAATAGAGTCCTAAACTATGGACTTACATGCCAAATAATATGGAAGTGTGCATAATGTGATTTCAGTTCTAGCCCTTCAGTCTTAATCATCATCCTCTCAAGAGGAAAAGGGAGCTTTTAATTTAAAAATGTGGTGAATAAAACAGATCAGGATTATACCAGTATATGCATGGAAATTGGTCTATTTCATACTTAAGATCACTAACTTTAATAAATTAAAATTTCTGTGTTGGTTCTTTTCATAGAACTATGTATAATAAGTGTGAAACCAGGGAAAGGACATCTTAAGCTCACATAATGATATAAACATAACTGGGAAAGCTGGCAATTAAGCCAGCCATGTAATTTTTTTATTTCTGTTTTTCAAATATCTCTCTTACCTATTCTTACAAATTTGTATTTCTTCTAAATACAGTCTTGGCTGTTGATGTCCTTCTTTTGTTTTTGACCTCATCTAGAGCTTTAAAGAGTCTTGTTTTATAAAAATTCACATTCTTGTGAATGTGAATTCACATTCTTGTCCCCAAAAGTATGTTCTGTTTTTCTTTACACCAGTGGTTCTCTGTGGGGGCACAATTTTGTCTTCCAGGGGACATATGGTATTGTCTGGAGACATTTTTGGTTGTCACAAATGGAGGAGGGTGCTACTGCTATCTAGTGAATACAGGCCACGAATGCTGCTGAATGTTCTACAAGTGTGCAAGACAGCCCCCCCCCCCCCCCCCACCGTAACAACGAATTATCCTGCCCAAATGTCAATAGTGCCACAGTTGAGAAACTCTGCTTTGGTCTCTATGAGTTTGTGTTTATTTAATGTGAAAAATTCCCGTGACTCAATAGCCATTCATTCATTCTTCTATTCTATCCTTCCCTCTATATGGAGATATGGAGGGCCAGATCATCCCTCTTTTTAAGAAAGCATTGTTCTATTGACTCCTACTAATTTTATTTTCGTTTCCTTTTCACTACTGGAAATCTGCTGGATGGCCTATTTACAACTTTGTTGTTGTAAACTTATACCTCTTACCCCTTATTTCTGGAACCCCTGAGAAAAATATTCACTCTTATCCTAATAAGTTAAAAGGTAATTTTTCTGTCTGCTTATTCTTTGATACCTAAACAACTTTTTATTCTAGTCACTTTAACTCATTATCTATATGAATTTTACATTCCATGATACAATCTTCTCTGGCAGCTTCTGTCTCTGGATTTGACTGCAAAAGGTAATGGCTTCCTTTGCTTTTCATCTCAAAATTTTTTTCTTTTTCTGCTCTTCTTTATATGCAATTGCGGGCAATCACTTGCCTCATCAGTTGATGCCAAGCCTTCCTAGCTGCTCTGACATCTAAGTTCAATACTGTATCATTGTTTGCTGAAAGTCATTTCGTAGTTATGATGCAGTTCTACTAAAAACAGCATAAACTTGTTGATTCATTTCTCTGAGACCCATGTGAAACCTGGAATACTTTATAGCAGCGATTGTTTTAATATTCTCTTTGCAGGAAGAATAAAAATTAACTTGAAACACAGACACACATACATATGGTGTTTATCAAGTTTACTTATTCAGATAAGCTCTTCCCTTGCTTATCACCAGTCTGTATTACTGTAATATTAGTCACTGACTGACCTTTATGATTTCTGGTCCACTTAAATCAAGATTAAGTTCCCTATTTGACTTTTGAAAGTCAATGACTACCTTTTTTTTTTTTTTTTACAAGTTTGGTGACATGTATTTATGTATTTATTTTTTAAAAGATTTTATTTATTCATGAGAGACACACAGAGAGAGAGAGGCAGAGACAGAGGCAGAGGGAGAAGCAGGCTCCACGCAGGGAGCCTGATGTGGCACTCGATCCCGGGACTGTAGGATCACGCCCCGAGCCAAAGGCAGATGCTTAACCGCTGAGCCACCCCGGCGTCCCTTTATGTATTTATTTATTTTAGCATTTTCTAGTGAGACTACTTTTTAAAAAATTTTGTTATTTAACATGTAGTGCAATATTGATTTCTGGAGTAGAATTCAGTGATTCATCACTTACATGTAACACCCAATGCTCATCACAACAAGTGCCCTCTTTAAGATCTATCACCCATCTAGCCTATCCCCTACCCTCATCCCTCCATTTACCCTCAATTTATTCTCTGTCATTAAGAGTCACTTATGGCTTGTTTCCCTCCCCATTTTTCTTTCCTCTTTCCCATATGTTCATCTGTTTCCTTTTTTTAAATAAAGATTTTATTTATTTATTAGAGAGAGAGAGAGAGAGAGAGAGGCAGGCAGAGACACAGGCAGAGACACAGGCAGAGGGGGAAGCAGGCTCCATACAGGGAGCCTGATGTGGGTCTCCAGGATCACACCCAGGGCTGAAGGCTGTGCTAAACCGCTGAGCCACCCGGGCTGCCCCATCTGTTTTCTTTATTAAATTCCCCATATGAGTGTGATCCTATAGGGTTTATCTTCCTATGACTTGTTTCTCTTAGCATGTAATACACTTTAGCGCCATCCAAATTGTTGCAAATGGCAAGATTTCATTCTTTTTGATGACTGAATAATAAATATATACATATATGTGTGTGAATACATGTATATACACAGACACACATACACACACACACACACAAACACCACATCTTTATTCATTCATCAGTCGATTGACATTTGGGCATGCTCCATAGTTTGGCTATTGTTGACAATGCTGCTATAAACACTGGGGTGCATGTACCTCTTAAAATATGTATTTTGGGTAGATACCTAATAGTGAATTGCTGGGTTATAGGGTAGTTCCATTTTTAACTTTTTGAGGAACTTCCATACTGTTCTCCAGAGTGACTGCACCATTTTGCATTTCCAACAACAGTGCAAGAACATTTCCCTTTCTCCACATCTTCACCAACACCTGCTGTTTCTTGTGTTGTTATTTTTAGCCGTTCTGACCAGTGTGAGATGGTATCTCATTGTAGTTTTATTTTTTATTTCCCTGATAATGAATGATGTTGAACACCTTTTCGTATGTCTGCTAACCATCTTGATGTCTTATTTGGAAAAGTATCTATTCATGACTTCTGCCTATTTCTTAACTGGGTTATTTTTTTTTGGGGGGGGTGAGTTAAATTTTTTATAGATTTTGGGTGCTAGCTCTTTAGCAGATACATCATTTGCAAATATCTTCTCCCATTCTGTAGGTTTCCTCATGATTTTGTTGATTATTTACTTTGCTGTGCAGAAGCTTTTTTATCTTGATGAAGTACCAGTAGTTCATTAAGTACTACAAGTCTTAGCTTCAGCAATTGGAGAAGAAAAAGAAGTAAAAGGCATCCAAATTGGCAAGGAAGAAGTCAGATTTTTACTCTTTATGGACGACATGATACTCTATGTAGAAAACCTGAAAGACTCCACCAAAAAATTGCTTAGAACTCATACATGAATTCAGCAAAGTTGTAGGATATATAATCAATGTGTAGAAATTCTGTTGCATTTCTATACACCAGTAACAAAGCAACAGGAAAAGAAATCAAGGAATCTATCCCATCTGAAATTGCATGAAAAACAATGATGCCTAGGAATAAACCTACCTAAAGAAGTAGAAGATCTGTATTCTGAAAACTATAGAATACTTCTCAAAGAAATTGAAGAGGACACAAAGAAATGGAAGAACATTCTGTACTCATGGATTGGAAGAATAAACGTTAAAATGTGTATACCACCTAAAGCAATCTACACATTCAGTATAGTACCTATCAAAATACCACCAGCATTTTTCAGAGTTAGAACAATCTTAAAATTTGTATGGAACCACAAAGACCCCAAATAGCCAAAGCAATTCTGGAAAAGAAAAATAAAACTGGAGGCATCAGGATTCCAGATTCCAAACTATACTGCAAAGCTGTAGTGATCAAGACAATACAGTACTGGTACAAAAACAGACACATAGATCAATGGAACAAGATAGAGAACCCAGAAATGGACCCACAACTATATGGTCAACTGATCTTTGACAAAGCGGTTAAGAATATCCAATGGAAAATAAAGACAGTCTCTTCAACAAATGACGTTGGGAAAACTGGACAGCAATATGAAGAAGAATGAAACTGGATCACTTTCTTACCCCATACACAAAATTAAATACAAAGTGGATGAAACATTTAAATGGGAGACAGGAAACCATCAAAATCCTAGAGGAAAACACAGGCAGAAACCTCTTAGACCTTGGCTGTAGCAAATTCTTATTAGACACGTCTCCAGAGGAAAGGGAAACAAAAGCAAAAGTGACTACATCTTATCTAATTCATTAGAACCGAACTTATATTTAGGGTTCCTGTTAAGCTACCTAGTTTTATCTTATCTTCCTTTTTCTATTTGCCCCTTTATTTGAGTGAAGCTATTTCCTAAATTGTTCCATCTACTTGAAATAACCTCTTGCCCTGTTTTCTCAGAAGATTCTAATTATCTTCCTTCCATTTCTTCATGTAACTTGTTAAAATATTTATTGTCTGATTGAAAGTGACATGATCAACTCATTCCCCTTCAATCTTACCTGTAGAGAGGCAGTTTATTCTGTATGGCTGTATTCACAGTTGTATTTATTATAAATGTATGTTATAGAGTATAATTATTCCATATATAACTAATCCTCATAATGCATGAGGCATCATGCTGAGGGTATAAAAGCAACTATACATAGGTTTTACTCTTGAGGAGCCCATGGCCTAGTGAAAAAAAGGGGGACATACAAGTCTAAAGTAATAAGTTCTATAATAGGTGTCAGCATAGTGTTCTTTGGAATGCCACATGTTATTGCTGGTAGGGAGAGGAAAAGCTTCACAGAGGCCACATTTGACCTGGGTCTTAGAGAATGAAAGACAGTTTATTTAAAAAAATTTTTTTAAAAGATTTTATTTGAGATAGCGAGTGAAAGAGAGAGAGAACACTAGTGGTGGGGAGGGACAGAAGGAGAGGGAGAAGTGGACTCCCTACTGAGCAGGGAGCCCAGTGTGAAGCTTGATCCCTGTAACCTGGGATCATGACCTGAGCAAAAGGCAGATGCTTAACTGAGTTACCCAGGAGCCCCTGAAAGATAGTTCAGTAAGGTTAAATGAGGATGTTCTCTCTTTCTCTTTTTAAAATGTTATTAACTGATTTGATAGAGGGAGGGAGAGCATGCAGAAATAGGCAGAGCAGCAGTCAGAGTGAGGGGGAGAAGCAGGCACTCTGCTGAGCAGAGAGCCCGACATAGGACTCCATCCCGGGACTCTAGGATCATGACTTGAGCCAAAGGCAGATGCTTAACTGACTGAACCACCCAGGTACCCAAAAAAGGACGTTCTCAATTAAAAGTTACGTAAAGGCAAGGTTTTTTAAAGTGTCTTTGATTTTATTTTTAAATTTTTAAAAAGATTTATTTATTTATTTTTAGAGAGTGAGAGTGAGTGGGGGGAGGGGCAGAAAGAGAGAAAGAGAGAGAAAGACTCTCAAGTAGACACTGTGTTGAGTGTGGAGCCCTACATGGGGTCCATCTCAGGACCCAGAGATAATGACCTGCACCAAAATTGAGAGTCTGTTGCTTAACCAACTGAGCTACTACCCAGGTGCCCCTAAGTATCATTGATTTTATAAATGTTAAGATCTTGGAGGGAAGGCTATGATTGAACTTGTTTTCTGAGTATGGGTGATCATATGAAGTATTTTTTTACCAACTCAGTAGTAAGATGGAGAAAGAGAATTAACATTTACTAAGAACCTACATTATTTCAGGCATTGCTCTGGTAGCTTGACATCACCAACTTAATTTTTTATCAGAAACATGTATAGTAAGGGGCACCTGGGTAGCTCAGTCAGTTAAGCATTTGCCTTTGGCTCAGGTCATGATCCAGGGGTCCTGGGATTGAGTCCTGCATTGGGCTCCCTGCTCAGTGGGGAGCCTGCTTCATCCTCTTCTCCTTCTGCTCCTCTCCTCCATGCTCTCTTTTGCTCTCTCAAATAAATAAATAAAATCTTAAAAAAACAAACAAACACGTATGGTAACTGTAGTCATTTTCCACATTTTATCAGTAAGGGAAGTGAATCTCACTGAGGTTAACTGATTCTGATTCCAAAATACATGCTGTTTTATGATAGCATGCTACCTTCTTAGAAGTGACAGACTGTAATTAAAATGTAGAAATGAACTGTAATTTTTTCTACATTATTAAAATATACTTCATATTTTATATTTTTATGTTTTACTTTTTCTATTCATTATTGAGTATGATAAATGCATCTTAACACATTTTATCATTGTTGGATTAAGGTAGCTGAGAAATAATAGAGTTTGAGAAATTGGCTACGAGTTATCTACAAATAATTTAGAGCTCTATATGGTTAATTTTACTACTGAGGATTTTGTTAGCTACTCAGTTGGGAAAGTTCCACCCCTGAAATTCTTGTTCAGTATATAATAAAATTTAATAAGCATTTCGGAGAAACCCACCTCAGTTTTGTGCTAAGCGTTATTAAAATACTAAAATAAATAGTCCCTGCCCACTGGGAACACAGGGTTGGAGAGTCTGATGTTTATAAACCTGTGGTGCAAAGTGTAATTTGATAAATGCTACTGTAGAGGTAAAAAGTCCTGGGAGTATTAGGGCTGACTTCATGGAAAGATAGGCAACAGAAGATAGTCAAAGTGCAGGGAGTTTTTTTCTTAAACAGTGATAGAGGGTGGAGAGGGGACATTTTGTACAACTGCAAGGGAGTTAGGAAGTTGTAGCAAGTTTGAGGAATTAAGAGTCTAGTGAGGCCCAGCTGTACATATGTGAGTGGTAGAGGTCAGTCTGGAGGGAGATTATAGCTTCATCATAGTGAGCACTGAATGTTTCTCTAAACAGTTTGAATTTCATTCTGTAGAGTATCTGAGCAGGGGAATGATGTGATCAGACCTTATAGTCAAACCTTACTTTTAGACTTTTTATAATTGGAAATATTAAAGTCTAAAATCTTTCGTCAAAACTCTGTGATAATTGGCCTATTTGTCGTGTAAATATAGAGGCATCATATAATTTTGATACTTTTGGCATGGTCTAATTTGACAGCTTTGAAAATTTGTGAAATTAAGCATGTACTGTGAATAGTGTGTGCTTTGATGACTTACAGTCTTGCAGTGACTTAATTGACCCTTGCTCCCAACCTGCTCTTCTGTAGATCTGTCCCTCTAAGTCTGAATTTCTTTTTGTTGTTTGGTTTTACAAATAGATACTGCTCTAAAGGTTAGGTATCTTAGTGTACAAGACTGTTGCTGTCAAACTGAATGTGTTTTGTGTAGGCTGAATTATAGTTCCCAGAATATTCTAAGAGAAGCTGCAAGATTTATGATATTCAAAACTAGGTAAAATTATCCTCACTGAAGTGTTGTCATACTTTGGATTTTTATTACCATTTTTACACATGAATCTCTTTTGACAAAGCAAGGCTGCACTGCTCACACTATGGCAAAGTAGTCTCAGGGCTGTGATTTGAACTCCAGGCCCTATTTAGTATAATTCATTTAAAAAATGAGCCTTGTATTAAGAGACACTGTCAACTTAGTTTTATTACTACAGCTTATATTCATTTATTTAAATATTTTCTTTATTTGAGAGAGAGTGAGAGAGAGTGAACATGAACATTGGGGAGGGATAGAGGGAAAGAGGGAAAGGAAGAAGGAGATTCCCTGCTGAGCAGGGAGCCTGATGTGGGACTCGATCCCAGGACCCTGGGATCATGACCTGAGCCAAAGGCAGATGCTTAACCAACCGAGCCACCCAGGGGCCCGTTACTTCAGCTTTTAAAGTTTTTATTATTATAAGGGTCCAGATGAAATTAAAAGAACCAAAGGAATGAAAATTTGTTCATATTCAGAAGATTACATATATCCAGGATATCCACGTATGTTATTCTGCATTCAAATCTAGGTGTCACACAAAACCTGATTTGTAACATGAATAAAATAATATCTATTATCATTGTTATTATTAATGATTATGTTGATTTGAACATAAAGCTTTAAAGATACATACAGAGTTTTAAGGTTTGGCTGCTCCTTAAAAGTAAAAGTAAACTCCCTTTCTGTTATGGTATATAAATGTTTTTCAGTCTTTTAGTTTAGTTGAGGACAAAGATACTTAGGCTAAAATCGAATGTTTTGTGATTATTTTCTATTTTTTGAGTTTAGAGATATTGCCTATCATGTGTTTTACTGAAAGTGGTCTTTTTTTGGTGCAATGGTTTGCAGCCATAGAAATGGGACATTGTTTGCAAGGTATCGATTAGGAAACCTTTCAGGCTCCTTGTTGGATTACAAAATTACTCTAAAAAGAAATAGATTTTTAGGACATGAATCATCCTTTCTAGATAGCTTTCTCAAGAGATTCATGATTCTTGCAAAATCCATTTTGAGCTTTTGAAACAAAGAGTAAGTATTACTACAAAAGCAGAGGGCAAGAACTCACTGAGTTATAAATACATGACCATATGAAAGAACCTAGGGCAGTGGCTCCCCTGGTATTTAAAGTAGGTTAGAAATTCTGCCTGGCCTTTTCCCTCCCTTTCCACAGATGTTGCCTTGGGACCTGGTGGTCTAATCACAAGTACGAGTATCTCTGTTTTGTTTCTTTCTCAGTGACCTCCATAAATGTGGTGGTGCTGGAAACAATGTACTTCTCCAGTATCTCTCTCACTTGTTCCCACATGGCTGTCAGCAGTCCACTGTACCTCTGACTTTATTGCCTGTAAGTTGGGACTGATGATTAGGCATGAAATCCCCTTTGCTACTGGCCCCTCCTCTTTTTGCTTAATAGTATGGGGCACATTTTCCCACAGATACTGTTCCTTTATTTGATACACATTGTAGTGCAATTCTGTTTCCTAATATTCTATTTAGGGCTGAAGGATAAAGAGTCCTAAAATATAGGTGCTTGTTATCAAGGAATTTATGGTATTATAAGGAGAATAAGGCTTATATACACATCTGCATTTGATTAGTGCCATATATTCATAGGCATATAGGTGGGATTTAGAGATAGGAGAAATTAATAATTAATAATTTGGACTAAAATACGTCAGGAACTGAGTCACTAGATACTCCCTCCTCTCCTCCTCACATTTCCCATATGGAAAACACATTTAGAATTCAGACCTGAAGACTTAACTATGGATTCATGGATTATAATATTCTCAGTTCCTGGCTTTTCATATAGACTGGAACATGTAAGATGTTATTAAAAAATAACACTTTTTAAAAGTAGAGTTTTATTAAAGATAATCAAATACTCTTCATTTTTTAGAAGACCATCTTCTATTTTTTTTTAATTTTTTAAATTTATTTATGATAGAGAGAGAGAGAGAGAGAGAGAGAGAGGCAGAGAAACAGGCAGAGGGAGAAGCAGGCTCCATGCACCGAGAGCCCAATGTGGGATTCGATCCCGGGTCTCCAGGATCGCGCCCTGGGCCAAAGGCAGGCGCCAAACCGCTGCGCCACCCAGGGATCCCACCATCTTCTATTTTAATGCTAATTATAACCATTGCCATACTATTGATCTGAAATGTCTATACTATTGATCTGACATGTCCATTGCATTGAAAAAAGTAATCTTTTAATAAGTCTCACTGGTTTCATATATTACTTGAACGTATGTTTATTAATGAACATTATTATTCAAAGTTGATGTAAGTATACTAAGTTGTATTTCCCCAGGACAGCAATTATAGTATTTAAGACATTTTAAATGCAGTAGAAGTATATTTTCCATTTTTCTCATTCCCTCTGTTCCTCTAAAATCACTTTTTTCCCTCTCCCTCCCCCAAATTCAATTTTGCATAGATTTGTTAAAAAAAAAAAATGTGGTTTTAGGACCACTTGCCTCAAGGCCATCAGGAATGCTTTCTAAAAAAAACAGATTCTGGGACCCCACTGACCTACTGAATGAGAATCCTTTGGATGTGGCCCCAGGAATCTGTACTAATTATTCTGCATAGATGATTCTGTCTTCTGAAGTTGGTGAACCACTAGTCTAGCAGTTTGCAAAATGGCAGCCCTGCAAGTCATATCTGGCCCACAGATTTGTTTTGTTTTGTTATGCTTGCAACATTGGCAGTATGGTTTTACAAATTTGATTTGTCAACTCTTAAAAATTGGGATTTAAAACATATAAATCCAAATTTCTGGTTTCTCTTGAAATAGTAGAATAACTTTGCAATACTGAGCCCATGTTCCCACATGGCTGTCAGCAGTCCACCACTGTACCTGAAAAAGATCTGTCTCATCTGAATGGCCCGTGTGCTCTTGGGTTTACCACAGTCCTCCTAATAAACCTTCTTTCACCCTGGGGTCAAGTATTAGTTGCCATTTTCTTTTCTTTAATTGACCTGCATCACTCAATTATATCACCTAATTGGAATACTTAGCGTTTTAGTTTTTTATTCCAGATCCAAAAGTTTAAAAAACTGAGGAGAAATGATTGGAAATAGACTGGGAGACCACAGAATTTATTACAGTAGTCGAGATAAGAAACGAACTGCTGAACTAGGAGTGGTAATAGGGATGGAGAAAAGAGGAAGATTGGGATTTAGAAGCTGCCAGTCTTGGTGATTGAATTGGGTTGGGATCTGAGTGGGAGGAAGAACAGACATGGAGGAGTAGGGAGAGAGAGAGAAGTAGGTACGAAGATTAGTTTGTTTTTATACCTAAAACTGTAGGTGATTGTGGGACATTATTGCTAGGTACTAAGATATATATAGGTTATCTATCTATCTATCTATCTATCTATCTATCTATCTATCTATCATCTATCGCTTATTAGGTAGTATAGACCCTCCCTACTGTGTTGGAAGAGAAGATGACTCCTAGAGGAGCATATATGACCCTGGGTGTATGTTTAGATTGAAAAAGCATATTCAAATGAAAACTGTGATGAGATAAAACCTCAAATTAACAACATAGCAAATAGACGTTGGTGAGGATGCAGAGGAAGAGGAAACTTCTTAAACTTTTGGTGGGACTGCAAACTGGTGTAGCCGCTCAAAAACAGTATGGAAGTTCCTCAAAAAGATAAAAATAGACACCCTACCACCCAGCAATTGCACTGCTAGGTATTAACCCAAAGGATACAAAGAGACTGTTTAAAGGGGCACATGTATCCTGTTGTTTATAGCAGCATTATCAACAATAGCCAAATTATGGAAAGAACCCAAATACCCATTGACTGCTGAATGGATAAAGATGTGTTTATATAGATATATATAAGCAATGGAATATTATTGTTATATTGGAATATTAGTATTATTAGCCACAAAAAAGAATGAAAGCTTGTCATTTGCAAGGACATGGATGGAGTTAGAGTGTATTATGCTAAGCAAAATAAGGCAGTCAGAAAAAGACAAATGATTTCACTCATATGGAATTTACGAAACAAAACAGATGAACATAGGGGAATTAACAACAGAGAGGCAAAAGAGACTATTAACTATAGAGAACAAACTGAAGGTTGTTGGAGGTGGGGGGGATAGGCTAAATGGGTAATAGTTATTAAGGAGGGCATTTGTGATAAGCACTGGATGTTGTATATAAGTGATGAATTGCTAAATTCTATTCCTGAAACCCAGTATTATGCTGTATGTTAACTAAGTAGAATTTAAGTAAAAACTTGGAACAAAAAAGAAAAAAGAAAAGCATATTTTGAAACCTACCTGCTTTTTCTAAAGCAAATTGAAAACAATGTACAAAACTATGAATAGCAGAAAGTAGACAGAAAATAGTGCATCCTCACCTTAATCTTACCTGGGCAGAGGTGTGCACACCAAATCCATGGGTAGAGAAGTATCAGATCCATGGAGTTGTGTGAGATTTTTGTCTGACGGGGTCAAAGGTTAGCAAAAGTTGGTGTATTGCTGTAGGATATCATGATGATACAGTGATTTAGGGACAACCACTTCTTTCTTGCAAATGGTAACTTTGGTGTTTTTCTTCCTTTATCTCTTACATTTTAAATTTTATTTTGTGAGTATTCTTCAGTCTATGGATACTAAGAACATGGTGTATTCCAAAAAGTGTTTATAAGACATTTTTCTTTCTTTTTCATATCTTTGAGGGCATTTTTCTTTGGGAACATGTTATATAGGGAGGTTAGTTTCCCAGGGTAGCTCCCCCTTTTCAAATCCTACTTAATCTACATTGTAGATGAACTTTTTTTTTAAAAGATTTTATTTATTTAATCATGAAAGACACACACACACACACACACACACACACACACACAGAGGCACAGGCAGAGGAAGAAGCAGGTTCCATGCTGGGAGCCCAATGTGGGACTTGATCCTGGGTCTCCAGGATCACGCCCTGGGCTGAAGGCAGCGCTAAACCACTGAGCCACAGGGGCTGCCCAAACTGTCTTATTAATAGTGTGAGTCTGAGCTCTGGGAGCAGTTATGTGCCATGTAGTGAGAATAGTGAAGAAAAAGTTCTTTCTAGGTATGGGGCTCAACATAGACAATATTTCGGAATTGGTAAATTTTATCTTTAGGATTCCCCAAATCCCTTTCTCTACCCCTTTTCCATATAATGATGCTCTCCCTTTAGGTGACACCTTTCCCAAGTCTTCCCTGTTCTTCACTTTTTCAAAGTAACTACCTTTTCTTCCCTAACTCTTCATTTCTGTCATACAACTTATTTTCCCCAAGTATCAGAAAGAACTAGTTATGGTAATTTATGGAGTTGTGTTGTATTGTTTTTTTTTTAAATTGATGAATGTTAATAAAAGTTCATTGCTTGGTAAAAATACAAGCAGTTAGCACAGGGAAGTGAATAAAGTCCGACAATGAAAGGATAAATGTTTTAGGGAAATAGGTAATCCTATAAACAGCTTTGATTTAAGGTTCTCCCTTGGGAATAATTGGTGCTGAGCTGTTACTACTTTTCAAGTCTCACCTTTATTCACTTAATATTATATCTCAGAACTTCTCTTTATTCATAACTGCTTCCATGCAGCATAGAGGCTTTTGGAGTTGAGGGTAGGCAAGCAAATATGGCAAGAAGAGTGGCTATTCTAAGTTTGGGACTGCTCATATGGCCTTTTAAGTGATGAGTATATTCCATAATGGCTTTATATAAGCGATAATTAATAAAAAACCGTTTCATGTCTTACCTGCAAATGATGACATAGAATTTTTAAGCTTAGACAATTTGATCATTGAGGCAAATGAATATTAAAAGCAATAGTTCTAATATCTTATAAACCTTCTTCTGTTCTTACCTGTTGCGTTGTATGCTTACCAATAAGTCCCTTGTATTTGTTCCTAAAATGATGATATGGTTTGAAGGTCACTGAGCTGGTGGCCAAGAAAGAATTCTTTTTTTTTTTTTTTTAAAGATTTTATTTATTTATTCATGAGAGCCAGAGAGAGAGAGAGAGAGAGAGAGAGAGACAGACAGACACAGGTAGAGGGAGAAGCAGGCTCCAATGCAGGGAGCCCGACGTGGGACTAGATCCTGGGTCTTCAGAATCTGGCCCTGGGCTAAAGGCAGCATTAAACTGCTGAGCCACCCGGGCGGCCCCCAAGGAAGAATTCCTGAAATGTCTTAGTGCATCTAAGGTGTTTATATTATAGCAGGGACAGCCTGTGGGCAGAAAGAGGTGCTTGGGTTGTGAGAAGTTGCTGATTATATACTTTCAAGGTGGGGGAAGTAAAGACAACGGAAGTTTACAAAAGGACTTTCATATGTTAAAGAAGACTTACAGGATGCTGGAGGCATGGCTATTGTTAAACTAAGGTTATTTTTCCCTCTAGCAAGGCATTTGCAACAAGATTGGGAGTTCCCTGAGGAAAATTTTTTTCTGCCTGCCTCAAGTATTTGTCAATGGGCTGAGTTATAAGGAGATTTAATTTTATTTACATTTCCTTTTGGCTTTGTTCTCCACAACTATAATGCCAACTGTAGTTGCTACTGTAATGATAGGATTTATTTAAACCTCATGGAATTGATGAAATGTGTAAGAAGAAAATGATCTTTCTATGAAAATTAGATAGAAGTACTTTGTATGAGTTCACGAAGCAGCTAGAAAGCTTACTATTAAGCATACGTGAGACAAGTGAAGGCCTAGGAAAAATAACAAAATTCTAGAAGGATTCCTATGGCTTTGCTGGTGTCTTTAAATTCTTTTTTCCCAAAGAAAATGCTGATAGTAGAGAGTGCGTTAAGAGTGTGGTATATGAAAGGAGTGTTGCTGTGAATTCCAGCTAAGGAACCTATATTAAATGCAAAGGCCTTAGCTCTATGTCAAAAGACCAGTGAGGGCAGCCCAGGTGGCTCAGCAGTTTAGCTCCGCCTTCACCCCAGGGCCGGATCCTGGAGACTGGGGATCCAGTCCCGGGCCGGGCTCCCTGTGTGGAGCCTGCCTCTCCCTCTGACTGTGTCTCTGCCTCTCTCTCCCTCTCTGTGTGTCTGTCATGAATGAATAAATAAAATCTTTAAAAAAAAAAAAAAAAAGACCAGTGAATGAATGTATATTTCTAGGTTGTAAGTTACAACAAAATGTTGAAGACAGTACTCACTTTTAATAATTCCTCACTTTAACCAACCTATATAGGAGATATGTTAACATTTGAAGCAGACAGCCAGGAACAAGTTCTTGAGATGTCTTTGGTGCAAAAGAAGTGATTTCATTAAAGCAGGAGGACAGGACTGTGAGCAGAAAGAGCTGCACTGGGTCATAAGGAGTGGCCCATTATATATATTCAAGTTGGGAGGGGGTTAGGGGTAGCTTAAGTCTGTAAGGGATTTTGGAAGCAAAGTTTCCAGGACCTTGAGGGGGCTAGCTGTTGTTAGGAAAAGATCATTTATTACTGTTTAGTAAAAATTCAGTCATGAGACCCTTCAGATGTCCCTTCAGAGGTATATTGGTGGGTCATATGCTTAGTTTATTGCCAACATGCATCTTGGGGGGGGGGGGCGGGTTAGAGATAAAGGAAGTTTCCAAGGGGATCTTTATATGTTAAAGTAGACTTAGAGGATCCTGGAGGGTCTGGCTAAGATTGCCTTTTGCCCTTAGCAAAGTAGTAACACTGGGGCAACTGGCTCCCTAGAGGAATGTCACTGTGCCTGTTTCAACTTGCCCATGGGCCTTAGGTAGTAAGGAAATTCAGTAATTTTTCTTTTGCCTTTGTTTCTTACATCAGTAACCACCTCCTGGACCTTATGTCTGTATAATGCTGTACAGTAAAAGCTCTTTTTCTGTGGTATGAAATGAAATGTAGTTTGAACATCCTTTCTTTACCATTTCTGGGCATAGTGTGGAACCAGCATGCTTCAAATTGTTTGTTGAATGACCATGGTAGTCAAGCAGATTGTATTCTCATTCTTTAAAACTTACTAATCAGGGGTGCCTGGGTGGCTCAGTGGTTGAGCGTCTCCCTTCTGCTCAGGGCATGATCCCAGGGTCCTGGGATCGAGTTCTGTGTCAGGCTCCCAATAGGGAGCCCGCTTCTCCCTCTATCTGTCTCTGCCTCTCTCTGTGTCTCTTATGAATAAATAAATTAAAAAAAAAATCTAAAAACAAAAAGCCTTACTAATGACAAGATAATTTATGGTAATATCCTTTCCATGACAGATGAAAACATTATTTGAATGTTGTAGAAATAATAAAAGTAGGGGATGATTTCACAGTGACTGAGGCCTTGTAATTATAGATCTTTTCAAGAATTTTATTCAATGATATACTTTCTGGAACATTTGTGGTTTTGTTAGGTAATCCTGAAGGATTTTGTATATTTGTACCTTGACATTTGTCTTTGTATTTCTCCTTTTTATAGTAGGATTTTTAGTAGGAGGGTTTGCTAAGTATTATTTACAAGTGAAATTTGATAGGGAGATTATGGAACCATTCCCTTATTGTAATAGTTGTATTGAAATGCAGATGAACTGCCATTCAACTACCTAGATTTATTCAGATCTGGTTTAGCCTTCAGGGTTGGATAAATAATGCAATTTGGCCCCAAGGAGTTTGCTGGACTAACTTTTTGTCCCTGCTGTATTAAAAAAAAATAACATATTTAACTAATGACGCTTTACATCTTTTTAATGATCATATGTAGAATAGTCAGGTAGTTACCATTCAGTTGCAGAAGGGTGTATCATACCACAATTTTTTTCTCATCTTCATAAATTTATTTTTTATTGGTGTTCAATTTGCCAATATATAGAATAACACCCAGTGCTCATCCCATCAAGTGCCCACCTCAGTGCCCATCACCCAGTCACCCCCCCCTTACACCACCCCTCGTTCCTTTCCCAGAGTTAGGAGTCTTTCATGTTCTGTCTCCCTTTCTGATATTTCCCACTCACTTTTTCACCTTTCCCCTTTATTCCTTTTCACTATTTTTTATATTCTCCAAATGAATGAGACCATATAATGTTTGTCCTTCTCCGATAGACTTATTTCACTCAGCATAATACCCTCCAGTTCCATCCACGTCAAAGCAAATGGTGGGTATTTGTCGTTTCTAATGGCTGAGTAATATTCCATTGTATACATAAACCACATCTCTTTATCCATTCATCTTTCGATGGACACCGAGGCTCCTTCCACAGTTTGGCTATTGTGGACATTGCTGCTATAAACATCAGGGTGCAGGTGTCCCGGCGTTTCATTGCATCTGTATTATTGGGGTAAATCCCCAGCAGTGCAATTGCTGGGTCGTAGGGCAGATCTATTTTTAACTCTTTGAGGAACCTCCACACAGTTTTCTAGAGTGGCTGCACCAGTTCACATTCCCACCAACAGTGCAGGAAGGTTCCCCTTTCTTTACATCCTCTCCAACATTTGTGGTTTCCTGCTTTGTTAATTTTCCCCATTCTCAGTGGTGTGAGGTGGTCATACCACAATTTTATTGCAAGTTACTGCTCCATTGTCCTGTCTGCCATGTTCTTCCTGATGATTTTAAATTTAAGTTGGTTGCTTTTGATGCATTAAACAAAATTTACATTTTTATCTCATTCCGTTGTGTGGATTAATGCCTTGATTTTAGAGGCTAGTGCTAGTAAATATTTGGGTAATATAGTGTTCCCCTTGACCTCTCTTCTCAACACCCTACTATAGGATAAGAGGGAAAGTTAGCAACTGGTTAGGATAATAGTTTTAGAATTTGTGTATATATGGGACGCCTGGGTGGCTCAGTGGTTGAGTGTCTGCCTTTGGCTCAGGGCATGATCTTGGGGACTTGGCCTGGGATTGAGTCCCACATCAGGATTCTCACAGGGAGCCTGCTTATCCCTTTGCCTATGTCTCTGCCTCTCTCTGTGTGTCTCATGAATAAATAAATAAAATCTTTAAAAAAGAAAAGAGTTTTTGTATATGGTAAATATTTTACCATTTTTGATGACAAAATGATTGAATGTCTGTGTTACTGTGCTAGCTGAATATTTAAATGGGTGCAATATCAGAGAATAGTATGCATAGAGGTGGAGGACAATGTGTCTCATCTTTTAAAAATTGTCCCCCCTTTCAAAAATAACTTGCTTTTTCTCTTATTTCTATGACTTATGTGTTTATCTAGATTAGTTTTAGTTGTAATAGTCTATTCAAATGTCATCATAATATTTGTTAGCATTGTCTCTTCTTTTTTTAAAGATTTTATTTATTTGAGAGAGAAAGCATGATGGGGGGAGGGCACAGGGAGAGGGATAAACAGACTCCCTGCTGAGCAGGGAGCCAGACACAGGGCTGGATCCTAGGACCCTGAGATCATGACCTGAGGAGAAGGCATACATTTAACCTACTGAGCCATCCAGGGCCCCCACATTTTCTCTTCTTGCACATAATCAAGGTAGACTTCCTATAGAAAACAGGTCTGCAGTAAAAACAAAACAAAACAAAACAAAACTTCTCAATGGACAGTATTCTTGACAAACTGAAGTGATTACCTGCCTAGATATTAAAATCTTAGAATTTTGAACTCTACTAAATAAGGTTTATTATAAAGACATTATGAAGTAGTAGAACTGGGTGTGAATCTTGACTCTTTTGTGACCTTGGGTATATCACTTCCCTACTCTGGCTCTCCCTTGTTTTTCACGTATAATCATTTCTATAATCATTATGTTGTTTATTGCTCTTTGTTTCATTTGTTTTGCTCAAGACACCAACGATGTCCTCGAATATGTTTTCCAGATGTTTTGTTCTCTATATTATTGTTGCTTCTTTGGTGGATTTTATTTATATATTTTTTCATCCTTTACTTTTCAGAATTCAGCCAGCTTGGGTTTTACTTCCTTCTTTGATCATTTTTTTTCTTAAAGGGATTTTTATTTTAATGAAAATATCATATGTACATAAAATCAGTGGTACAGAAAGGCTTGCAATAAGTAATTTCATAGTCCATGTCTTTCTATCCCTAGTGGTGGTGTTCACCAGTGGCAACACATTTTAACTATTTTCACTGTAAAATATTACACCGAAAACTATTATGTTTTCTCCTGATCTCTAAATAATCTGCTAATACTACCATGTCTTACCTTATTTGTTTTAGATGTTATCTATTGACTCACTGCTTTGATAGTGAAAAATTAAATGCATGTCACACTTCACCACCCCATCATTACTATCACAATACTGTTCTCACTATTTTAGTTTCTTTGGTCTTAGAGCACACCTTTTTTGATCAATTACATGGCCGCGTGTTATTTATTTGAGATTATGAAGAACAGCATCTTAAATAAATCTGTTTTTTTTTTTTTACATTTTATGCATACATTCTCTGTTGGTCTTTTTCTGATCATTTATCTTTGAATTGGTCTGGTTACCCACCGTGAAGGGTAGTGTGGTGTGTGTATGTGTATATAAGCATATCTCGAATGAATTTCCAAGTTTATGCGTGTGAGAAATGATAAAGTTGAGCTGGAGTAATTCACAGCCTGAATATGAGATTCTTTCCTTGCAAACATTCTCTCTCAATTTTATTTTTATTTTGTTTATTTTGAGAACATGTCTTCCTCAGATTTTGCAGTTAGTGGTTTTTGCAGCAGGGTCAAGTTTGCTATTGCCTTAAAGATTGCATGTGTGCTTATTTTATTTTTAAATAGAATTTATTTTTTGTAGCAGTTTTATGTTCACAGCCAAGTTGAGAAGAAATTGCAGAGAGTTTACAAAATACTAGCAAACTTAATCCAACAATACATTAAAAAAAAAATATATATATACTATGATCAAATGGAATTTATTCCTGGGAAGCAAGGGTGGTTCAATATTCAGAAATCAATCAATGTGATACATCAATAAGAAAAAAGATAAAACACATATAATCATTTTAGTAGATACAGAAAAAGCTTTCGGTGAAGCAAAATATCCATTCATGATAACCCTCAACAAAGTAGGGATAGAGGGAACATACCTCAACATAATAAAGGCTATATATGAATAACCCACAGCTGACATCATCCTCAATGGGGAAAAACAGAGCTTTTCCGTTAAAGTCAGGAATAAGACAAGGATGTTCACTCTCATTTGATGTAATACTAGACGTCCTAGTCACGGTAGTCAGACAAGAAAAATACATACAAAGGCACCTAAATTGGTAAGGAAGAAGTTAAAAGTTCACTATTTGCTTCATTATACTACATTATACTTCATTATACTACACATAGAGAACCCTAAATACTCCACCAAAAAACTACTAGAACTGATAAATGAATTCAGTAAAGTAGCAGGATACAAAATCAATGCACAGAAATCTGTGTCATTCCTATACACTAATAGTGACGCAGTAGAAGGTGAAATTATGAAAAGAATCCCATTTACAAATTGCAACAAAAAATAATATCTAGGAATAAACCTATCCAATGAGGTGAAACACCTATACTCTGGAAATTATAAAACATTGATGAAAGAAATTCAGGATGATACAAAGAAATGGAAACCCATCCCATGCTCATGGGTTGGAAGAACAATTATTGTTAAAATGTCTATACTACCCTAAGAAATGTACAGATTCAATGAAATTCCTATTGAAATACCAACAGAAATTTTCACAGAACTAGAACAGAAAATCCTAAAATTTGTATGGAATCACAAAAGACCCCAGAGAGTCCAAGCAGACTTGAAAAAGAAAACTTGAGGTATCACAATTTCAGATTTCAAGTTATATCACAAAGCTGTAGTAATCAAAATAATGTGGTACTGGCATAACAGTTGAGTCATAGATCAGTAGAACAGAATAGAAAACCTAGAAATGAACCTATAATTATATGCTCAGTTAATCTTTGACAAAGCAGGAAAGACTATCCAATGGGGAAAAGACAGTCTCTTCCAAGATGGTTTTGGGTCATGCGAAAGAATGAAACCAGTAGAAATTTCTGTGTCACTAAAACTTTGCTTATATTCTCATAGGATAAATGTATATTACACAGTAAAAAAATGTATATAATTTAAATCTTAAGACTTATATATAGTTTATTTCTGATTCTCATTTGATTATTTCTTACCCTGAAGAAGGAAAATCTAGGGAGCTAAACATTCATTCCAATCATTCATTTTTATGTAACACAGTAGCCATGCAGTTGAATGTGAATTTCAGAAACAGAGGTTTTCAACTCAGGGCAACAAGTATTGACTAATGATACAAGCTATTAATGGAGCCAAATATCATTGAAAGTCACAATCTAGGGACACTTACTGCAATGTTTCACTTATTATGGCTAGATTGTTATGCTTTAATATGGCAATGTTGATTAAATAATAAAGATTTATTCTTTGTCATCACTTGAGTTAGGAGTCACAGTTAAAGAGGAAGTAAGGCACACAGAAGATGCATTGTGATGCTTTGCCTGATGTCTATTTCTATTTTAAACATCAGTGGCCTAGATTATTTTGCAAGAAAGTTTACAGGTAATTAATAATGAGTATTTTCATGTGTGAAACCAGACCGCTTTCACCATATACAAAGATAATCTCAAAATAGATTAAAGACTTAAATGTCAGACCTGAAACTTTAAAAACCCTAGAAGAGAACACAGGCGGTAACTTTCTTGGCATTAGCCACAGCAGCGTTTTTGTAAGTATGTCTCCTGTGGCAGGGGAAATAAAAGCAAAAATAAACTTTTGGGATTACATCAAAATAAAAACCTTCTGCACAGTGAAGGAAATAGTCAACAAAACTAAAAGGCAATCTATGGAATGGGAGAAGATATTTGCAATGACATATCTGATAAAGGGTTATTATCCAAAACATATAGAGAACTTATAAAACTCAATAACCCCCCTCCCAAAATAACCCAGTTAAAAATGGTCAGAAAACATGAATAGACATTTTTCCAAAGGAAACATGCAGATGGCTGACAAATGAAAAGGTTTTCACATTTTACTCATCATCAGGGAAATGCAAATCAAAAGTACAATGAGATATCATCTCACACCTGTCAGAATGGCTAAAATAAAAATTTAAGAAACAAGAAGTGTTGATGAGGATGTAGAGAAAAAAGAACCCTCATGCACTATTGGAATGCATACTTGGGTAGCCACTGTGGAAAATACTATGGAGGTTCCTCAAAAAGTTAAAAATAAAGCTACTTTACTGTTCACTAATGGCACTGCTGGTTTTTTATCAAAAGAACACAAAAACTAATTCAAAGGGATATATGCACTCCTATGTTTATTGTAGCATTATTTACAATAGCCAAATTATGGAAGTGGCCCAGGTATCATTGTTGGATGGATGGATACACACACAACATACACAATAGAATATTATTCAGCCCTAAAACTAATGAAACCATGCCATTTGCATTAGATAATGGAACTAGAGGGTATAATACTAAGTGAATTAAGTCAGAGAAGGACAAATACCATATGATTTCACCCATATGTGGAATTTAAGGAATAGAACAAATGAGCAAAGCAAAAAAAAGAGAGACAAACCAAGAAACAGACTCTTAACTATAGAGATCAAAGTGATGGTTACCAGAGGAGAGATAGGGGTAAGTGGGGGTGGGGTGGGGTGGGGGTTGGTTGAAATACATGATGGGGATTAAAGAGTACACTTATTGTAATGAGTACTGAGTAATGTATAGAAGTTTTGAATTTCTATTTTATACCTGAAATTAATATAACACTGTATATTAAGTACTGGAATTAAAATTAAAAATGCAATTTAAAAATCGGTGATTATTGATAGAAGGGATTAGGGTTGAGAGAGTGACTACTACTCAATATATACTTAAACATAGCTGAAAGTAGTAGTCTTAACATAGAAATTATTTTATAAACTTGAGAATAAGATGCCTTTATTGTCTTCTTTATTTTTGAATTACTCTTTTTTGTCTTATAATATGGTTTCAAAACAAAAAGTATAAATTAAACCCTTTTATTTATGTTAGTACCTTTCCTCTGAACTGGGTCACCTGTACAACTCTCAGTCATGGTTAAGGTATAAAACCTATTTTGCCATAGTGTTGAAAAAATCTAATTACAGATGATAAACTAAGGTTATAAAATACTAATCCCATAGATCCTCATAAATATGTTCACTTGTCCTTTCAGTGTAGTCAACCCCTAGATAAGAAGTTTTGTTTTTATTTTGAAATGATGCTGCCCCTATTTCTCAAAATACTTTTTGGAATATTTGGGAACTGTATTCAGAATTAATTTATAAGACACATGAGAAAGCCACTTTGAAGTTACATTTTGCTTTGAGTCCAGCATATATTTGAGTGCTTGCAATGATAACCCTAATTAACTATTTTTGAAAGGGAACAAATAATTTGAATCTGTACATTATAGTATATTGAAGAATAAATTTAGTCCTGTTATTTTCATACCATGTAAATGGATATAACTTGGTGATTGGTATATAGTCATTTGTCTATCTGTGTCTATTCTGTCAACCAATTTAAATAGCTTTTTTTTTCAAAATAGCTTTTTTGAAGTATAATTGACATTCATGGAACCACACATACTTAAAGTGTACAATTTGCTAAATTTTGCATATGTGCACACCTGTGAAACCATTACTACTATGCAGATAGTGAATATATCCACACACATATATGCCCTTTGGAAATCACTCCCTTACCTATCATCATTTTCTCCAAACCAAGAATCAGTTTACTTTTTCTTCAGTTTTCTGAAAGCATTTCTGTACAATTGATTTCAGTAGGATACACCCAGGAAGTCATAGTGTGTCTTCTCTCTCTCTTTTTAAATCAGTTTTAAGGATCTTTTTAAATAAACAAATTTCAGTTTATTATTTTTATATTATTTTTTATTTCATTAATTTCCATTTTTACTTTTATGATTTTCTTGTTTATTTTTTATTTTTTTAAAATTTTTTAAAATTTTTATTTATTAATGATAGTCACAGAGAGAGAGAGAGAGAGAGAGAGAGAGGCAGAGACACAGGCAGAGGGAGAAGCAGGCTCCATGCACCGGGAGCCCGACGTGGGATTCAATCCCGGATCTCCAGGATCGTGCCCTGGGCCAAAGGCAGGCGCCAAGCTGCTGCGCCACCCAGGGATCCCCTTTCCATTTGCTCTTCGTTTTCTATTTGCTTAAGGTGGCAGCTAAGGTCATTGATTTGAGAACTCTCATATTTTTTTAAAATTTTTATTTATTTGTGATAGTCACAGAGAGAGAGAGAGAGAATGAGGCAGAGACACAGGCAGAGGGAGAAGCAGGCTCCATGCACCGGGAGCCCAATGTGGGATTCGATCCCGGGTCTCCAGGATCGCGCCCTGGGCCAAAGGCAGGCGCTAAACCGCTGCGCCACCCAGGGATCCCTCTCATATTTTTTAATGTAGACTTTTTTGGTATAAATTTCCACTTAATTACTGCTTTTCTAGGCATCTCATAAATTGTTATGTTGTGATTTTATTTTTACTTTGTTCAAAATACTTCTGATTTCTCTTATACTTTTTTCTTTGACCCATCTGTTATTTAGAAGTATATTTCTTTCCAATTATTTGGAGGATTTCCAGAAATCTTTTAATTTTGATTTCTAATGTAATTCTAATGTAGTCAGAGAATGTATTTTGTACAATTTGAATACTTTTAAGTTTATTGAGGCTTTGTTTTGTCATAAGTGTACAACATGCACTTGAGAAGAATGTATATTCTACTGTTTGTGGAATGTTCTAAAAATGTCAATTTGATCAGGTTGGTTGATAGTGTTTTTCAAGTCCTCATATTCCTGCTGATTTTCTGTTGACTTGTTCTATCAATTACTGAAAGAGGGACATTGAAATTTCTGACTATAATTGTGGATTTGTCTATTTTTCTTGCAGTCCTATCAGTTTCTGCTTCATGTATTTTGAAGCTGTTATTATAAGTATAAACACTTAGAATCCTTATTATCTTCCTAGTTAATTGACCCCTTTATGATTATGAAATGACCTTTTCTATTCTTGGTTATATCTTTTGCTGTGAAATTCACTTTGTCTGATACTAATATAGTCACTGTAGCCTTCTTTTGACTTGTGTTAGCTGGTTTACCTTCTTCTATCGTTTTATATAATGTCTTCTTTTTTCCCTATGGCTGTTTTTAATATTTTCTCTTCCACTACTTTTCAGTGATTTGAATAAGATGGGCCTTGGTGTAATTTTCTTCATGTTTTTTTGTGTTGGGGTTCATTCGGCTTTTTGGATCTGTGGGCCTATAGTTTTAAAAAAATATATATATTTGTAACATTTTTGGCCATTATTCCTTTAAATATTTGTTATTCCCCCATTTGGAACTCAATTACACATATAGTTGGTCACTTTAAATTGTCTCTCTCATTACTGATAGTCTTTTCATTTTTATTTGTTTTGTTTTTTATCTTTGTTTCATCTTGGATAGTTTCTACAAAATGTATTTTTAAATGTACTGATCTTTCCTACTGCAATGTCTAATTGGCCATTAATCCTATCCAGTGAATTTTTCTGCTTAGATGTAATTTTCATCTCTAGAAGTTCGATTTGTTTTTTTTTCATATCTGCCATATTTCTGCTTAATTTTTTGAAACATGAAATATAAGTTAAAAATAACTTTTAATGCCTTTATCTGTTCATTTTAACCCTGAATCCTGACCCTGAATCCTGGGTCAGTTTTGGTTGATTGGCTTTTTTTTCCCTCTTCATTATGGGTCAGATATTCCTGCTTTTTATTTACCTGGAAATTTTTAATTGCCAGATTTTGTGAATTTTACTGTATTGGGTTGTAGATTTTTTTTGTATTTGCTATAATTATTCTAGAGCATTGTTCTGGAATGCAGTTAAGTTACCTCAAAACAGGTTGATCTTTTTGGGTCTTGCTTGTAAGATTTGTTTGGCAAGACCAGAGACAGGTTTAGTCTAGGGCTAATTTTTCCCTTATTACTGAGGCAAGAGACTTCTGACATCTCTTCTCAAAGCCTTGTTAATTATGACGTTTTCCTGTCTGACTGGTAGAAACAGGTTTTATTTCCAGCTCTGTGTGAGTGCCAGGCAGCGTCCTCTAATCCTCTTGGATGGTTCATTCTTTCCTGTCCTTAAGTAGTTACCTTACATACATGTGCCAGTCATCACTCTGCTGAGTACACAGCAGGTCTCCTTAGTTCTCTCTCTATTGTAGCTTTCTCCTTTCTGGCATTCTGCCTTCTTAACTCCAGCAGGCTGGTATCCTGGGATTCCTCAACTCAGGAAGTCTGTAGCGCTCTGCCTGGGCCCCTTCCCTGGCCCACGACATAGACACTTTCAAGGCAGTATGCTGGAGCAAGTGTGGACCTCACCTCATTTGTTTACTGTCTTTCAGGGATCACTGGAATTTATGGTCTGGTGTCCAGCATCTTGAATACATTGTGTGAAATATTTATGTGTATTTTTTGTTGTTTTGGGCAGAGTGATAAACCTGGACAGAAGTGGAAGTCCTAGACACATTAAAAAAACTGGTTTGACCTACATGATTAAAGTGATTGGGATTTTTTATGGTTCTCTTTTCCTACCTCTCTTCCCCTTCTCACCACCCCAGCACCTGGTCAGTCTTGCCTGAAAGTTAACCAACCCATTGCAACTTCTTTAGTTTCCAGGTATAAACTCTTGGATTTAGGTCAAAATTGCCTACCCAACAATTATCTTAACATCAATCTGGCAGTCTCCCTTTATTTTTGGTCAGTAGTTATTTGGCAATTCCTTCCTTTACCAAACTTGGTTAATTCATAAAAATTGATGTACGTGTAGCTTCTCCTGGTTTTCCAACATTTTTCCTCCTAACTGGTCATGTGATATATCTTTTCCTTTGTAGTGTTTAATATATCACGTTTCTAGCCTTTGTCAAAATTTCATCCTTCTGAGGTGGGTAGGGGGAATGGGCTAAATAGGTGTTGGGGATTAAAGAATGCACTTGTTCTGCTGAGTGCCCGGTGTTACGTGGAAGTTTGGAATCACTGTATTGTACACCTGAAACTAAAAAAGACATTGTATGTTAACTAATTGGAATTTAAATAAAAACTTAAAATTTTATCCTTCTAGGTTCACATATCAAAGTCTCCAGCTTAAGCACATGTTGGTACTAGAAATATAGCATAAAAACAGAATTTTAGCGCTAACAAGGACCTTATATTTAATCAGTTGTACTTGGAGAGATTTGAGAGCATGCTTTTCAGTCTCCGTAGTACAAAAACATCTAGGTTTAGCTCTGTCACAAAATACTTAAGATATTTATTTCCATCCTTGATTATTATAAAACTTCAGATAAACCTTTTTAGAATATGTAAATACACAATATAATTTAAGGACTATTTTATTAATATAAACTCCTATGTTCTTTAAGGTGGAACATTCTCATTGTTCTTTCTGGTAGGGAAAGAAGGCAGAAGAAAATCCAAGTCACTATTCACTAAGAACAAATGTTATATTTGGGCTATAAGGTCACAACAACATGGATTTTGGCAGAAAAATTCCCATCAGTTTGACAGATTTGACTCATGATAAATGAACTTCTAGAGGGCTTGTAACAAATTACTCAGTTATAAATAAATTTTTTTGAAGTAAACCTTTCTGATTTCAGTTCATGTTTTTTTTTTTTTTTTCTTTTGAAACTACCGTATAATGATTTAGTTAAAACATACTGGACATAGAGACTACTAGTATTTTACACAATGACCTAATTTTATGTTGGTTTTCCCCCTTGTGGTTGCAGTTAGTAAATCTGTTAAGTTTGTGGCTCTACTTTCTTTCTGTAATCAAGGAAAGTTTCTGTTTGACAAAGCTAGGTCAAAAAGAATGAATTCTTCACTGTTGGCTGTCTCCAAAACTTATGTTGAAATCATAAAGTCCTTCAAGAATTAAATTAAAATACTCATTTTGTATGTTACTGGAACTAAGGTAAGTAAAAGCAGAAGTTGGGAAGGTTTTTAATCTTTTTTGTGGAGGGGAGGTTTTTAATTTTTGTTGTAGAATTTATTCTGTAAGATGAGAGTGCTGAATTTTTTTCATGTAATTTAAATAAAGAGAATAAACATTTTTAATGAAAATCCAAACAATTCATCTACAGAGATTGTTAACATTATTTCATGGCATTTTCCTTTTATATTTCTAAAATGCAAATACTCTGGGAAAATCTAGTATATGCATTTTGTCACTTATGATTTTATATTTTATAGTTGGTTTGGTGCCTGAAAAGGTCTGTGTGTTATTGGTGTCAGAAAATAAATTCAATAGCTTTTATACACAGTTCATGTGAGTGATTTGGGAGGTACATGAACTGTGTGCTCTATAGCTCTTGGTCTAATTGTGAAAGTAAACTAAGTAAAGAAACTCAAATGTCAGGTTAAAACTTTTGTTGGTTTTCAACCAAGGGAATTATTGAATATGTTGAGATGCCTCTATCTGTGCTATGATGGATCATACCATATCACAGTCCTATCTTTGCTAATTACTTTGTGAAGGTGTATTATTGGCTGGCATGGGGATACTGCATACAGGTCAGAGAATATTATACAGTGGTTTTGTTTAACCTCTGTGTGCCTCATTTTTCTGATCAGTAAAATGGGGATAATAGTATTACCCACATTATAGGTTTATTGTGGGGATTAATTAACCAAAGCACTAAGAATAGTGCCTGGCACATAGTAGGTACTTAGTAAGTCCTAATCACTAGTACTACTTGTAGAGATATTTTCTCCTTAGGTCTAGCTTTTATTATACAAGTGATTAACATCAATGTGTGTTATGTATTCACCTCTGCAGTTTGGCAATTAAAGAAAGATGTTCATTCATTACCCCTCTCCCTTTCCCTGTCTTTCCCTCTCTCTCCCTACCTCCCTACTTCCCTTCCTCTCACCTATTTCCTGAGTTTCTTGCTATCTAGCTGGAGCAGTAATAGGTTCAGGTGGTAAATATTGTTCTATGAACTGTAGCAATTTGATTAGGAGATAGAATTAGAAGCCATATCTCTCAGAAGAGGAAAAGGGATCCAGAATCTTTTTCTTTGATTTCTAATTTGTGATTTTTTTTAAAAAAAATCAGATTAAATTTTGTAATTCAAATATATTTAAGTATTGATTTTTAAAATAAAGATTGGGATCCCTGGGTGGCGCAGCGGTTTGGCGCCTGCCTTTGGCCCAGGGCGTGATCCTGGAGACCCGGGATCGAATCCCACGTCAGGCTCCCGGTGCATGGAGCCTGCTTCTCCCTCTGCCTGTGTCTCTGCCTCATTCTCTCTCTCTCTCTCTGTGACTATCACAAATAAATAAAAATTAAAAAAAAAATTTTAAAATAAAGATCCTATTTGCCTCTTGTTAATTTTATTCTGCTGCCTAACAACCAACCAGCCAGTCAACTGGAGTGGGATGTTATTTTCGAAGCAAACCACTTAGCCTATGAATATGTTCCAGAGGGGTGTATGTGTAATAATTTCATCCTGAAAGATCTCTTCCCACATGCTTTTTGTCTGTCTCATAGGTAGGGATATGGATAAACCTAGTCAGCTAGTCTCGATCATTGGCAGAAACCAAATAAATTATAGATATTTTTTATAACATGAATAGATACATATTATGACTATGTTTTGAAGGTTAATTGTTGTAAATTTCTTTTTTTAGGGTGATGTTAATTCTTAGCTAATCTGGATTTTTCTCTGTAGATTTATTTTCTTGGTTTTAAAAATCTTCTGTATTTTCCTTTATTACCAACGTCCTAACCCCACCCCATTGTCTTCTAGCTGAATTGGCTATAGTATCCCTAAATGCATATTAAATGCTTTCTGTTCTAAGATCAGTACCATTTTTTTTTTTCCTTTGGCTACTGATATTTCTTGAGCAGTCATTAAGTTCATAGTTAACTGTTCTTTGATATGGGATATTGTTTAAGGGCATTGACTTTGGAGAATAACAAACCTGGATTATCTCACTTCCGTTTTTTTAATAGCTATGAACTATGATTAAATTACATTATATCTGTGAGCCTCAGGTTCCTAATCTGTAAAATGGGGATAAATGATGGAATATACTTCAAAGGTTGTTGCAAAAATTAAATCTTAAAACACATTTAAAAGTGCTTACTGTGGTACCTGGAACATAGAGAAGCCTCAGTATATGATATATGTAATCTGTTGTTGTTGCCATCCATATTATGGCTACCTGTCCCTTTCTCCTCTCTTATCATTTCAGTTTTGTGTCCACCAGTGTGCTATCTTGGAAGTTATTTATGTGATGGACAGCTCCAGTACCAGGAAAGGCTATTATCAAACCTGAGAGAATTCCTTTTTAAGTTGAGAAGTTACCAGCTTTCAGTACTTTATTCAATGAATGTGGCTGCTCCAGGGGCCATTACCTAGGTATCATGTAGTAGATTTGAAGGATCTGGGAGCTGATCAGGGAAAAAAAAATGACATGACAGTAGTATACAGGAGCTTTATTTGGGTGATACTTTGACGGGTTTGTACGTAGGGGAAGCTCCACATAGCCTGTGACCTTCCAGAGACAATAGTGGGGCCACTGCCTGGAAGAGAGAAAGGGAACTACTGGGGCTGAGGAAGATCAGAGAAGGAACATTTGTGACTAGATGATATCACTCATGTATATGCTATAACTCAGCAGTACAATGGGGGTATTTTTGGGCCAGAGAGCTCCAAAAGGCAGTAGCAATTGGGATCTTTTATCGTTTCAGAGTTTATCTTTGGCTGGCAGATGTTGGGTGCAGTTTTCATAGTGTATGCAAACCAGGCAGGCTCTAGAATGGCTAAAACTGCATATTTGGGCTTTATTTAAAACAGTTGTATGTGCAGAAGTGAGTTTGGCACATGTGGACTTTTATTGGGTCTTTGCTGTAAAGAAGTAAACAAGATAGGGCCAATATACAAAGGCAGTCTTTTAACCATTTATGTAACATAACCAGAACTGTTTATGACCTGGTTTCTACCTCAGGAAAATCCATGCCCTATAGCGGGAAATTAAATACTTTGATAAATACTATCATCAAGGTTTGAACTAAGACCTTGGGAATTACATCAAGAAAGACCCCTCCAGGAAAAATACCACTCTTGTGGTATTTTCAGGTCCTTTAAGCATACTCCCGCTGAAGAAAGCACTCAACATTGTTGGTTCCTGGTGACCAACACCATGCTTCATAATGCTTTGAATTTTATTTTTTAAATTTATTTTTCAAAAAAATTTTTATTGGAGTTCAATTTGCCAACATATGGCATAACACCCAGTGCTCATCTCACCAAGTGCCCCCCTCAGTGCCCATCACCCAGTCACCCCAACCCCCCGCCCACCTCCCCTTCCACTACCACTTGTTCATTTCCCAGAGTTAGGTGTCTCTCATGTTGTGTCACCCTCACTGATATTTTCACTCATTTTCTCTACTTTCCCTTTATTCCCTTTCACTAATTTTTATATTCCCAAATGAATGAGACCATATAATGTTTGTCCTTTTCTGATTGACTTATTTCACTCAGCATAATACATTCCAGGTCCCTCCACGTCGAAGCAAATAGTAGGTGTTTGTCATTTCTAATGGCTGAGTAATATTCCATTGTATACATATACCACATCTTCTTTTTAAAAAAATTTTGTAAAATTTTTATTTATTTATGATAGTCACACACACAGAGAGAGAGAGAGAGAGGCAGAGACACAGGCAGAGGGAGAAGCAGGCTCCATGCAGGAAGACCGACGTGGGATTCGATCCCGGGGCTCCAGGATGGCGCCCTGGGCCAAAGGCAGGCGCTAAACCGCTGCACCACCCAGGGATACCCACATCTTATTTATCCATTCCATCTTTCGATGGACACAGACGCTCCTTCTACAGTTTGGCTATTATAAACCAAATGGTTTATAACCATTGCTGTTATAAACATTGGGGTGCAGGTGTTCCGGAGTTTCATTCATCTGTACCTTTGGGGTAAATCCCAGCAGTGCAATTGCTGGGTCGTAGGGCAGATGTATTTTTAACTCTTTGAGGAACCTCCACACAGTTTTCCAGAGTGGCTGCACCAGTTCATATTCCCACCAACAGTGCTAGAGGGTTCCCTTTTCTCCACATCCTCTCCAATATTTGTTTCCTGTCGTGTTATTTTTCACCATTCTCACTGGTGTGAGGTGGTATCTCATTGTAGTTTGGATTTCTATTTCCCTGATGGCCAGTGATGTGTAGCATTTTTTCATGTGCTTGTTAGCCATATCTATGTCTTCCTCTGTGAAACTTGTGTTCAAGTCTTTTGCACATTTTATAATTGGATTGTCTGTTTCTTTGCTGTTCAGTTTCATAAGTTCTTTATAGATCTTGGATACTAGCCCTTTATCTGATACATCATTTGCAAATATCTTCTCCCATTCTGTAGGTTGTCTTTTAGTTTTATTGACTGTTTCTTTTGCTGTGCAGAAGCTTTTTACCTTGAATAAGTCCCATTAATTCATTTTTGGTTTTGTTTCCCTAGACTTCATAGATGTATCTTGCAAGAAGTTGCTGTGGCGAAGTTCAAAAAGGGTGTTGCCAGTGTTCTCCTCTAGGATTTTGATGGATTCTTGTCTCACATTTAGATCTTTCATCCATTTTGAGTTTATCTTTGTGTGTGGTGTAAGAGAATGGTCTAGTTTCATTCTTCTGCATGTGGCTGTCCAGTTTCCCCAGCACCATTTATTGAAGAGACTGGACCGAAGGTGGCGCTAAACCGCTGAGCCACCCGGGCTGCCGTGAATAATCTTCTTAATGTACTGTTGGATCCTATTGGCTAGTATCTTGTTCAGAATTTTTGTATCCGTGTTCATCAGGGATATTGTTCTGTAATTCTCCTTTTTTGGGGTGTGGGGGGGGTCTTTGGTTTTGGAATTAAGATGATGCTGGCCTCATAGAACAAGTTTGGAAGTATTCCATCTCTTTCTATCTTTCTGAATAGCTTAAGTAGAATAGTTATGGTTTCTTCTTTAAAGGTTTGATAGAATTCCCCAGGGAAGCCATATGGCCCTGGACCTTTGTGTCTTGGAAGGGTTTAGATGACTGCTTCAATTTCCTCCCTGGTTATTGGCCAGTTCAGGTTTTCTATTTCTTCCTGTTCCAGTTTGGTAGTTTGTGGTTTTCCAGAAAGGGGTCCGTTTTTTCTAGGTTGCTGTATTTATTGGCATATAGCTGCTCATATTAAGTTTTTAAAATCGTTTGTATTTCCTTGGTGTTGGTGATGATCTCTCCTTTTTCATTCATGATTTTATTGAGTCTTTTCTCTCTTCTTTTTAATAAGGCTGGCTAATGGTTTATCTATCTTATTCTTTCAAAGAACCAACTCCTGGTTTTGTTATTCTGTTCCACAGTTCTTCTAGTCTCTATTTCATTGAGTTCTGCTAGAATCTTTATTAATTCTCTTATTCTGCTGGGTGTAGGATCTATTTGCTGTTTTTTCTCCAGCTCCTTTAGGTGCAAGGTTAGCTCTTGTATTTGAGTTCTTGCCATTTTCTGGACGGATGCTTGTACATCAGGACTGCTTTTGTTGTATCCCAATGATTTTGAACGGTTGTATCTTCATTCTCATTAATTTCCAGGAATCTTTTTAATTCTTCCCTAATTTCCTGGTTCACCCTTTCATCTTTTAGCAGGATGGTCCTTAACCTCCACGGGCTTGAAATCCTCCAAAACTTCTTGTGATTTAGTTCTAATATCAAAGCATTATGGTCTGAAACTATGCAGGGTAGGATCCCTATCTTTTGGTGTTGGTTTAAGACCTGATTTGTGACCCAGTATGTGGTCTATTCTGGAGAAATTTCCATGTGCAATTGAGAAGAATGTGTATTCAGTTGGGCTTGGATGTAAAGTTCTGTAAATATCTGTGAAATCCGTCTGGTCCAGTGTATCATTTAAAGCTCTTGTTTCTTTGGAGGTGTAGTGCTTAGAAGATCTGTCGATTATAGAAAGCATTGTGTTCAAGTCAGCAGGTATCAGTGTATTATTATCTAAGTATTTCTTAACTTTGGTTATTAATTGATTGATATACTTGGTAGCTCCCACATTTGCTGCATAAATATTGATGATTGTTAGGTCCTCTTGTTGGATAGATCCTTTGAGTATGATATAGTGTCCCTCTTCATCTCTTACTACAGTCTTTGGTAGAAACTTTAATTTATCTGGCACAAGGATGGCTACCCCTGCTTTCTTTTGAGGACCATTTGAATGATAAATGCTTCTCCAACCTTTAATTTTCAGGCTGTAGGTGTCCTTATGTCTAAAATGAGTCTCTTGTATACAGCAAATCTGTCTGTGTCTTGCTTTTTTATCCAGTCTGAAACCTGGATAAACCCTGCGCCTTTTTATGGGGTCATTAAGCCCATTCACATTCAGAGTTACTATTGAAAGATATGAATTTAGTGTCATCTTAATACCTATTCAGTTCCTGTTTTTGCGGATTGTTTCGTTGGACCTCCTCTTTCTTTTACAGAGTCTCCCTTAATATTTCTTGCAGAGCTGGTTTGGTCACATATTCTTTCAGTTTCTGCCTATCTTGGATGTTTTTACCTCTCCTATTCTGAATGAGAGCCTTGCTGGATAAAATATTCTTGACTGCGGGTTCTTCTCTTTTATGACCCTGAATATATCCTGCCATCCCTTTCTGCCTGCCAGGTCTCTGTGGAGAGGCCTGCTGTTAACCTAATACTTGTCCTCATGTAAGTTAGGGATGTCTTGTCTCTTGCTGCTTTAAGGATCTTCTCTTTATCTTTGGAATTTGCAAGTTTCACTATTAAATGTCGATGTGTTGAGTGGTTTTTATTGATTTGGGGGTGGGGGTGGGGAATCTCTCTATTTCCTGGATCTGAATGCCTGTTTCCCTTTCCAAATTAGGGAAGTTCTCAGCTATGATTTGTTCAGATACACTTTCTGGACCTCTGTCTCTTTTGGCACCCTCAGAAACCCCAATTAAATGTAGATTTTTTCCTTCTGAGGCTGTCATTTATTTCCCTTAACCTATCCTCAGGATCTTTTAATTGTTTTTCTCTTTTTTCCTCAGTTTCCTTCCTTGCCATCAACTTGTCTTCTGTGTCACTCACTCATTCTTCTACCTCTTTAACCGTCGTCATTAGGATCTCCAGTTTGGATTGCATCTCATTTAATTGATGTTTAATTTCTGCCTGATTAGATCTAAGTCCTGCAGTCATGAAATCTCTTGAATCCTTTATGCTTTTTTCTAGAGCCGCCAGTAGCTTTATAATTGTGCTTCTGAATTGGCCTTCTGACACTGAATTGTAATCCCAATTCTGTAACTTTGTCGGAGAGAAGACTGTTTCTGATTCTTTCTTTTGTGGTGAGTTTTTCCTTCTAGTCATTTTGTTCCATGCTGAGTGGCCAAAATAAGTTTTACTGGAAAAAGGAGAAAAAGAGTGACGGGGGGGGGGCAAACAGAAAACAAGGGGGAGTATCTTCTGATTCTATATACTGTAAATCCCTTGACTTTCCCTGGAAGTTTCCAGTGCTATTTGGTCAATAACTTGCTCTTCCCTTGTCCTTCCAGCTGGTCTTCTGGGGGAGGGGCAATTGGTAAGCTCCTGCTTCTCTGGGACTGGGTTTTCCTGTCCTCGGGTCACTTGCCAGGTTGCCTTAGCCTGGCTCCTTGCGGGGGCCCCTCCCCCTTGGATGCTTTTTTATTTATTTTTTTCCATCTTCCTACCATGACAGAAGTGCATACTCTTCTCACTGTAGCATTCCAGGTGTTTTCTCTTTAAATCTCAGACCAAATTCATAGGTTTTCAGGATGATTTGAAAGTTATGCAGGTAAGTTGGTGGGTACAGGTGACTTGGGGACCCTACTCTTCCTCCATCTTGCCCCACCTCCCCTTTATTTTGAATTTGAAAACTGCCATCCCTTTGGTATCTGTGGGTTACATGTTCATGTTTGGTCCCTGAGGCTTTAGGCTTACATATTCTCATTCTGCATTTCATGTAAAAGAAAATGCCCCTCTTAGTATATTATGTTATTTGTGGAGACTGAAGAGCTCATTCTAAAACCTTCCTGAAATAAATGGTCACTATTTCAAAAATTCAACTAGGAAGATACTTGTGTATAGTTTGTGAAATTTGAGGTATTCAGAACTCAATAAATACTTGACAATGGAAGGACTTTTCAACTTGGTTGATCAAATTTATATTTAAAATCTTGAACATATTCAATGTAAGTACTCTAGAAGCAGTCTTTATGAAAATATTTAAATCCCACGACATTTTTTTAAATGGGTAAATTGCTCTCTTTTTCCCAGTTAAGATGTCTTTGGACCTTGATTTCCTCTGTGTTAATCTCTGAACCCTTGTACTGAAATAAGTGGTATACTGTTTCTCTTATGCCTTCTTTTTTTTTCCTCTTATGCTTTCCTTTATACCATTGCTAATATAGCCAGCTCTACCTGTAGAAAAGAAAAACCAGGTTTTTGATATCCTAAGTTACAATGTACATTTTCTATGGAAAATGTTTTAAAGGAGGATGCAGTTAGAATACTACTAATAGTGCTAATCTAAAGGTGTACTATTGATTAAATATGAGGTAAGCTGACTTGGGAATTCAACCATTTTTGAGAACTTTGTCTTTAGCAAAATATAGTAGGATAATTTAATTTTGTGTGTTGCATTAGGGCTATGTGCCTTGAAACTTCAATAGTATTGATTATGAACATTAAATAAGTAATTTTTAAAAAAACTAATGTTATTACCAAATAGAATGCTACTTGAAGAGAACTCAGTTTAGGCATTTTGTAAAAAGCTTGGCTATGATTCTGGTGCTAGCTCATTAATTTTGGGGACCAGAACTCATGACAGCACAGTAAAGATAATTCTATAAATGTTTAAGCACATCTATATTTGTATTTCAATGAGCTACTGGTTATAAATCTGTCTATTCATAGTAATGGTTTTCGGCTTTCCTAAGCCCTAATTGGCTCAACTGTTATAAAACCAAATTCTTCAGCAATGAGGAAAATAGAAATTTTAACAAATGCTATTATGTAAATCTGGACTACTTTTAAAAAAAGATTTTACTTATTTATTCATGAGAGACACAGAGAGAGGTACAGACATAGGCAGAGTGAGAAGCAGGCTCCCTGTAGGGTACCCGATGCGGGACTCGATCCCAGGATCCCGGGATCACAGCCTGAGCTGAAGGCAGATGCTCAACCACTCAGCCATGGAGGCGTCCCAAATTAAGAACTTCTTAGTTTTGCCCTATTAAGTTTGACTTTCTCTGTTTTATCAAAGATCACATTTCTTTCTTTTTTTTTTTTTTAATTTTTATTTATTTATGATAGTCACAGAGAGAGAAAGAGAGAGAGGCAGAGACATAGGCAGAGGGAGAAGCAGGCTCCATGCACCGGGAGCCTGATGTGGGATTCGATCCCGGGTCTCCAGGATCGCGCCCTGGGCCAAAGGCAGGCGCCAAACCACTGCGCCACCCAGGGATCCCAGATCACATTTCATAATACTCTTGAGCGTTATTGGCAAGTTTAAGATGTGCAGCGATGTATATGTACCTCTCATTGGTTTTCAAGAACCCCCATGAAAGAACTTACTTGATTTTGTTGGTCAGAAGCCTTTGCTGGTGTGAGCAAAGTCCAAGAATTATAGAAGTTAATAAATAACCTTAAAATTTTCCAAATTTATGCAACATATTTTTTATATATTAATGAATCGGAGACTACTGTTGTCTTAAACTCAGATGAAAGGGGAAATAAAGCATTTCTTCTACATCAAAATCTTTTCACTGAAAATTGTGATTTTATAATTAAAAAAGAAAAGGAAAGTTTGAGTCATCTGTTGTGGCTTGTACATGTGTAATGGCCATTATGTTCTTGAGTTGCCTGTAATTGTTTAGGTAAAGGGACAAAAACTTCATCTTTTTTGTATTATAACTGATATAGTGATTACTCGCCACATATAGGCCTTTAAGGGCTAAGTGTAGTTCCTTATGTATTTGATGTTCTTACTCCACCTTAGTAATTCAAATACATGGAGAGAATGTTGTGAAAAAACTGATACAATTGTCACTTTGTCTAAAATCATAAAAAGGTAAAAAATTTAAAACTGCCTGTTAATTCACTATGATAGTGTTTATAAAACGTTGTGAAATTTTTCTATATTGTGTTCATTATTTTACTTTGACATACTTTGTCACTATATTCAGATGGAATCCTTTATTCAAATTAAAACTAAGTAAAAAAAACTAAAGAAAACTATGGGACAGAATCAAAAGAAAAGATTTTATTTATTTGACAGATAGAGAAAAAGTATGCATGAGCCGGGGGCAGGAGGGAGGCAAAAGGAGAAGCAGACACCCTGCTGAGCAGGGAGTGGGACTCTGACTTGGACTCAGAATCGGGCCTTCATCCCAGGGCTGTGAGATCATGACCTGAACTGAAAGGAGAAACTTAACCGACTGATCTGCCTAGGCACCACTATGGTACAGAATTTTTAAACATTACAGTTACCACTACTCAGCATAGCATCTGAAGCAAATGGGGGAAAAAAATGAAGGTTACAAAATTTAATAAGTTTTTGTTGATCTTAAATTCAAAGATCCTTTTTAATTTTTTGGAAATTTTAAGTCATTTTTGCCTACTGTTATCATGTTTTGCTTAAGTTTTTCAGTGTTAAATATTTTTTATAATATTCATTTATTTTATTTTAATTTTTACGGGGTAGGGGCAGTGGAGGAGAGGAGAATCTCAAGCAGGCTCCACATCCAGCATGAAGGGTTATGCAGGGCTTGATCTCATGACCCTGAGATCATGACCTGAGCTGAAATTAAGATTTGGATGCTTAATTGACTGAGCCACCCAGGCTCCCCAATATTTAGTTATTTAAATAAGTCCTTCCTATATTAGTTCAAATAAGCTCTTTTGTTTTCCCTGGGGAGATGGTTGTCTTTCACTTTGGAAACCATTTTTATTGGTTGTATCTTTGGCAACATATGGTTCAGGAGCTAAATAACTGCTATACAAATGAACTTTTAGACTCCAGCCCTTCCCTGAATTGGGAATTATTTGCAAATTCAAGAATATCAGTTAACAGTATTAATAGTAAAATTAACTGAAATCATTTGTTGATTTTTATTCATCTTTTCCTATTATAAATGTGCTACAATGATACCCTATTTACAACTCAGGAATAATTTTCAGTTTTGAGTGATTTATACTCTTGAGTCTTTAAAGGTATGAATCACTTTGTTTTGTCATATTACTTTTGTAGCTACATCAGAAAACTAAATCATGTGGTTATTTATAAAAGCTACTTGAGATAGATACGTGGCAAGTCATTGTGAGGTAAGGTATTTCCAGAGTAATAATCATACCCATTTAGAGGTTATTTGTGTGTTACAAAGATGGTAATCACAACAATAGATATTAAATTATTCTATTTAGTACAAATAACAATCATATGTCTGGGTACATTGCTTCAATAACAAACATAATTTTAAACAAAATTATATATAGTAACTGCCTTCTCTATTTCTGTTGCTACCATCCTAGTCTAAGCTCTTACCACCTCCTCTGTCTCTCTCCGCCCCTCTCCAATTCAATCAGTCATGACAGGTTTGAGTGCTAACTGTGCAAATAGTACACAAAACTGAGAACACAGTTGAGACCAGGAAGGACCTAGTCCTTACTACATTGAGTGTGCAATATAACAAGGAAGACTGAGATCGTTAAAGAATTGTAATTTGGTAATTGGAATGTGTTACAAAAGGAGAAGTTAGAGACGATGGGAGACTATCACAGGACCAACTGTAGCCTAATCTCAGAGTAGGTTGGAGATGGCTAGGTGAAGGAGGGGGTATAGGGTGAGTGCTCTAAGCAAAGTATACGTGGAAAGGCCAAGGTTGAGAAAGAACTTGAGCTCTAACTAGTATTGTTATACTGATGACTCTTACAGACTGACTTCAGAATGTAGGTAGAGGTTTTAGAGGTTGGGTTCTACTCAGATCTAAATACTAATCCTAACTGTGTAATTTATTATCTTTGTGACTTTAGGCAAATGACTTAATGACTGTAAAACTTGATTTCCTGGCCTATAAAATAGGATGATAAATTCCTATATAATCAGATTGCTGTGAGGATTTTTATTTATTTTTATTTTTTTAGGCTGTGAAGATTTAAATGAGGCAATGCATGTAAAGCTCTTAGCATAGTACCTGGAACATAGTAAATGCTCATTAAATGGGAGATAGTATTTGAATAGAATAGACCAAACTTGCTGATTTCTGCAAGCTACTTTTTTAGCCTTTGATTCTTCCTCCAATCTATCCTGAATATTACAGTTTACAACCCTTCTCTGAAATTCTAAAATCTGAAAGCTCTGAAAACAGAAACCTGACCCTACTTGAAGCTATATATAATCTTTGTCTATTTATCTTGTTTTGTGGAATATTCCTGTTTCACTGTTAACCTGAATGTATTTTATTTAGGGTGCTACATTAGATCCTACTGGGTGTATTTTGTAATATATGGAACACATACCATATTCCTTTCTAAAATTTTGCTCTAAATTCCAAAACATATCTGGCTTCAAGGGTTTCAGATAAGAGATTGTGGACTTGTACCACCTGAAGGCATATTCCTAAAATAGCACCATCTCCATGTCTGTCTCTGAATCAGAAAATCATAAGAACTCTCAGTAGCTGTGAGACTTAAGTCTAAACTACTCCCTGTAGCTTTCAAGATTATCTCTAACCTGTCCCCACCCTACATGTTCAAAATTTAGTACCTTCATTGTGAACCCTTTGTTTTATAAGGCTGTTTGCCTAAGTAAAATAAGATGTTCATGCTGCTACTTCTACCTAACTTCCTTCTTGTCCCCTCTTTCTGGCTATTCAAATCCTACCTAACAAGTAGGGCACAGTTTTTAAAAATTTCTTAAGGTATATTTATGTATTTCTTCTCTGACTTCCTATTGTACTTAATTTATTCACCAAATATTTGAGCAGATATTACATGCCAGCTAGTATTCTAAGTGTTAGAGATCCCAAAATGAATTAGACAGTTAAATTAAGGTCTTGGCTGTTAGGGAATTTGTTTATTAGAAACTAGGACACGAATAAGTAAATAAATAAGTGTACAAGATAATTTCATGTATTGGTTAATGCTGTGAAGATAATAAGATAGGACACGTGATAATGCCTAGGGAGGAGAGGTGTGTGACATACCTCAGAATCTCATAGTTTAAGTATTTGTTTATATGTGGTTAGATTTCACTCGAATTAGACTATAGAAGACTTAAGGACAGAACCATATCTTAAACTTGTATGTGCCATAAATTTCTGGGCATATGATGGGTACTCAGACATATTAATGCTTGGTTGAAACATTTCTCTTTTTTTAAAACAGTGAGGGTAAAACTTTCTTTATTAAATGGTGATCCCCACTTGGCTAACTCTTTGATCTCAGAGTATCTATTACGTATGAGTATGCTGTTTTAAAATATTTGTATTTGTGTAAAACTAGCTTACATTTATGTTCCTTTTTATTCATAGACTAAAAGATGAACTTTCATATCCAAATAATTTTCCCATTTGAAATAGTTTTGTACAAAGCAAATAAATGTTATTTCTGTACCTGCAGAAAAAGTTATGACTTTTAGAAACGTGGATTATTTCTGCAGTTCTTTCTGATTAATTCAAATACTAAATGATTTCCTCCAATTCATTAGTGTGATTTTTTTTTTAAAGACCTAAGTGGCAAATAAACATTTCCTCATTGCTTCATCCTTAGTCCTGAAACTGAGTTTGATTGTTAGAAAGAAGAGACTGCTGGATTCCTATATCATAGTAACTCCTCTTGGCAGTTAAAGATTGAAGTTCCTGACAAAAAAGCTTAAGACTGAGCTTATTTTGTTATGACAGATTTATGAAATTTATCCAGTGAAGTAACGTGGTCTCTTAATGGAATAAACTGAAGCCCTATACTGCAATGTCCTGTTTGATTTCTGGTGCATACACATTTTGTTCATTATAAATTAAAAGAGCATCTTGAGAAGAAAGTCCCAAAAGGAAATTTTTTTTTTTTTTGTCATAAAGAGTTGTGTAAAGAATTTTGTTTTGTAATAGCCAAGAACTTGGGCAGCCCCGGGGCCTCAGTGGTTTAGCACAGCCTTCAGCCCCAGGGCATGATCCTGGAGACCCGGGATCAAGTCCCATGTCAGGCTCCCTGCATGGAGCCTGCTTCTCCCTCTGCCTGTGTCTCTGCCTCTCTCTCTCTCCTCTCTCTCTCTCTCTCTCTGTCTCTCTGTGTCTCTCATGAACAAATAAAATTAAAAAAAAAAATATATTTTTTTGTAATAGGCAAGAACTTTGGTGGGTTAAAATTTGAGGCTTTTGATTTGACAGTACTTCTGAGATGATGTCCCTATGGTTACAAAAATATAAAAGTAAGGCTTTATTGAAATGATGTAATGGACAATTTGAGATGCTAACAACAGCAAAGTAAGGTAGAGATTAGGAGCTTAATGCCTGTAACCTTTTTATCTCAACTACTAGACTTTTGCCCTTCAAGTGCAAGACCATGGCTCTTTAAATCCCCTTTAAATCTAGTATACTGCCAAATGATCTCTCATGTGTTCTAAATGCTAATGATGATGGAAGACTACAATGCCTAAGATGACATGTATATGTCTGAAAATGATGCTTAGTGTTAGGAGTTGAAATTATATTTTGGATTACTTTTAAATAGAAGCAGTAATCAGTGATTTTGAATGACAAAGTTTGCTTTCCTCCTGTCTTCTTAGAATTAAACTTCTACATTGATCTCAGTTATAAAAATCGGAATACATTTAGCTTTCTTGGTAAAATAAACACAACTGAGAGGTACTAAACTAAAAAAAATTTTTTAAAAGATTTTTTATTTATGAGAGAAAGACAGACAGACAATGCAGGGGGAGGAACAGAGGGAGAGGGACAAGTGGACCCTGTACTGAGCGTGGAGCCTGACATAGGACAGGGTCTCTGGACTTTGAGATCATTACCTGAGTTGAAATGAAGAGTTAGAATTTCAACCAACTGAGCCACCCAGGTTCCCCTCCAAAAAATCTTTACAATCAAGTATTTGAATGCTTGAACCCAATGTTCATCTTTGTTAATAGGTTATTAAATGGGGTGCCTGGGTGGCTCAGTGGTTGAGTGTTTGCCTTCAGCTCAGGGCCGGATCCCAGGATCCAGGATCAAGTCCCACATCAGGCTCCCTGCTAGGAGCCTGCATCTCCCTTTGCCTGTGTCTCTGCCCCACCCCCCCGTCTGTCTCTCATGAATACATAAATAAAATCTTTTAAAAAATAGGTTATTAAATGGCCTTGAATTTCCTTGATTTATTTTGCTGGTTTATAAAGTTTAGAGTGAGTACAGGATCTGAAAAGTTGAAAGTTAAGCCTTTGAAGAGTGCTTTCTTCTGTTACTGCCACTGATCTGAATAGATACTGGGCAGAAATTTTGTTCAGAGATTTCAAACTCTGGATCAGTGTTTGATATAGATGACGTTACTTAAGGGCCCTACTAATATAAAAAGTATATTGAGTTATTTCAGGGTGTTACCCTGTTAGAGTTCTCAGAATTTCTCTATTGTGATCTTTTATTAATCTCATCTTCAACTAAACTGCATTCTCCATAAAGGAATAATGAATGTTTATCTTGTTTATATTCTTAGTACTCAGTACTGAACAGGTGCATAGTAGATGCTCAAATATTCATTCAATTGAACCGAACATAGTTTTCTTTCTCATATTGCTGTTCTTAGCAAGAAACTTAAAGCTGGGTAAATAACTGACCATTTTTATTGCAGTGGTCAACTTATTTATTTATTTTTGAAAAGATTTTATTTATTTATTTGAGAGAGAGAGAGAGTGAGAGGATGAGAGGAGGGAGGGTCAGAGAGAGAAGCAGCCTCCCCACTGAGTGAGGAGCCAGATGCAGGGCTTGATCCTGGTACTCCAGAATCATGACCTGAGCCAAAGGCAGATGCTTACCTGACTGAACCACCTAGGTGCCCTGCAACTTATTTATTTAAAAGAGAAGAAAATAGCCAAATTGTGTGACTAAGTTCTTTAGTTGGTGGTGAGACTTTTGAATTATATACAGTTTAATTGTCCAATTTCTGTGCTAGAGTAATTGTATAATGTTTATACAACATTGTATTACCATGTAACAGCCACAAGAGTTGAATCTTTATATATTGCTGTCTTTAATTTCTGCCTGATTGAGAAAATTAAAACAATTTTCTTGCAACAATGACTCTTGAATTTCAATAAAAACTTTAGCATTCAGATTTATAAGTAAATCCACCCTTTCTCTTAAGGGGGTGAGACTCTGGAGTGATACTTTTATAATTATACAATACTCATAATACTGTACTAAATTGTATTTAATATAACTGGGTACAAATGAGGTTTAATAATCGAATTGCTTTACTAACTGCAAGCTTATTGCTTTTCCAGATTTGTTTTTAATGGAAATATATGGTCAATATACTTATTGATGTAATATGCCCTCATCCTAATGATTATTATTATTTGATTTGCACAATAAAAGCTTATAAAATAACTTTAATTAGTGCTTTTTATTCAGGGATGTGAGTCTAATAAAGGTTTTTTTTTTTGGTCATTTTTTCTTGATAGTAGCTCTACAGTTTGTACACAGGGGTAAAAATTATACTGTCTGCTTGCATGCTATATGAGAGAGAGAGAGATGGATGTACTTATATAAATTACATTCAGATAAAATTTGAGAGCTTGTCCCTAAAGAACATCATTATGAATGAAAAAAATTTTAGGATAATAAATCTTGAAAAATTTTTTTAATTGAGTATAGTTGACACACAATGTTTCATTAGATTCAAGTGTACAACATAGTGATTTGGTTTATTTATTATGTCATGCTCACCACAAGTATAGATGAAAATGTTTTTTAATAAAAACATTTAAGAATATGTTTAAAGTTTAGTTTAGAGGGAGGCGGCAAGATGGCAGAAGAGTAGGAGTCCTCAACTCATCTGGTCCCACAAACCTAGATAACATTCAAAATATCCTGAACACCTATGAATTTGGCCTCAGATTTAAAGAGAGAACAGCTGGAATGCTACAGAGAGAAAAGTTTTCCCTTCTAACAATGTAGGGAGGTGAAAAAAATTAAAAAAAAAAAATGAAGTGGGGGAGGGGAACCACAACTAGCAGGCTAAAGTGGAGCAGTGAAGCCTCCAGGGCATGAGGCCAGCCTTGGAAACCTTAAAAATCCGTGCTGGTGTTTTCCCTGACCGAAAATTGCTTAGCAGGGAAATCATTCAGAATTGCAGAAGTGGCAGTGAAGCCTCAAGATTCCTGGAGTCAGTATAAAAGAGGGGCAACGGGGGGGGGGGGGGGGATTTCACTGCAAACCGCGGTCCAATATCCGCATAGGGCTAGAGCGCTGCAGGCCTCTGGGCATTTGGGAGAAGCCATTCGATTAGGTGGACCGGCTCCAGAGTGGCCTTTGCACTAGAGTCTGGCAAAGGAAGGTGGTGACTGTACATGGTTCCAATTGGGACAGGCGGAAGCGGGGAGGGCACAAGAAAGCGAGAACTCTCTAGCCAATGGGTGCCCCGCAAGCTGTGCAGATGAGTGCACTTGCCTTGTTTTGAGGAACATTTAGGCCACTGTGGACTGGGAGACTGCGGTTAGTTACTCGTGGGGAGGTTGACTCCTGAGCTGCAAATCTGGCTGCCACCATTTTTTGGCCCGTCTTTGTTTCACTTTGTGGTTGGGAGAGGTGGGCCCTCTAAGGAAAAAAGGCCTCACAGGATAAACAGCTCATACTGATCCCAGCACCTGGCAAGGGGCCAGGATTCTCCGTCCAGGCACAGACATGTGGAATCAGCATGCAGACTCCTCCCCAAGAAGAACTGCTGGAAGAACAAGGGAAAAGCAAGTTTACTGAACAAGAAACACTGGAAAACTCCAGAAGTGATGGAGAATAGTATATAGAACTAGAGGGTCCTTCTTTTTTTTTTTTTTCCCCCTCTTCCATTAGAACTAGTTTTTATGGGATCCCTGGGTGGTGCAGCGGTTTAGTGCCTGCCTTTGGCCCAGGGCACGATCCTGGAGACCCGGGATCGAATCCCACATCGGGCTCCCGGTGCATGGAGCCTGCTTCTCCCTCTGCCTGTGTCTCTGCCTCTCTCTCTCTGTGACTATCATAAATAAATAAAAATTAAAAAAAAAAACTAATTTTTATATCAGACTAAAAATTTCCAATACCTTTTTCTTTTCTCACCTGAACTACAATATTTTACCAACACTTCATTTTTAAGCTTTTTTCTTTTTGACTTTCATATTTCTACAATTACATGTCTTTGATATATTTTTGACTTCTGTAGTCCCTTCAAAATATTCAAATTATTTTTGGTAGATATACAAGGTATGGGTATTTGTATTTTGTTTTTTCTGACTTGTTTAGTTTTACAATGGTGGAAGTTATTACCTTGTATCACACATCCAAAATACAAACAGAACCAAGTGGTACACCGTATTGGTTCATTCTGTGAGATTATATCCTCTCTTCCATCCCACTGCCCCTCTCTTTTATTTTGTTTATGTTTTTGTGGTCAAGGTTGAGTCTTTACCTAAGTATTGCTGATTTATGTAAATTTGGGATTGAGCATCTTCTCACATACAGAACAAAACACACTCAGAACCAAGAGGGTCACCCTCTAAGTCCCCTTGGGGAGACTGTATCCTCTCCTCCCACCACTTCCTCACCACCACTCCTCCTTTCCTTCTTTCTTTTTTTTATTTGGTTTTTTATTCTTAGTATTTTGTTTTAATATTTGTTTTTCACTTTAGTGGTCCTTTTGTTTTATTTGATCTATTCTTTTTCTTTTATTTTCTGGTCAGTGACTTCAGAATCGTCTAGGGTACATTTTACTTAGGTTGGAGCTGATATTTTTGACTCAATCTGCTCATAAAGTCACTCTGCACTGGACAAAATGACTAGAAGGAAGAATTCACCACAAAAGAAGGAACCAGAAACAAGACTTTCTGCCACAGAGTTACAGATTTGGATTTAAATACAATGTCAGAAAGTCAGTTCAGGAGTACACTTATAAAGCTACTGGTGGCTATGGAAACAAAGCATAAAGGACTCTAGAGACTTCATTACTGCAGAATTGAGATGCAAACAGGCCAAAATTAAAAATAGATTAAATGAGATGCAATCCAAACAGGATGTTCTAACTGCTAGGGTTAATGAGGTGGAAGAAAGAGTGACATGGAAGACAAGTTGATGTCAAGGAAGGAAGCTGAGGATAAAAGAGAAAAACAAGAGGCCATGAAGAAAGACTTAGGGAAATAAATGATAGCTTGAAAAGGAAGAATATACATCTCATTGGGACTCCACAAGAGGCTGAGAGAGAGAGAGAGAGGTAGAGAGAGAGGACCACAAAGTATATTTGAACAAGTCATAGCTGATAACTTCCAAAACCTGGGGAGGAAACATGCATTCAGATCCAACAGACAGAGAGGATCCCCCAAAAATCAATTGAAACCATTCAACACCTCAACATTTAATAGTGAAACTTGGAAATTTCAAAGAATAATGTACTGTTTATATTACTATAGGTTAGTAATATAAGTTGAAGTCTAGAATTGTGGTACTTCCAATTTTTTTCTCTTTCAAGATTGCTTTGGTTATTTGGGGTTCTTTGTGGTTCCCTACAAATGTTAGGATTCTTTGTCTCAGTTCTGTGAAAAATGCTGTTGGTATTTCATAAGGATTCATTAAATATTTACATTGCTTTGGGTAGTATAGATATTTTACCAATAGTTGTTGTTCCACTCCATGAACTTGGAATGTCTTTCCATTTCTTTGCATTACCTTGAATTTTTTCCACGAGCATTTTATAGTTTTTAGAGTACAGGTTGTACACCCCTTTGGTTAAGTTCATCTCTATGTATTTTGTTATTTTTGATGGAATTGTAAATGGGATTATTTTCTTAATTCTGCTGCTTCATCTTCAGTGTATATAAATGCAGCAGACTTCTATACATTGATTTTTATATCCTAAATTCATACTAAATTCATTTATCAGTTCTAGTATTTTTTACTGGAGCAGGGTTTTTTGTGTTTTGTTTTTTTGGTGGGTTTTCTATATATTGTATCATGACATCTGCAAATAGTGAAGGTTTTAATTTTTCCTTGCCATTTTGGATGACTTTTTTTTCTTTTTCTTCTCTGATTTCTGTGGCTAGGATCTGTAGTGCTATATTTAACAAAAGTGGTAAGAGAACTTCCTTGTTTTGTTATGGACCTTTGAGGAAGAGCTCTGTTTTCCCCCTTTGAGTATGATGTTAGCTGTGGGTTTTTCATGGATGGCCTTTATTATGTTGAGGTATGTTCCCTTCAAACCTACTTTGTTGAGAGTTTTTATCTGACTGGATATTACATTTTTTCAAATGCTTTTTCTGCATCTATTGAAATGATCATATGGTTTTTATCCTTTCTCTCATTGATGTGACACATTGCATTGGTGAATTTGAATATTGAACCACCTGGGAATAAATCCTACTTGGTCGTGGTGATGATTTTTTCTAATGTATTGTTAGGTTCACTGTGCTAGTATTTTTTTGTGGATTTTTGCATCTGTGTTCATTAGGAATATTGGCCTGAAGTTCTCTTTTTTTGGTGGTATCTTTTTTTTTTTTTTAATTTTTTTTTTTTTATTTATTTGTGATAGTCACAGAGAGAGAGAGAGAATGAGGCAGAGACACAGGCAGAGGGAGAAGCAGGCTCCATGCACCGGGAGCCCGACGTGGGATTCGATCCCGGGTCTCCAGGATCGCGCCCTGGGCCAAAGGCAGGCGCCAAACCGCTGCGCCACCCAGGGATCCCTGGTGGTATCTTTATTTGGTTTTGGTATCAGGGTAATTCTGGCTGCACAGAATGAATTCATAAGTTTTCCTTTCTCTTCTATTTTTTTTAGAATAATTTGAATCAGTGAATCAGTATGAACTCTGAATAGGTATTAACTCTTCATTAAATGTTTGGTAAAATTCACCTGTTGAGCCATCTGGTTCTGGACTTTTGCTTGTTGCAAGGTTTTTATTACCGATACAATTTCATTGCTGGTAATAGGTCTGTTCAAATTTTGAATTTCTTTCTATTTCACCTTTATTAGTTTATATGGTTCTAGCAATTTATCCATTTTTACTAGGTTGTCCAATTTTTATGTATACTGTTTTTCATATTTTCTTATAACTATTTCTGTGCTTTTGTCATTTCTTCTCTTTCATTAGTGATTTTAATTATTTGAGTCCTTTCTCTGTTTTTCCTGATAAGTCTGGCTGAAAGTTTGTCAATTTATTTTTGCAATGAACCAGCTCCTGGTTTCATTGATCTGTTCTATTTTTTTTTTTTTTAATGTTTCTTTATAACTTATTTCAACTTTAATCTTCATTATTTTTTCCCTTGTGCTGGTTTTAGGTTTTGTTTGTTGTTCTTTTTCTAGGTCTTTCAGGTGTAAGGCGGTTGAGAGTTTTCATGCTTTTTGAGGTAGGGGAATATTGCTAACAACTTCTGTCCTGAACCATTTTGGCTACATCTCAAAGATTTTGGATCTTTGTGTTTTCATTTTCCTTTGTTTTCATGTGTGTTTTAATTTCTTCTTTTATTTCCTGGTTGACCCATTCATTGTTCAGTAGCATGTTGTTTAAGCTCCACGTATTTGTGGCTTTCTAGATTTCTTCTTGTGGATGACTTCTAGTTTCATAGCATTGTGGTCAGAAAAGATACATGATATGACTTCAGTCTTGAATTTGTTGATGTTTGTTTTGTGGCCTATATGTTACCTATCATGGAGAATGTTGCATGTATGCTTGAAAAGCATGTGTATTTATCATTGTAGGATGAAATGTTCTAAATATATCAGTTTGATCCATGTGTTTCAA